>NC_052619.1:67750088-68095755 GCF_016545825.1 Eucalyptus grandis | reverse complement strand
CTCGAAATTGTCAACAATTTCATCGAGAAGATCCGGAATCTCACTAAAACATGAGCCGTTCTTGATCGCAGCTAGCTAAGGAGATATAATAAAAGTTCTCATTTGTGATTTGGCTCTTTCTTTTGAACCTTTGAAACTTTGAAGGGCAAGGCATGTAATAGCTCATCTCCTCAACAATTTGCATGTATACATGGTATACCATAGGGGATGTAATTGCCACGAAAATAAGTTTTCGACCTGGTAACCTTACATGGTTTAATTGCACCGACTATAACGTAGATTGGGGGTGTTTGTTTAATGGGAAACTCAAGATTTGGATAACATTTTTCAAAAAATGATTATTCAATTTGGTTTTTGTTTAATACTTTAGGCTCTTGAGCAGCAAGTAAGTCATCTTCTCCAGCAAGCAAAGGCTTGTCTAGTAACTATCCTGTTTTTCTATTTTTTCTATTCTTTTGTTCATGGAACAAAAAAGAACAAAAATTCGTTTAGTAAAGTCAGCTAATTTTTCTATTCCCCAAAATACTAAAGTGATAAGGAAATAGATTTGTAACAAAACAATAAAAAATAATCTATTTCGTCTTGGGAACATAAATGGTAAAAACTATTTCTAAACAAAAATTACTCTCAAAATAAAAATGTTACTAAATGAACTCTAAGACAGAAAGATTCTCAGTAATAGAATTGTTCCAAATGCTTTTGCCTCTATGGGTAGGGTCTTGAGTCCTATTGACTATAAGTTGATAGTCCTAATCTTTTAGGCATTGTGAGTTGGTGTCAAATATTCTATCCAGAGTTTTGTTTCTTGCCGGATGGGGTGTGGACTCACTTTACATTGACATAGAGCAATGTTAGGAATACGGAATATTTGTTATATATTCTTTACTAAATGATGTGCCAACACATATGACATGCTTGAACTATGAATTGCCAAATATATAAAGAGCGTGGTGTGGAAGAACTTAATTTATCCAACAATAATCATTCGTCATATCATTAAGTAAACAAATTTCAATGCACTTTCTTAGTACATATCGCATTTCTTATGTAGTCATTATGTATGTCCCCTGACTTTAACTTCGGTGGAAGTTGCACGATGGTGATACTTATAAAATCATATTGTTAAGTATTGAACTTCCTCATTGCCAATGCTGTGAAACAGCGAGTCGATGTTGCTGCGAGCATTAGCAGGCCCTGCCTCTGAGTTCATCGTTGCCGCAAAAAATTAATGTCTGCATTCCAAGTCTTCCCCTTTGCATGGTGCATTTTGCCTTGGTGTGCAGCTGGGGAGTGTAGCATTAGGAAAGGGGCTGTTCAGCCACTTCAAGTGATGTGACAGATAGCAAATGAATATTTAATCATATCCGATGTACGAATGGACTATATAAGCATAGAATTTTGTCAAAAGAATTGATTTCTGATGTGATCTTTATACTAGAAGTTCTATATAAGCACAAAATTTGCCAAAATAATTTATTTATGATCGTATCTTTATACTAGAAGCTAAGGCTGCTAATCGATATTGTTTTTGTCGGCACTTGGTAATTCCATTGTCGCGGTTCAATGCTAAATAGGTTGTTCGTTTTGTGTTTGTGGAATGCACTTTGTCCGAAGACTCTCTTGCTATAGTTGTGGAGCTGCTCCTACAACTCACGAGTTGCTTGATGAACACCTGTTATTTGCAGCACCCAATTCTACGGCTGAAGTTGCCGCAGGAAAGTTGTACCAAATGGTCACTTCTTGTGTATAAGCATCTTCATTTTCCGATGCGAAAATAATAAAATTTGCTAGCGATTGCAATGACCATATGAAATTTTTATTGTCTATTGTGATGGTATTCTTTGAGTAATTATCCTGGAAGCAAGACCATAGAAAAAGATATAATTTTTCGAGTAATTGTCATCTCATAGGTTCCACGCTCTTTCTAGTTAGGTCCTTAAGCCTTTAAATTGTCTAATCAAAACCTTAAATTTACATAATCTTTCCAATCACGTCCTTTCAATGGCAATTCTCATCAATTCAAGTTGACATGACTCATGGACCATGCCGAAGTCCAATGTGAAAAATGTTTTTAGGTATCTTTGAATGGCATAATTTTTATATTCTCATCCATACAAGCAAAATAATTCAAGCTATTTTTCACCGTGACTTAGGGGTGTGCAATGGAAACCGCCCGAACCGGGAACCAGCCGGACCAGACCGGACCGGTCGGTTTCGGGCGGTCCTAAAGGGTCTCGGTCCGGTCTCAAGTTCCTATTTTTGGAACCGGTGACCGGTTGGTCCGGTTCCCGGTTTTGGTCGGAACCAGATCGGACCAACCATTTATATATATTTTTTAATTTATGAAATAATTTATAGTACCCATTATCATCATATTCATTTCTTCTCTCATAACTCAAAGCTAATAATCCCTCCCTTTTTGCTTCGAACTACACTCAACAGTAACCATTACATCAGCTTTTATTTTCCAAATTTTTGCAATTCTCCTCTTGCCTTTCCCTCTTGAAACCTAAACGAACGGCTAAACCTTTTCTTTTTTTATGTTAGTTTCTGCTTTAATATACAGTAACCATCACATCAACTTCTATTTTCCCAATTTTTGTGATCTAACTCAGCAGTAATTTGATTCAACTTTCATTTTTCCAAACCCTTCCTAGTTCCTCCCTCTTCGCTCTCTCCCATCTCCCGTCGTTGCCCCGACGATTCCCAAGGCCCTCTCGTTCTTTGAGGTGAGTCCCGAGTCCCATCCTCGATCAGCTCTTTTGCTATGTTTTCATTGCCACGCGGCTTCGTTGTTTGATCATTTATACTCTGTAGTCCCATCTTCGTTTGTTTCCGATATGCGATTGTGCTGTATTGATGTCACGTTTGGGGGAGGGGGGGGCAGTGGGTGGTTGGATTTCGTCTCCTCCACGCATTTTGGTGTGGGTAAGAGCGCTTCGTTAGGGGATTTCAATCTCTTGGCTCTCTGTTGAGATTTAATTCTTTGTTAGGAGATTTCAATCTCTTGGCTCTCTTTGTTTCCACAAAGTTGACGTTTTTAATTTAATAGGGCGTCACTTTGTTGATCACAAAATGAATAAAAAAACTTGACCAGATCATAATCTCGCACATTACTTTACTAGTAATTACTATTTATTTTTTTATTAAATGAAATGAAAACAAGTTATGGTTCATTAGAACCGGACCGGACCGGTTGGTCCGGTCCGGTTCTCAGTTCCAAGATAGCCGGTCTGGTCCACGATCCAGAAAAGTGGGAACCGATCCTCCCAGTCCGGTTCCCGGTTCTTGGGTGGAACCGGACCGAACCAGGAACTAATCACCCTTACCGTGACTTATTTATGGAGGCAATTTTTTTTTCTTCATATCATATTCTATTGTGATTTGAAGGACACGTCTACTCAAATCAATGTCGGAGGGATTTGATCGGAATGTATATATACATATACATATATATAATTAAAATTTTTAAACAGGGGATTTTGAAAAGAAAAAGAAAAAATCGCCGGGAAGAAGAGTCGATTTATGTGAAAATGGATTGCCAAAAACGACATGCCCGTCGCGGGGGAGCGGCGAAGACACGAGCATGAGCATTAACGGCTACAACCACCATTTTCACCGCCTCATCTCTCCCTCCCACCTCTTCGCCGTCGTCGTCGCCGGGCCGCGCCGATCGATGGCCACGACAGTCGCCGCCGCCGCCGCCGCTCCCTCCTCTGCGGCCACCGGCAGCAACAGCCGCCACCGCGGCGGGGGCGGCGCTGCTTACACGGCGATCAAGGAGAGAGTCGTGTTCGAGAGGGAAGTCAAGAAGAGCAAATTCATCGCGATCGCCGGCCCTGTCTCCGACGAGCAGTCCGCCTTCTCGTTTCTCTCCCAGGTCGAGGCTACTCGAGATCCGTCGTTCGCTCTCTCGGCTTTTCTTAGGGTTTCCGCAATCTTGATTGCGCAATCTTCTGTATGGGATTGATGAGGTTTCCTGATTGAATTGATGGCAGACTTGCTGGAATCGGATCGGTTCTGTTCAAAATTGTGGAAAATCTTCCCGGTTTTCGGTTTTACGAAGTTCGATTTCGATTGGGACTGACCGATTCTTTGGTTTCTGCTTCTGGCTTCTCAGGTTAGGGATCCGCGTGCGACTCATAATTGTTGGGCTTATAAGGTGCGTGTTCTATGTGAAATTCAAGTTGATTCAGCTTTACGTGTGGCCTGTATGCAATGCTAGTGATAGTTGCTCTGTTCATCAGCTGTGCAGCCGCTTAATTTTGATTATTTGCCGTTTTGCTCCTGATGGGATTTTGACGTAGCTCATTCTATAAATTGGAGAGCAGGTGGGAGATCAGTTCCGGTCTAATGACGACGGTGAACCGTCGGGTACTGCTGGAAAACCTATTTACTCTGCTATTGAATCTTCGGGGATCGATAGAGTGATGGTTGTAGTTATAAGGTAAAGTTTATTTTGGAAGGGGGTGTTTATATCGGAAGAAGCTTCCTATCTTAAGTTTGGCTAGATCCCATTGTTCTTATCATATAACATTCGATGCTCTTAGAGTAGATTCTCCTGTCATGGCCTGAGTTGTCTCTGCTTGGCTGGGCATAATGTGTATTCTCACTATTGATAATGCTTTTAATTTAGGCACTTTGGAGGTATTAAACTAGGTACGGGAGGGCTGGTGAGAGCATACGGTGGAGTGGCATCAGAGTGCTTAAAGAATGCCCCAACTTGTCTGGTGAAATCTAAAGTATAATATAATTTCCTTTGGCAGATTTTTACTTTACCTCCCTTTATCTTTTTGAAGCTTTAAGCTTGAGTAGAAAAGGTGATTTTTCATGTGTTAATGTCTTTACATTTTATCACTTGAAATGACATATACGCTGCCATTCCATGTAATTATCTGTAGGTTCCAATGGGTGTGGAGATTCCTTATGAGCTATTGGGAGTTCTATATCATCAGGTGAGTTGACATTGCTGATTCATCATCTATAACATTTGGGATTGTATCAAGTTTTTGTTCACCACAGGGGCTATGCCAGGATGTTCGTGTTTTTGGGTAGTAGATATCTGTTAAGGATGTCCAGCCATGTAAATTCTCTCTGAGCATCCACCACATAGGAAAGGAAATTACCAGTTTTCACTGCTGTAGTTGGTAGAGATCAGTTTGATAGAATTCAGAGAGAGTATATCCACCAATGGGTGCCCTTTGCTCTATATTTCATAACTTAATTGGACAACATCGTTCATATGATTTGCGATTTCTCTGTCTTAATTTTCTTTTTAGACAGATGGAAACCTGTCAAAATTTGCCTCACCCAGTCCTCTTCCTATCTTTGTCATGTTAGCTTACCTGATTTGTTGCCACAAGAATTTTATTTTTTTTATTTAATGCAGTTTGGTTATTTGCATTATGTACTCTCTGTACAGTTTCTGGTTTGCCAATATATATTTAGATCGAATTTCTGTAGTCTCACTTGTGATATTTAAGTTGACTGCATTTTAGTTTGGAGTATCCTTGCTTCCTTGCCCGTTTAGATATAAGTGGTTCAGAAGTGTACATATCTTCTTTTTTTGTGTCCACGAAGTATCCTTCTGTTGATTTGATTTCTTTCTGACTTTACAGTTACAAGCTTTCCATGCTGAGGACATCAAGCAGGACTATGAGACTGGTAAAGACGTTACCACCATGGTTACCTTCAAGGTTGATTATGACCAGATGGAGAAATTGGAAGAAGCTATCAAAGCAAATTGTGGTCGTGATATTCCATTGTATAAATCCTGACTGAGTCTTGCTCATCTATCTTCTCTGAGGACAGTCTTGTCCATGCGTCTGATCCTGTAATGACAGGATGCAGGTAAATAATAGGTAAATTTTCTCCCTTGGACGAAGTTAATGGGTAGAAATTCACTCGATGCCAATGTGCACCCAAAAGCAATGATTATTTCCTGCCCTAATAGAAAAAGCTCAGCAGAAAACAGGAATTTAAGCCTGACTTCCCCAGATAGATTGGTCAAATATGTGCTGCATGCAATTGAAACCTAATGAGGCATAGTATAATATCTGTGGAGCTGTGATCCAATTATTCGTTTTAAATTTCAAATTTTTGTCCCTTTAAAGAATCACTAGACCAACTCACATTGTAATTTTATTTTATGATCTCTTGTTGTGTTTCCTCGATTGATAAGTGAGGTTATGCTCGAAACATTTCAGGTGGGTAGGTGCTCTCTCTTGATTATGGTTACTGAGACAGTGGCCTGTTATTGATCTCGCTTGACTATCCCAAGTTGAAGAACTCCCAAAGGATTGATTTACTTGCATGGTGGAGTCATTCCGGAGATTCTGTTGGATTGATCAGACAAGAGGAGACACCTCATGCAATTGCCTTGGAGGCAATTGTTTTTTTATCAGAAGGGGCAAAGATTCTTTTGCTGCACATTGCATCTTGGTTTTACATCCAATCCTAAATTAGAGAGTAGGTTACTCATATTCTGTGCAAATAAGGATGTAGCCGGCTATGTAGCTAATGACACCGTTTTATGAAGTTTTTGACATTTTCCTGGGCTTTCCTGATACTGAAGACAACCAATTTGGTTCTTCATTTATCACAGCACGTTCCTCAGCATTACTATCTGTGGGGCTGGACGAATCAGTAAATGCCATGAAGTAATGCAGCCAAGCAGCTAGAATGAGACAGTCCAGGGCTGCCCGGACCAATATATATTTCTCGACTCATGCTCCGGTCCCAGCGCCTGAGGGGGAGGGCAAAGCTCCCTCGTTGCTCAAACTAACCGCTGTAGATGCATCACTTCCATGACTTTGTCATGCATTCACAGTTCACATAGAGTATCCCCGTTCCTTTCGGGATTTTTTTACTCCAGATATGTACTTCAAAAGAGGGCGTTTGATTAGGGCACGTATCAGAAAAGAAGAGCACATTGCAGCTACTGCTGCTGCTTCGGGAAAGAAGTAGAACATAGCCCCACATCCGGACACACCATTTGCATTCTCCACTCCTACTGAACTGTTCTTCTTCTATACATTCTCCATCCCAAACAGAGAAATTGGATTAAAAGAAATATCAGCAATGCCACCACCGACCTTCTTGACCTTCGCTGTACGCTTGCACTGTTTCGCAACCAAAAAAAAAAAAGCAAGAAGAGCTATCCCTAATATTTTCTCGAGCTAGAGAGAGAAAGAGACAGCGTGTGACCGTATCCACATCGACCCAAAACAGAGGTTGACATAAAATAATAGTTCCCTCTTAAGCAGCACTCACCAGAATGTCGTCTCCTACGTACTCAAACTCCAACTCCCCACCGCCACTTCCCTCCTCCTCCTCCTCCTCCTCCATTTTCTTCGTTCCCTCTTCTCCGTCGCTGCCCGCATTGCCGCGGCCCGCATCGTCGGCCACGCTCCCCCGCCCGCCCTCCTCCTCCTCGTCCGACGATATCTCCACCAGATGATCCCCCACGTCTATCTTCTCCTCCGCCTCCTCGTACCTCAGCGGGAAGAGCCCCAAGCGGCAGTTATAATGGCCTCCTCCTACTCCATTGTGCACGACCCCGCCGCCGCCGGACGCGGTCGCCTCCGGTGGCGCCCGGATGGCCGCCGCGTGGAAGCCCCGCCCGCAGTTCGCGCACCGCAGGCAGCATTCCTCGTAGGCCTTCTCGTACTCGTGCGCGCAGTAGCAGTAGGGGCACAGCGTCCAGAATGTCAGCTCCGCCGCCGTGTGGCCGACGCGCCGCCGCTGCTCCTCCTCCATCGGCGCGTGGTGGGCTCCCGGTTCGTCCCCGCCGCCAGCCGCCAGCCGCTTGGGGAGGGGGGTTTTTCTCACTTTTCTTAATCCGTCGTGTGAATCGAGGAGGGCAAATGAAGAAACGAAAAATGACGGCATATGGGGTTACATGGGAGACATGGACCGTCGGATGGGAGATCGATGTGGGGAGCGAAGGGTTCGGATCGTATACCGAGAGCCACGAAGATCAGGGCAATGAGGAGGGCATTATCATAATATCATCTGCCAGACGAGCAGGAGGCAAAAGGTTCAAAGTGCTTGCTTGGTTGGTTAACCTTGAACCAGGAAGTATCTTGCTTGGGAATTGGGAAAGTGGGGTCAAAGCATTCATTCTTGTTCAGTGGAATCATCAGCCACAATCTATCTACAATATGCCCTTTGGATGATATTTACTCAAGTAAACAAGTTAAAATCATTTTCATAATTTATCTAAAAGTATGAAAATAGTGTTACTAAGCTTTTGTGACGAATGCCAGAAGCAACATCGTCGGGCATGGTAACTGAAAAACACGGACCCCCTTCTAAGATTGTTGCGCGCAGCTTCTAATGCATGGAGGCACTAGAAAAGACTTGACTTTTTTGTACAGGAGTAACTCTGCATCTTGCTGAATGCTGATGAAACGAAAGAGGCTATAAGACTACTTCCCCTTGTTGCCATCTTGTGGGAGACGGAGCCCCATGAGACCGAGCAAATTCGAAGCCGGTCCGGGAAGCCCCTCTTGGGAAGAGAACGAATCGAGCAAGCTCTTCATCAGGTTCACATCCACGTCGACTGGAGTGAAATCCTCGTCCGTGTCTTGGGTGGAACTTGATGCTCTCTGATACAAAAAGACCATGGAGATGCTTTGAGTTAGTTAGGACACCAAAATCAGATGGAACAGAAGGGTGTCTCTGAAGAAAGGGCACAAGCATTCATAGGAAAAGAATGGCAGTAGTCTAGTTCCCCTTTCATACTTACCAGACACAAGAATGGGGAATGCATCCCCGGCAATCCCCAAGTTAGATTACAAGGTCATTGACAGTTTGAACAGAATAGTTTCGAATAAAAGAGAAACTGAACTGATTATGACACAACAAAATGTCTCACAAGATGGCACATATTCACCGAGACATCGTGGACATTCATAGATTTGAATCTCAATTCTCTAACTTTAGTTATTTAATAGGGTACTTTGTTTTCCTCCAAGATCTGTCCATAACTAACAAGCTAGTCAATGCTGGGGCACAGATGAGGCTCTACTTCTGGATCGGCCTAATCTTTTCAGGCTGCACATTCGATCAAAAAGTTCTTACAAACCAGGACAAACAGCAAACTTTGAGAATAATTCTCTGACAAACAGCAAACATGGCTCCCAATGGGCCAGAACAAAACAAAATTTGAGGAGTGGAACCTCACAGTATGGATGCTGTGTATTTTCTCCCGTGTGCACCAGGTACACACGAGATATTTGGGGAAATTGAACCCAGGCAATCTCACAGCTCCCAATCACATCATCCAAAGTACACACGAGTTGCCTCGGCACCCAAGATGAAGTACTAGTTTTTTGCCAAGTAATAAAATCAAACAAGGACACGGAAGTTTTCCAGGTGATAAAGATCTATAGGCCATATATGGCAAAATTCCATGGCTCCCAATTGCAACTACTCTTGGAAGCATTGCCCCTTCATGGCACATCCAATGGCAATGATATCAATATGAAGGAAGAAACAGCCAACAGATTTAAATTAACAGAAGGTCTGCCAAAAAGATAAGTGCCGCATTTCTACAGGACAAGATGAGAATACCTGATTTGTTTTTGATGGTTCTTCATTGGCACGAACAAAACTTTTAGTGAGTGTGCTGCTCTTTAATTCCTGACTTAGAGCATCCGAATAAGAATCCATGAAAATATCCTCCTTATCTTCATCATCAGTTGCATCTTCAGATTCATCTGATGAGATCATAGAAGGATTGAAAATATCACTCACAGACATATGTAACAGAATTGTCCTTCTTGACAAAGTATTTAAAGGCCACCCAATGCAATGTAAAGATTGACTTATCAACAATCAGCACTTAATGGCAATGGCACAATGTAAAGGTTGGCTTTTTCCTTTTCTTGCTTAGCAAAAGAAGATCATATGAATGGAAAAGATTTGCTTCACAATTTGGACTATTTGTGCGTTTCCGTTAAAGTGTACAAAGTGAAGAATTTTCTCCATAAATGCCACACAGGTTGCTCTCCATCTTTTTTGCTCTTTTTTTTTTTTTTTTTTTGGGGGGGTGGTCTTTCATAATAGTTAAATTACTACTAAAAGCGATATGAATAAGAAATCAGAATTTTGCTAGATCCAACAGGTCCCTCAGATCATGAAAATTTGTGCACATCCACATCAGACTGAGTTGGACATCCTAAAGTATTTCTTGTGCCAAAAAATTCATAAGATTACAACCCCTAAAATCATGAATCAGGTGCATCTTATTAAATAGGCCATCCTACAGAGCAATCAACTGAATCTGACAAGCCCTTTCAATCGCTGGTCTTGGTCCCATGAAACCATCCATCAGCTTTTGCTCAAAATCATCCACGACATAATCTAATTCTACTTCCATTAATTCTCTCTGTGCCAATGAATAAATGCAGTTGCAAATTAATACAGTGATCATACCTAAAGAATACCAATTAAACAGATCACAAGGCTAGAACTACATGCTCCCATACACGCTGTTAAAGTAGAACTTACCAAAATCCATGTCTGAGGAGGACCCTTCCCCAGCATCTCCATCTGGAGAAGTAACCTCCGTTTCATGACGCCCAAGTACAGATTCCATGTCCTTAAAAAAACGATCCACATCGAGGTCTACTGTATCCCTTTAAATGGACGAAACAAGATCATTTAAGGATTGGATTAGGTGACTTTATCAACAAGTAAGGATATGCGATATGTCAACAGAAGAAAGTTCAAGGCTGTTTCTGATTCCAAAATGCTGCACAGAACTTCACTTTACTAATCGCTACTGCTTATCAATATATTGCTTGAAAATCATCTACTGTAGCCATGTTACAACACATCTCAGCACAACTAAGTACCATGATTTTAAAATTAAATGTATGAAAGGAAATCCATTCTTACACCAAAAGAAAAACTTCATAGCAAATATCACTGCACAAGAAAGCACCACAGCTGCAGCATTAAAGATACATATAAGAGGACTTGAAGACAATTTCAATATCAATTTCTCGCCTTTCAAGGTTATCCAAGCTAAAATTCCTGTGAATCAATTGTAACCCAATAACAACATGCCAAATACAAAAAAATGCAAGTAAGTTGAAAACCTAAAATGTAAACGGTTGTCACTATCTGTAGCCCACCTAAACTGTGTCAGTTTGTTATTGTAACTATGGACCAACATGCACCAGTGCACACATGCCCATGGCAAAGACACAAGAAAGAAAAAAATTTTCCATATTAGGCAAACAGACCTTTGATCAGGAACTTCCGCTCCCTCGTAGCTTGACACCTTTTGGACGAATGCCTCCATGGTCTTTGCTATATTACTGAGATCACAATCATCATTGCTGCGGTTCGAAGGACCAGTGTCTGATGGCTCTTTTGATTTCTGCTTTTTCCCATGCATAGCATCATAAAGTTCCATCTCCTTCTGTCTTTCCAGAAGTGCAGAGTTCAATTCATCCTCACCGGTGTATAGCCAAGAGTCATCATCAGAGGGAGGAACCTCCTGATTCCTAAAATCATCGGCTGAGTGAGGTAATGCAAGAATCTCATCTATGCGCCTGACTGGAGAGCTCAGCATTTCACTGCAAAAGGAAAATGTAGCATCTTTAGCATGCTAAGATTTAAAAAGAGAATACCATCAGTTGCAGCAAAAACTTATGATTATAACCCAAAGAAGCAACCAGATAAGCCATATTTTAGGTGGACAGATATGCACACATCATAATTTCCGGTCATCTATATTCAATATTTCATATCCCAAATTTCAAAAAGAATCATCACAAAGGAGCAAGGCCGATGATCAAATGAAATTATATTGGTTCTGTCCCCCAATACGAGGAAATTGAGAAATGGAACAGATCTGGAAAGCACAAAAATCTTTAGAAGCTGCATAATTGCCCAGCTAGAGTACATACAAACTCCCACAGTATTGAGCAGTCAACAATCAAGTCTTGATCTTTTTACCAATAAAGAGATAAAAGATGCTACCTCAAAACTCAGCGGCTAATGCAGAGCATCCTAACTATGGCAGAATATGAATCAAAACCAATCAGCTAAGCACTATTACTTAGAGATCAAGTCCTACATTTATGGATCGAATATTAATAAACCAACCAAGGAACATGCTATGATATAAACAGAAAACAAATCTAGTGCCTGGGAATGGAAAATGTACCTAGCCTTTGAGAACAAGGAACTATTCTTGTAATACTCCTCTGCCTTCTCCATCAACCTCCTATATTCCTTCGAACCCGGAAGCAACCCTTCGAAGTATCCGCTCCTCTCCAAGCTTTCTCTATACGCCTCCCACGTGCTTCCTTTCCCTTCCAAACCCTCTCTTCGCCGCATCTGATACATCATCTCGAAACCGCAAGCAATCTTCATCCCCAATTCAGCTTCCGTATACGCCCTGGGATTGCTCCTGCTCGGCATCGGATAACATTTCGGAGCCTGAAACGTCTGCTGCACCAGCTGTGCATACATTGCCCTCGACAAGGTGACCACCACGGTCACGAGCTCCTCCTCCTTCCCCTTACTCAAGAACCTCTCCATCCTCGCCGCGTACTTCATCGAATCGATATCCCTGTCGTAGAACCCTTCCACGGCGAGCGAAATCAGGCAGGGCTCGTGCCTCAGCACCTGCGCGACCGACGCCGGAACCCTAACCCTAACCCTGTGCATATTCCTCCTCGCCTGTTCGGGGTAGCCGGCGATCCGAGCCTTCACCGCGTTCTGCACCGCGTCCCCGGCGCGCGACTCATCCCCGTTGGCGACCAAGAACCTCAGCGAATCGACGATCGACGGGGACGCGACCTTGTCGCGGGGGACGATGTGGAGGTCGCCGCGCCGGACGAAGACGCGGTTGAGGCTGGTCTCCGGGTTGAGCCAGCGGGGGAGGTGGAAGGCGGCCTCGATGAGGAGGAACTCGCCGTCGGTGTCCCAGACGCGGACGGAGAGGTCGGGGAACTCGCGGGAGATGTGGAAGAGGAGGAAGACGACGAACCACTCGTCCTCGAGGTTGTCGCCGTAGCGGAGCCGGCCGTGGAGGTGGAGGGGAGCGGGGCGGCGGCGGGGGGGAGCAGGGGCAGGGCGGCGACGGCGGCGGGGAGGAGAGGGAGAGGGAGAAGGGCTGGTGCTGCCACAGGTAGGAGGAGGTGAAGGGGAGACGGAGGAGAGGATCCGGAGGTGGAGGGATTGGAGGTCGGCGGGGGACGGCGGCGGGGAGGAGGAGGCGGCGGCGGAGTCGGGGAAGACGGAGTAGAAGACGGTGTCGTCGGGGAGGCGGGAGCGGTGGTGGCTCTGGGAGAATATGGAGGTCGGAGCGGCGGCGGCGGCGGCGGGGTCGGAGTCCGCCATCCTCGGCTGTGCTCGTCGCCGGCGGTGAGGGTGGGCGGCGGGGGCGGCGGCGGGGCGGGGGGTTTAAGCGGTTCTATTCACAAGACCTGAATTTTCTTGAACGTTCTTCTCTGCCAAATCATTGTCGGCAGAATCCTACGATGAAATTTTAACGTGAGACGAGACAATTTTTCTAGATTCTTTGCGAGTCATTTTGAACAACTAAAAGTAAAGTGTTTTCAAAGTCCTAATCTCCATTCTTCGAAATCAGACCATGTCTTAAACCTTCCGATTGATTCCATTAGGTCCTGAACTTTTTTCTTTTTTTTTTCTGAGTGCAACTAATTTCTTTCGATATAAAGTACAAAAAATGCCAGTTGACACCCAAAAATTACTTACATGACAACCTTAAACTAGTCTTTTTACTATAGTTTTATGGATCCAATTCTAAAATAAATATATATATTTTAGGTATAATCTCAAATCTAAACTTTCACACATACTTTAAATCTAGCCTTCCATTAACTCTCCATGCATAGTCACAGTCACGATGAGTCATCCAACGAGACATTTATGCATAAGCAATATATTACCACCAAAAGCTGACATGGAATTGATGGCGAAACTACATTGACCACATTTTGAACGTCTAACACACGATTTATGCAATTGGGGAAAGTTACCTTTAGGGTTCCATTTCTTCACCGTATACGCATGGGAGTCTTCAATTTGTCTAAAGATCTTTCGCTTGCTCACTCATTCTCTCACAAACATTTGCTAACTCTCACACACACTCATGCGTTGTTTCCATCTAAAATTTTGGGCTTGAAGGATCTATACTTACTCAAGGATTGAAGCTGACAAAGCATTAAAGGTATTGAATACAAGGTCTTCTTCTTCTACTTCTCCCTATGCTATTGTACATATTAAATTATGGTCACACGTTCTTGATGGTCCGCATAAAAATGATCTATCTTATGGAAACATAAATCAATTGAAATTTTATGATCATAATGAACTTCTGAAGTTGCCAGGTCTCTCGAATCCTCCTTAATTGATCATAGTTAGACTTCGATTTGCAAGCACGAAGGCTCAATAGAATCAAATACTCCAAGTCATGACATATCCACCTCTAGCCATGATTAAATTTATTCTAGGCTCAAGCTCTGACACGATTGAATTCAAATCTCTAGATGATTCTAGAGACTTGACAACTTCATAAGTTTGTTATACCTAAAAAAAAAAAAAATTGATTTTAGCTTTCATGAGATAGATCACTTCTAGACAAACTATCAAGCATATGATTATTGTAATTTAATATGTCCAATAGCATAGGAGGAGGAGGAAGAAGAAGAAGACGATCTTATTGAAATCAGTTAGGGAGTCCTGGTATGAATTTGTGAGTATCAGTCTAATTCATAGGTCTAGGTGTGAAATCGCCCACTTGAACTCGATTGGTGCGTGCGCGCATGCACACACATATTAATTTCAACTCTTACACGCCTTTAAGTAAAAGAAACCGTAGCTCTCTCAACTTGGTTCTTTTACCATTCGCTCCTCAAGACTCCTCACACGAGTCCTCCACCTCCTCTCACACAATCTCTCTCAAAAAAAGAAAGAAACCCTCATTCTCAACTCTCTCGCCTCTAACCATTGGGATTCGCCCTAGTGGCCACTTTTCCAATATGGAAGAGGAAGGTGAGGGGTTCAAATCCCCACCTTCTCAGGGGAGATGGGATGTGGACGCGTAAGTTTCAAGAGTGGGTTTCGACTTCCACGCCCTGTAAGAGGTAGGGCAAAAGTCTGAGAGTGAGTGTAGTGTAGAATAGAATAGGACTAACCAAAAAAAAAAAAAAAAAACTCTCTCGCCTCTCGATCCGTCAGTCAGTTCACCTCTCAATGAGTCACACGATTTCCAGCCCTGTCTCGTAGTCAGCCTCGCCTCCCTCTCGCAATCTCGCTCAGACTCACAAGTCTTTCACCTCCCTCCTGTTGCTTCATGTGTGCTTGCTCGTATTTCTCATTGTTGCTTGTCTCTATTTGGTTGATTGGGAGTTCCTTTGAATTTCGGTTTAAGGTCGGTCCTCATTGCTGCTTTGTTGCTTCTTGATTTATATTGTCCTCATATTAAGCATATCCTGGAGCACATAATACAAAGCTAAGGTGGAATTTAAAGCTAATGTTTCAGAGTAGAAAAGATGGGTTCTCTCGGGCGTTCTCCTTTTACATTGGCTCCCTTTCTCTCATTCTAATTTGTTGTCACTATGAGTGATTGTTTATGGCACCGATTTTTTGTACAGTTGGTTAAAGCTTTCTATAAATTCTTATCTTTACCAAAAAAAAAAAAAAAAGGGGTTGATTTAGTCAACCCTTTTGGCATTATACACTTCTCAAAAAATCATCGAATCGTCTTTACTAAAAACTAGTTTCTTGGACCCACCTAGGAGTCGACCAAACTAGTGTTAAGGTTCTTAGGTGGGTTCATGAAACCAATGAGCCATTCCTTGTTCCCATTTTATAGATTTGGCTTTCGGGAGCGATTCTCGGTTCTAAAACCCCTAATTATGTTGATTGAGAGATAAAACTATCCGCTTGCGATATGTAAAGTTTAAGACTTGGTGCAATTTTTACCCAATGATGATGATGATGATAAACCAAGTGACAGGGAGAACCAATAAACAGAACTAACAATGCTGAGAAGAGAGGATGTTCGAGTGTTCCAACCTAGCAATAATTTCTTTTTCTTTGAAATTATATATTATAAAATGATCTTACAAATCTAATCAATTAAAAAATTCACGGACCCCTTACATGGTAAGATAAAATTCAAAAATCAATAACGTCTCCCATCTCATCATCCGACATTCTCGTTTCATCGAGAGAAACAATCTTAACATAAAAATTAAGCGCATGCCATATAAGATTAAGATTATCAAAAAAGCAAAAATGAAAAATAAAAATAAGCATTCCTTTTTTTTTTTTTTTAAATTAACCGACCAAAAAAAGAAAAAAGAAAAAAAAAGACAAGAAGTCACAATTTTTTATTGGATATTAATTGGTTGGTAAAGGCAAGTAAAGAAATACCCGCCGCTGTTCATCAATGATGTCGCCACGCGACGCTCCTGTCCATCGATTGTCATCGCCACCACCATCCTCCTCCATCTCCGCCGGCCGCCACCGCCGCTGATCCACCGCCGCTTCCGCCATGTGCCACGGCCACCACCACCACCGGAGGCCCTTCTCCGACGACCACTTCGCCCCCGCGCGGGGCGCGGGGCCCCTCCTGAACGCCGACGCCGTGGCGGCGGCGGAGGACCTGCGGAGCCGCCTCGCCGAGACGGAGGCGCGCCTGGCGCGGGCCAGGGCCCGGGAGGCCGAGCTGAGCCGGCGGCTGGAGGAGATGAAGCGCTTCGTCTCCGTGATGGAGATCCTCGAGACCTACCTGGCCCGGCGGTTCGCCGAGCAGCGGGATCGCGTCGAGCGTCTCCTCGTGCCGTCGCCGCGCAACTAGAAGCTCGCTCTCCCTCGCCGCGGGGGATTTCAACGCTCGGGGCAATTCCTCTTTGTCCTTTCTGGGTTTGCTGTATAGTTCGATCTCCTTTTCTTTCTTTCTTTTTTTCTCCTCCTTCTTCTTGTGTTTTCGTTATGCTTGATAAGAAAGTATGCATAAACGCAAGATAGTGTAGGAGTTTCATTGCTCCATCTGTTCCAACTGAATCGATATCTCTTTTGGTTGTTTGATGGGTCTCTAAAATTTGGATGTTGGGCAGAGAATTGTTGATCGGCACTTTCTTGTTGTGCGGCTCGGTGGGAAGTTCAGATGGTGTGTTTTTATCTGGGTGATCCCTACCTAATTGAGGAAATGCATTGCCCAATGAAAGCTGTTCTCTAGGATAACTCAGAGAATTCCCTTTTAAAATTACCCAGTACGATTGAGATTCAGGATATGGTGATTTAGATCTGGAGATGATGTTTTCAGGTGAATTGCGATTGCGATGAGATAGTGTCTTTGTTCGAGAAAGATCAGTAGGAAGATCAGTGGGCGATGCTCTTTAGTAGCGAGGTTAGTTTCTTCTTGTTTAGGAAGACGTATTTCATGATCATGGGGGGGAAAAGCAGCCGTCTTTGTGCTTAATGAGAAAGATCAATAGGAGGGTCGGTTGGCAATAAGCCATGCTCTTCTGTGGTATGCTTAGGTTCTTCTCATTTGGGAAGAGGTATTTCACGATCATAGGTGGAAAAAGCAGCAGTCTTTGTGCTTTTCATGGCGATGATAACAATAGCTATAAGCTAGTTTCTAATGCATTCTGTTATTGGAGCAGTGCAATAGAAGTTTACAAAATACAAGCACTATTTTTCTGCTTGTTACCTATAATCTGTCTTGAAATAATTGAACATGTTCCAGTGTCTTGGAGAGGTAACCGCACCAGCACCGGCTGTTTGAGCATCGATCTATTTTGTGATTTCTTGGTCTCAACAGAAGATGTTCTCATTTAGGTCTGTCATTATGCTGTCAAGCACATAAATGCATATGAACCGCGGTTCCTATATTCCAGAAGATCCGCGTCTACTATGAAGCTTAGGGAGTTCCTTGCTTGGATGCCCTCCTTAATTTTGCCAAATTTTATTAGCATGTGCTGTTTTAGCTTTGTGTATCTATTGCAATCTGCATAGATCATTTCTTACCAATTGACAAAACTATGCGGTCATATGGATCTCCCAAGTGAAAATATCGCTCCTTTTTTTTAAGTTTACTCACTCATCCCATCACCATAAATGCCAATTATCCATAGCAGACTGATCTATCTCGTTGAGTCACAGCACAATTTCTGGTATAATTATTCCTGTTTCTCCAGCTATTGAATCTTGTGAAGCGGCAGGCTTCCTTGAGCCCTGGATAAGCTTTGAGGTGCTTGAGTAATGCTTAATGCAGCAATAGTTATTAATTGAGGACCTAAGGGGACTTGGCAGGACATCATAGGATTTACAGTGAGGTTACCGATGGCTTCACTATAAATGCTTAATTTGTTGCTCATAGGACTTTGCAGGACACCATAGTAGAGCTATGTGTGGGAAGCTAACTTCTCAATCAGCTGCTTTTGGTTGGATAAGACGGCTTGCGCTTGCATGTGTTGTAAAGGTGCTCGAGCAAAGATAAAAATAATCAGGAAAAGGTGAAATGCAGTAGTTTTATGGCTTGATCCTATTGCTTGAAACACAGTTTCATCATTTTGGATGGTTGCTTTGGGATGAATTAGCTGCAAGACATTAGGCTGTTGAAATGTTATAACTCAGTGGTTGCACCATGCTTCGCTTGATTCTACTCTGCTGAAACCGGAGACCTCATTGGTTTCTTGGAACTTTCTTTCTGAAAGGAAATGGGAGGTGGCTGCTGTGTATCTACATTTTGTTGTTCTACATTAGTGTATCTGTGGATTTTGTTCTTATTACCCTCGGTATGATTGCCCATCATAATGTATTTGTTGTTTATGAAAATGCTTGATTTCCAAAGGCGTCACTTCTACTTACACAACGTCAAAAAGGGCAAGTAAACTAAGCCCTATTCAAATTTCTGTGCACAACGGAGGAGATGCTTTTAACTTAGTATTATAGGTGTTTCAATTTTGGGCAGTGCTACAGTGACATTGTGCATTTCGGTAGTACATATTCCACAATCGCACAATCGATCTGATTCGGTGTTGAATGTCAAGCATTCGGTGAAGCTATGCAACATCAAGATCAGGGATGTAAATCAAGCCCGAAAAATAGAGTGAACATTTATGCCCTTCCTATCGCCATCACTTGATGGATCATCGGTGGAGAAGCATGGCAGTTAAGGTCGCCCTAATCCGTCGGCCCTTCAATGTTTGAACGGTATGAGCTCCGTCGGCATTGAGGGTGATTGCTTTTTGGGACCATGCGGCATCACATACTGTGGCCTTCGATGACCACAATCTGTCAGTTTCGACAATACAGGTTGCCTACAAGATTGATTACACGCCTGATGGTGTGGTAATTAAGACGTGGCAATGCGCCTCCTCTCTGTTCACTCTCTCAACCCTGAGACCAAACCAGTGTTAGCCCAACAGTCTTTGGCCGGAGTATATAGACCTGATTAGCAGCTTGTCGACCCATGTCGACCCATCTCGCCCCCTTTTCCGAGCCTGGCCCCACGTTTTGTATCCAAGACCGGCCCCGGCTAAGCTAACCTGGGTTGCCGAGCGGTCCTGCTAGAACCCACCTCAGCATCCTTCAGTTGCAACGCCCTTTACGTCTGCTTCCGTTTGAAGCTCTTTCGAATGGTTCGGTGGATGAATTTTCCTTTTCCTCGCGTTGCGCACCCTCAAATTACCTGTAAAAGCGCAGATCCGACGTCACTTTCTCCACCGAAAAAAGCCAACAAGATAGAGAATTTCAGAAGAAGATTGGCAGATACGGAAATGGGAAAAGGAGAGAAGCGGATAGAAAGTGACATCAGTGTTGCTTGAGAAAGATTCTATCATGGAGGATTTGGAAATGGGGAAAGAGAAAAGATAGTTGAGTGTGCTGTCGGTCCCTTTATCACGAAGTCTTTCGAGTTCATAATTTGAGGTAATCTCCATGTCCAGATGCCATCTTAAAAGTGGTTTTAAGAGTCTTTTCCAAAGGCAAAGCATTCCAAAAACGAAGGCGATTGCTTTCTGATTTCTTTAAGCGATCAATTCCGGCCGATGGACCCATCTCGATCATAATTGTTGCCGATTCATGGATTTACACTGGCTCGAGAGGACTAGATTCAAGTGCACACAGTACAGGATTCTGAAAGGAGAAGCAAAAGGGAAGTTTTTTTCTCCGCACTAATCTAGTGGTGGACATCGGAAAAGCTTTGATAATATAGTATTATTTGAGAAATTGTTTATGGTCGATGAGAAGTACATGTGCTGATTCCCGAAATTAACTCTCATCTTTGAGAAAGTAGTTTGTCTCCAAAGACATGCATTGATTAACACTCCACCTATGGCCACAAAGGCAAAACACACGCCACTCCTTTAATTCTCGGAGCGACACCGGACCATCGATCATCATTTCTCTTATCATTCTCCTTGTGTTGATTACTATCTCATCGCATCAATCAACACTGGCGACATATGTAGATAATTGTTATCATATTAACTTTGGGAACTTGTATTTTTGGAATGGAAGTCGGTTATTATTCATCTTCTCCAAAATCACCACACGGAAAAGCCGATCGGAGGTCTACGATCGTAGGCCAAGGGGTTGCATTACATCTCAAAATGACCCGAGGGTCGTCGACCTTAGTCCAAAGGGTCTTCGATCCCGACGAACCGTCACTAGACCTCATGCGAGCCTCGGTTGTGTTCATCGACCCAAAAGCTCTACGATGGATGGAAAGCCGCATGAGGTGCGACGGTCGCCTGAGGCCATGCAATGGTCGCCTAACCTGCGATTGCGAGAACCAAGGCGACTGATGCTTGGGGTCGCGCGACCTGGTTGCGAGGTCACATCCGATCGTGTGAACCCAGGAGACAACAGCCGCCAAATTCGATGGTCCGATAGCTAGATGTGGTCGATTGATGGCCGAGACTTAAAAAAAATACAAATTTTTTTTTGTTTTTTTTTTAATTTAATAAAAGTCCTTTACAAATACAAAATTTACCAAATAGTATTTGGCCAAAGTTATTTCTCAATATGCTTTAGAATTACAACTCACCAAACGCTATTTGCATTTTGAAAAACTCCATTCATCCAAAGGTATTTACATTTTTGCAAAAAATTTCCCCAAAAGCTAAATCAAAACGAGGCTTTTATTTGGCATAAGGAAAAAAAAAGGCAAGGACTTTATGAAGTTTACTGCCGGATTGGCATAAAAAAATGATTTTCATATTTGCATTTGGATGGTTGATATATGAAATAATTCAATTACTAAACTAAGTCTTAACACATATCATTCATTTGAGGGCGAATGCGTAAATAATTTCTTATATTGGTGGTGGATCTAATAATAGTAATCTAGAAATAATTCAGCTAAACAATTGCAAAGCACAATTTACAGTTGGAACAATGATAATAATAACCTGTGTTGTGGATTCAACGACAGGAATATCCCTATCAGCAAGGCTGCTCTGTTTTTACTCGCTTTCCCTTTCAATTTTCAAAAGCCATGGTTATTCTCTCACAAGCTTTTTCCCTCAAAAAGCAAAACCCCTCAGCACCTGCGAATTTTCCCAACGGCCGAGAACAGGGCGCTTCTGTAATTTCAATCGATCCGCCATTCATGATTGAGCACCAGAAAGATAGTGATTTGCGACCAGCAAGAAAGGACCAGTGGAGTTGAGAACAGGACGCTGCTGCAAATTTCTCCCTTCCAGTCACCGTCACTGTCACTCTCACTCCTTCAGCTCGCCATCCTCAAATGACGACGAGGCACCAGCGTTGTCGTGTACCCATCCCATCTTCCAAATCCAAATGATGCCGGTTCCCACTTTGCTTTGCTCTTACTCTCTCATCATTACTCAATCCTGCTCGCTGTAGTTACTGGGTCTTCACTCTCTTATTGTTTTGAAGTTAAGACGGAGAGACAGGCATCACTGACGACGACCCATTTCTCAAAGAGCTGAAATGGAAGCTGGGTCGAGCTCCAAAAATGTCGGCAAGGCTGAAGGGAAAGTGGGTGGTAGGAGACTCGGCTCAATGTTCTCAAAGATCGATCCTTTCGTTGGGAGAACCGACCACAATCCCAGGGAGCTGAGATCTTGGGCTAAAAAAACCGGGTTCGTCTCGACCTTCTCGGGGGAAACTAATCGCAGCTCAAGTGCGAAGTTTGATAGCGGCGGGTTTGATCTGGAGAGAGATGCTGATAGGAGAGGTGGGGGGTCCTCGCCTAAAATAGAGATCGACCCGGTTCTCGGCAGGACTAGACGGGATAGTGGGGTCGAAATCGAACCTGCTTCGGTTGCCGGAAGTGGAGTGAGCAGGGACGGAAACGGTGGCATTTTAGGGGCTAGGAATGGGGCATTGAGGGGCGAGAGCCAGAGGGTGAGGGTGGCGGATGAGGCGAGTTTGAGGGACAAGGAGGATAAGAGGAAAGTTGGTGCGAATGGAAATGGGAATCTTGAGGGAGGTAATACTAGGAGTGAGAATTCGAATCAGAACAATGGGAATGGGCGTGGAGTTGCAGCCGTTGCTCCAGGTGTGGAGATGAATAAAGATGATAGAAAGGAGGAAGGAGATGTGCGGATTGATGTCTATCCGGAAGGCGAAGAGCCGGAGAATGGGTGGTGGAACAGGTCGCCAGGAATGAGGTTGGGTTTAAGAGATAATCCGGGCTTCGGTCAGTAAGCTTCCCGTTTCATGGAAGTCTTTGTCTTAATTTTTAACTTCGGCTTGTCTTAGTTGTGTGGCAGTGTCTAGTGAGCACTTAGGCTGCATCAAGGAACCTGCGTACAAGGGCGGATGTGATAATAGTTATCTTGTTCTATTTAATAGGGGCATTAGTTGCAAACTGCATGATGCTTACATTTATCCAAACGTGATCTCAATGCTTTTGCTTTTCGTGGATGTTTGCATGACTCAGGCAAAATACTCACATGCTTAGTTGTGATAGTTACTCTTTATGATAATGTCCATGCTTGTAATATTTTTCATTCTTATCGTCTTTCCAACCACTGGACTATAGTAAGGGCAACTAGGGAAAGGAGAATGCCGTAAAACTTCAGTAACACATGCATATTGTCCAATTACCACATAATTGTTGGAAGAAAATAGAATCATCTTATGCATCATGCTTGACTGATCTGTTCGAACCAATGAAGTAATTGGACACGGAGTTCTCAGTGAGTGCCAAAGTTAGTACTATTCTGACTCCGCTTCATATCCATCGGTTGCAGTGCCAATTATTTACTACAGTTTGCAGCACTATTTGTCACTGGCTGGTTCACTTATATTCATCCCCTTGATCATGGTCCCAACCATGGGAGGATCCGATGTAAGCTTACTATTGGAGAGATAAATTTGATCTTTTCTCAATGTTGCTTCGCTATTTTGTTGACACATCTTTACCATTTTTTACTACAGAAGGATACCGCGACTGTAATTTCCACGATGCTATTGGTGTCTGGCATTACTACGTTGCTGAACTCTTACTTTGGTACCCGTCTTCCATTAGTTCAAGGGAGCTCGTTTGTATTTTTGGCACCAGCTTTAGTCATAATGAATTCACGGGAATATCGCAATCTCGCTGAACATGTAATACTCTTATATTGGTGAATTCATACTGTCATGCAAATACATTCCCTACCATTTCTTCCACATGTTTAGAAATAAATGGTCGTAGTGAGCATGTACGGAATCGGTTTGATGGTAAAAGCAGGAAGAACAACAATTGTGTTGCCTTGTCTTAGTCTCTTTTATTTTTTTTATATCGTCTTTTATATACAGTGGTACTTTTTTAGGTAGAAAAAGGATATCTACAGTCTACTATTGACTGAAATGAAATTGAACATGCAACCCAGGCAGTCAATTTCTTGACCCCTGTGGAAATTCTTGCAATGATACTAACTTGTACTGTCCAATTAAGTGCAGAGGTTTAGGCATATAATGAGGGAATTGCAAGGTGCTATAATTGTTGGTTCAATTTTCCAAAGCTTTCTGGGGTTTACGGGTTTAATCTCCCTCTTAATCAGGTAATTCGGATTTTATAGATGAGTGTTTCCTCATGTGTTTAGTTATTCTCGTAGATCTAATTCTGTAACTACAATTGATGCATTAAAGCTTACTGATTTAAAATGCAGTCGTTAATGTGATTTCTTAACAGAACTCTTTTATGATCTGGGACCTAATATAGCATCTAAGATCTTCTTTCAATTACATTAAAATTTTATGGATCAAAGCTAAATTTTTGGAGCTTCAGGTTAATATGATTCTGCTTTTGCAGGCTGATAAACCCTGTGGTGGTTGCACCAACTGTTGCTGCAGTTGGTTTAGCATTTTTCAGTTATGGTTTTCCTCAGGCTGGTAGCTGTGTGGAGATTGGCATTCCGCTGATACTATTGGTTCTTATTTTCTCATTGGTAAGAGGCTCCTTTTGCTTGCACTCTCAAACCTCTGTCGATGAGTCCTTTAAATTGATTGTCTTTTTTAAGGTCATTTTCTGTTTTGATTCTGTACAGGCAAACATAGTAATTTACCTCACGTATAGTAACATTACTTTTGTTTTTCCAGTACCTTCGAGGGATCTCCATCTTTGGGCATAGATTGTTCCAAATATATGCGGTATGTACAGTTTTGAATAGTTATTAAATTGTTTAAGTTTCATCTTCCAAACCATTGTTCCAAGTGTAGATCTTTTTTCCTTGTGAACTTTGAATTTTGAAGACATCGAATTATATGTTCAACTTTTGCAGATTTCAACCTTTTTCTTTTAAGTGCTTAGAATTGTACAGCTTGTGCTTCCCCTGAAAAGGACCCTTAATTTCGTTTACCAGCCACATGAAAATCTGATCAATAGCTTGCTCAAGCATTTCTTGTATTTGCCAAGGCAAATTTAAAGTATTTTGAGAACAACACCGTTACTATACTGGATTGAGCTAAGTAACATGACATCTCTAAGTAACTGCAGGTTCCCTTCAGTGTGGTGATTATATGGGCGTATGCATTCTTTTTGACGGCCGGTGGGGCATTTGATTACAAAGGCTGCAGTCCCGACATACCCAGTTCAAACATATTAGTTGATTCGTGTAGAAAGCATGCTTACACTATGAAGCATTGTAGAACTGATGTCTCCAATGCAATGAGAACTGCTGCTTGGGTCAGAATTCCATACCCTCTGCAATGGGGTGTACCTATATTCCATTTAAGGACTTCCATGATCATGATCGTCGTGTCATTGGTCGCATCTGTGGATTCGGTCAGTAGTCAGTACCTTGTACAGTTAAACATGCAATGCATTCAGGAAATAGAACGGAGGTGAAGAGAACTTGCTGGAGAGGCCTGGTTAGGAGCCATCTTAGAAAATCTTTAAACAGATAACAGGGAATATAACTTGGCAAACTGTTTCCTAGGACATTATTTTTCATAACTGCTCCTTTACTTCAATTGTCTTCCTATTTTCGCCCTAATTTTAGAAAAACCATGGATGAGAAATTTTCTAAGTTTTATATTAAAAAATGATTGTTGAAATCAGTTTGTGGGTATTATTCTCAAATTGGTATCTTCTCTTCTTCAGATACATTTTGAGACTTTAGGACAACTCAGCTCTTTTTTTATGTCTTTGCTTTAATTCCTATTAGACAAGATTTGAAAATTTTTAAAATTTGCATTGACTGAGTTCTCAGCTTTTCTGCAATCTGTATTTTACCAGTGTTTTTTGGTACTTTGCGATGCCAGATGAGATGCAGATGATAGAGATAGATGTTGTAAGGAGAAACAAAATAGATAGCCAAAAGCCGCTTAATGGTGGAATAACATAAACATAAGAGAACTGCTGGTTTAAATTTTAAAGGTTTTGTCAATGTTGCATCTTCTTGGCAGATTGGAACATATCATTCTGCATCAGTGTTAGTCAATTTGAAGCCTCCCAGTCCTGGAATTGTTAGCAGAGGAATCGCACTTGAGGGTTTCTGCAGTCTACTGGCAGGACTTTGGGGTTCTGCTTCTGGGTCAACAACATTGACTGAGAACCTTCATACGATAAGAATCACAAAGGTGGCCAATCGTAGGGTGGTGGAAGTTGGTGCCGTTTTCCTGATTTTCTTCTCATTCATAGGTATCGCACCCTTTCACAGCCTCTTAGAGCAGCCCTTAATGTGTCTACATTCTCATGCAATTTAATATTGATTCTCATTAGTATAATGCTTGACAACTCTAATTAGAAATAAACAGGGAAGAAAAAGAAACCTTAGAAAGAGAGAATTTAGTCAAGTCAGCTAGGGTAAAACTTAAGCTGGCTTTAAGTGTCTCCGTTTCTTTCTGTTAGGGCCTTCAACTTCAATAATTGACTTTGTTGCTAAAGGTAGTTGGACATATGCATTTCTACATCTTGTCCTAATGGTTCATACTCTCAATTCACTCACTATTTTTGCATTCTCAGGAAAGGTGGGTGCTATCCTTGCTTCTATACCACAAGCCCTGGCTGCTTCTATACTGTGCTTCATATGGGCGCTTATCGTGGCACTGGGCCTCTCCACGTTGCAATATACTCAGACAGCAAGCTTTAGAAACATGATAATAGTTGGCGTCTCACTGTTTCTTGGTTTGTCTATACCCGCTTATTTTCAACAGTACCAACCAGAAGCAAGTTTGATGTTGCCTGGTTACTTAATACCTTATGCTGCAGCATCAGATGGTCCAGTCAACAGTGGCAGTTCTCAAGTAAGTCACTCTTTACTCCCTTTGATCCCATCTTTTTCTATTTGGTTCATTTTTTTCCCTTTCTTTACTCTCTTGCTAGATTAGGTTTGCACAAGGGTTTTTGGACTCGAATTCAAATTGGTTGGGCGGGGTGATCTCTGCGCTGCAGAGTGCTTGATCTATTAATCTCTAGTTTGAAAAGAATCATTTCGAGAATTAGGGGAGAACATTGAAGTCATACGTCAGCAATCTTGAATGCTGAATACAACTGACTTATGTTGCAATGCTTCTATGAACTCCTAATAGATTCACTGTCTTCATGATGTCTGATCAATTGAACTACTGCGACTTTTCTAAAGAACTGTTAACTATAGTATTCTTCTTTGAGATTCTGCATGTACAACGATGATTATCCTGTCTCCAATTTTCGAAGACTTTATGCTGTACTGCTGAAAGTGCTTTGTGAGCTTAACACTTCACAATTGTAAAGCAAAACTGACATATTGTGTCTGATGTTAATGCCTCCAGCTTGATTTTGCAATAAACGCGCTCATGTCATTGAATATGGTCGTGACTCTATTGGTGGCAATTGTGTTGGACACCACAGTTCCAGGCAATCGGCAAGAGCGTGGGGTATATATATGGTCACAACGGGATGATATAGCGGCAGATCCATCTTCGCTTGCTGATTACTCCCTTCCTAGAAAAGTTGCCCGAATCTTCTGTTGCTCAAGATGTTTGACTGCCTGAAATTTGGCAGACGATGGCTTGTGTGCTGCAAGACGTCTTGCATATACTTGTTAAGGAGCCTTGAAAAATGGAGGGCTCTCACTTGGAGAGAATACAGCTGATTGTGAAGAAACCCTTTGATGGCAAGCTCTTGCTTGCAAATTAAAATCTTGATTATATTATATAGACAGAGTTGTGATGTTTTGCCTTAGGAGTCAATTTTATGATTTTAACTAGAGAAAGAATATTCTTTTGTATTGGGTACAGTTTGTAAACTTCCTATTTAATCTGATCCTTTGGGGAAGGATTGATTTATCCAGATGACCAGCTGGAAGCCTCTAGATAGCCTAAAATACCACCTCATCATGTAACTCTCAGCATATACTTATTCATATATTAACCTAACTGTTGAGTAAACATGTGTATTGGATGAGTACTTGTATTGCTTTATGGTTTGAACTTGATCCCCGAAAGATGATAATTGATCAAGTGTCTCTTCTCTGCTCCGACAGACATGGCGAGTACAGGATGCTTCCATCAGTGTGGTCACTCGAATCTTTGGTATTTCCAGTAAGTAACGACAATGGGGGAAGACATTACATATTGACTGTATTCCAGCACCCATTTTACATGCCTTTTTCGATAATTCACTCCCTAGGAAAAAGAAAAAAAGAAAAAAGAAAAAAAGGAGGGGTGTTATGCTCGTGTTTACATTTTTAAAGGAATTGAGCAATTAGCCAACTTGCTAATTCTCACCCTCGACGCATGCAAAGAATTCTTCTTGGCAATGACAAGTAATTGCGAGAAATGCCGATGCACTGAGCAATTTACTCTTGCATAAGAAGCTGCATGTGCCGGTTAAGATCCTTGAGATAGGTAGTGCAAGAATAGTCTTCCAGGTCACAGGCATCCAACAGAAGTGCTCTTCCTGATACTGATTTCTGCTTCCACTCTTGAGCACCATCCTCACCCTTGAGCATCTGCACAACCTGGAGCCCAGAAAAACCAGCATTTTCTGTATCAGACTCTTTTAACTTCGAGCCAGCATGCGGGTTTGTGGATTAAATGCCATGCTACCAATGAATCGAAAATTCATTAATGATGATGCTTTTCGCTTGTGCTGTGAGGATGACTAGCAACAACATTTGGTACCAAGAAGCCGTGCTCATTTATTTTACCTTCTTCATATCTGGACGCATGGTGGATATGCAGTGAACGCACATTGAAGCCATCAGTGTGGCTCTTTTCATTTCTGCGATATCATAAGCGTCTTTCAACCGTGGATCCGCCAATCCTCTGATGTTATTTACGTCAAGGAGTGGCTTGGCCTGCATGACAGAGATAACATTCCAAAGAGAACTTCCAGAAATTGGCAGCAACTAATATACCGTAAGAGGCATGTCAAAAACCTTCATTAAATTTTACAAATATCCCGTTCCTTAGAATACTTGAACTGACGACTATTTCGGATGAAGATTTGAGGAAAGTGACCTACCCACATAACTAGGCTCTGGCGGGTTGAATCAACAGCACGGCGACCTGTAATGAGCTCGAGTAGCAGAACTCCAAACGCAAAGACATCAATCTTTTCGTCCACAATTCCATGCATGAAGTATTCTGGGGCTAAATATCTGTAAAAATTATAAATTACAGCAGAGAAGGCATTGGAAATAAGTGATTATCATCACAAATGACTACATCAAACGGCAAGCCTAACCCGAATGTGCCCTCGATTGGGAACACGACGTGCTGAGCCCACTTCTCAGGAAGCCACTTTGCCAATCCAAAATCAGATATCTGCCACCAAGAATTTGGTTCCTTTGGTTCTTCATTCTTACTTACGATTACTGTAACTCTTTGTACCATACAAAAAAGGGAAAGGTATACCTGGGGCTCATAGTCTTCGGTGAGTAATATATTGGAGGCTTTGATGTCTCTGTGAATGATCCTCCTTTGGCAACTGTAGTGGAGATATTTCAGCCCTTCAGCTACTCCTACAGCAACCTTAAACCTTATTTTCCATTCAAGACTCTCTGCTGAACCTGCAACACTGAGCAATTTTCATCAGTATCCCATTGACGGCTTATGTACCTTGTCTTCGCAATTAGGTGAGTTAATGGCTCGAGTTACTGTAGTGCGTAATGTTTACAATGAATTCAGGAGGCTAGCAAAAACTTTATACGATATTGGGGTCGTCCAACCTGACAAGAAACAATCCAGCACAAGTAGCTCATGGCTAGCTAGCTCGATTCGCAGGCAATCGGGCTTTGTACGTCTCAAGTCGAGGGGATCAAATGTTTGACAATGAGAGCTAAGATGACATAGAATGTAGAGGGAAAGAGAGCACATCACCGTGAAGTACCGAAGCGAGGCTCCCGTGGGGAGAGAACTGGAGGACAAGGTGGAGACCGCCGTCCACGCCATAGCCGAGCAACCGAGCCGCATTTGGGTGGTCGATGTGGGCTATGATCCCCAGTTCAGACAAGAAATCAGCAGTCCTAGTCTCTTCTTCCTTATCTTTCTTGATCAATCGCTTCACCGCTACTAGCAGGCCATCGGGTAATCGCCCTTTGTACACCTCCGCGTGCCCTCCTTTCCAATCAAGTTCTCTGAAACGGATCGAGAGAAAATCAGTCGAATTACTCAAATCATTTTTAAATGTCTCATTACTCAATGGTCCAGCGACAGTAACTAAATTACTGAACAGTGAACCAACTGGCAAGCGGTTCGGAAACTGTCTTTCAAGTATCACCATCTTGATTTTCTCCATCATTAGGTTAATAACGGACAAAAACACGATTTCAAAGATGGGTTAAAGACTTCATGAAAAGTATAGGTTGTCCTAAATTAGCTCGATGAAATTGCTTTGCTGATAAACGTCCAATCAATCGCGCCAAAAAAAAAAGAAAAAGCATTCAGCTTCGCGCCACGGGTCTTGACTAACTCCGAAGTGGCTGGTCCCTCGTCAAAGACTTAGGTTTTCACATTTGTTGGCGTCCTGTCGTCGCCTTTTCTTGGTCAAAAGTAGATCGCAAAAGTCTTTGGAATTCGCAAAGACCGATCTGTTCACACTTTCACTGTATACGTCCGTGCCACTCAGAATCAGAGTATATTCACAAACATGTAATTGATCGAAAAAAGTCAGAATCAAGTCTCGAGCTCGCTATTAATGAAATTCAAGCACCAGGCAAATGACCAAATATTTCACCACCTCTAAAATTCTAAAATTTAAATCCTTTCTTGATCAAACTGTCAAAACATTGAATCCTACTCTTGCACTTGTCCCCCCCTCAAATGCTCTCCCTCATTGGCACGGGCGTGCGAGAAGTGTCTCTTGGACAAAGGCACGATGTCGAAAGCCGTGAATCTCGCTGTGGCTATTCTTTCAAGCACACCTAACCCCCTCCGTTATTTGGCGCAACTGGGTCCACCCAAAAAAAAAGTCAAAAAGGAAGTCTGCGGTCGATGAATTTTCAGTACCAAAAACATCACAATCACCACCCCCCCCAAATTTCCCCCCCAAAGAAAAAGACGAAGGGCACTATACAGAAAAGCAATAGCAGAGAGCATATCAATACCCATCTAAAGTTGGAACATCCGAAGCGGCTGTCCAGAGACAACAAAAAGCTCAACCTAACATAAGTCACTCTCGCGGATCTGTTTCGCCTAGCCATAGTCGTAGTTGATGACTATCCGAACATGACTAAAAAAAAAGAGAGAGAAATTTGGAGGGACGGACTTAATGTCGAAGGTGCTCTTACATTGAATTCGCTGTCTCTACAGTTAAATTTTGTTGAACTCTATGTAGAATATCAAAAATTTAATGATAGAAAAGGAGAAGACTTTGAATCGTCAAGTCAATGAAAAGTCGATCTTTCAAAGACGACGAAGAATCATATGTTAGCATGTACAAAATCATTCTATGTTACAACACATCTAAAGATGCAGACATGTGGAGTGGTCAAATATAAAATGTATGAATTTGGAATGAGTTCGAGATGTCAGTCAAATTAAAGTTGGAATTTTTTCATAAAACCTACAATAAGGCAGCATAGATAGAATTTTCAAAACGTAACAAGGAGGGGGACCGATCAAACACTTGGGTCCTCCCCCTGGCACTATCATCATCATCATCATCATGTTCGGTCCTCAAGCACGTTCTGGGGAACAGTCAGAGAGCAAGAAAAATTAATAAGAGTCTCCGAGCAAAGAGGCGCGACCGTTTCAAGCAGCCCCTGCATTGATTTTCGTGCAGCAGGCAGATCCTGTAAAAGCGAGGACCAAGCACGCGCCCCCTCCCTTTTTTTCTGATCCTCGCCTGCTCTGCTCTTGACAGTCCATGTCGCCCGGTCGTCGGGTTTAGGACAAGAACAGGAGGACATCATTACACGAAAACTTTACTGTTCTTGATACGGTATTCCATTCATGTTCTTGTTGCTTTTATGCATGATTAGACTCGGAGTCTTCTTGGGTATTCGATGGTATGCTAAGTGTCTTGGAAATTAGCGAGGTTTAGATGGATCAATGATCGAGACGAATCTAGTTCATGCAAATCATTCTAAAAAGAGAAAGAAAGTAGAAGAGTGGAACGCAAGAATTTAGATTTTTTTAAAAAATTTAAACTTACCAGGGCTGAAGTTGTCTGTAGCCGCCACGAGCTCTGCAAGGTCGAAGCTCCGCCAAGTGGGCTTCGACGCCGGCAGATTCAGAGCCCCGCGATCGATCCCGTCCTCGGCGCTGCGAATCCGGAGCAGCTTCTTCTTCTTCTTCTTCGCCTTCGTCGCGGTGGCGGTCGTCGTCTTCGATCCTCTTCGCGAAGAAGGATCGAAGGGGCACGCGTCGGCCCTCGCCTCCGCGGGAGGACTCGTCAGCAGCAGCAGCCTCCTCGTCGACCGCCTCCTCCACGCGTCGAGCACGCCCCCCCAGTGCAGCCTCTGAGCCGCCGCCGTCGGCTTCTGGGCCGCCGCCGCCGCCGAAGACGACGACGAGCTACTGCAGCTACTGCTGCTGCTGCTGTGATCGGAGTCGGAGCCGAGGGACGGGATCTCCAGGACGCCTCTCGGAGACGACGCCCGGCCCTCGCCCCCGGCGGCCGCCTCCTCCACCTCCACCTCCACCTTCCCGACTCCAGCCGGCCCCAGCCCCTTCTCCGGAACGTCTCGACCTCCGTCCGTCTCTGCAGCAACAGAACAAAGGAACAATAAATAAATAAAAAACCCGGTCGCCGCCGCGTTCGATGGATGCTCTGTTTTTGGCCGCAGGGGAAAACAGAGGAGACACGGAAGACGCTTACCGCCACCGCCACCGCCACCGCCAGGCATTGCGAAAGCCGGTGCTTCGACTGCAGAGTTTGTCTCGAGAGGGGGTTGAAGACAAGGGTCGCGATCAAAGCTTGAAGAGTCAAGGGCGAGACAATTCTCGGGTCTTCCTGCAGGCCGCGAGAGCCGCCATTGATACAAGCCAAAACAGGGGTACACTCCTCTTCGAGTTCGAACAGACAAAGCTTTTTGACTCTTCTTCTTCTTCTTCTTCTTCTTCTTCTTCCCTACTTTATAAAGAGCCTCGACTGGAGGAGAAAGTCACAAGCGCCAAATCTCCTATGGATGACGCAAACCCCTCTTCCATTTATTTTATTTTATTTTATTTTTGCTGATTTTGGCCTTTTTTCGTTCCGGGAGATCGTTAATCTTGGCGCAACTAACGCCTGTGAAAGGCGCGCGGGGCTTAAGGGGAGTAGGGACCACGGGCAATAACGACCCTACCCGAAACCTGCCGGGGGCGTAAATAGGGGGGACTCCCGGGGGTAAATTCGGAATCTCAAGCTTTTGTAATCCGACCGGAGTTCCCTTTTTTTTTTAATCCGACCGGACTTAGGAGACCCATTCTATGCAGGGTTGTGTTCTTGTACCGCTGCCCGCTGTCCGTCTCCGTACGACGACGAGTACAGTACCGATAAATAATGAATGAAATAGGCCGAACTCTACGTCGAATTTGATGAAGCGGGGCGTCCCGATTTCGATCATATTGCCTTTGATTCGTTGAGAATACTCTATGTCGATCACGGTTTTTAGTATGTACTGAATTTATCGTGAATACCATCTTTATTAGTAATACAAATCTCAATGATGTCTTTGACGTATTTTTTGGGATTTATTTATACGTGCCGTCAATTGTCTCTTCTTTTCGAATGATCGAGTGGCTGAAAGAGCTCGTGGAATGTGATGAGGACTCTTAAATGGAAAGGGAAGTTGGGACTTGTGTAAACTTTTTCTTTATCTAAAAGATCAATTCAAGAAATGTGTTGGAGATTCTGAACTCTTGGCGGGAGAGTAACCTATGGACGCACCGAAAATCGAAGCGATGTTAAGTGGACCTTGATTGTTGACTTCCGTCTCATCGTGTTTATCGTAATGAAACTAATACGGGAATTAATGGGTGCTGCAATTCAAATCTTAGACCAGAATAAGGAATTACAAAAAAAATTCAAGATGAATGATAAGGATGATGGAGATTTATAGAGTTTAGCTAAAGTGACAGTACCTAATCCACAAAAAGAGCCAGCCACTAAGAAATTTACTATGAGTTAGGGAATCCAAAATTTATAATCGCTCAAGTGTTTCCCGATGATAAATTATCCTGAAAAATAAAATCGACAAATATACCTCACAATCTATCACAAAGAAATAGAAAACTCATTAGAAAAATCCATAACACTCTTCTTATTTGCTCTAATGTGTAATAATTGAGAAGAATTATATTTTTACATGTTCATATACGACTTGTTGACTCAAACTGAGAAACCTATTTAAACTAGGAATCCAACTCGAACATGGAAAATACGTCTATTAGCTATTGCTTGTTCAGATGTCAAATTATAGTCCTATTTGGGTTTGAAATATTTATATAAATCAGATTTCTTTCACTGATTCAAATTCGAGATTTATTTTTAAAATAGTGATCCCTCCCATTGAGTCCTTTTGGCTTATGTTTTAATAGCTTGTGGAAGTTGCACGATGATTGAAGGTTCGAGAATCGAGAACACATTCTATCCCCATTTGTCTCGTATCACGTGAGAATGGATCTCGCTGACTTGGATCTTAGAACTCACCGAATTCAAACGCAATTAGATAATCTAAATAAGATCCCAATCCAATGCATTTGGACAAACATAATAGCTATAGTTAATGGATAACCTAAATATGATCCCAATACAATACATTCAAACAAGTATACACATCATATATATAATTTGCCCGCATTCATTTGGACGAAAAGAGAAAAATGAATTCGTTAGTAAAATGAACAAGAGAGAATTTCTCGAGTACCGTGGAACGAGTAGATATAAGAGATGGAAGTTGTCAAAAATACTTTTCTACAAATTTAGTGACCGCAAAATGAGGATCGGACATGATATGATTAGACGATCCTCTTCAAATTTTGTTGGACTACCCCTTAGGAAAATCGATGAGCTCATTTCATGGTCACAAATTAGTTTTGTATTTGTCTCTCAAGTCGTCCGCCGAGTCATCATGTTATAATATTCACTGCTTTAAATGCGCTAGGAGATCACTGGATCTGTAAAAATCAACTTCTGAAAAAAAAATTTGGGGGGGAAGAACCACGGTTGTTTACTTACTGGTTGGCGACCAGTGCGTAAGTTGACCTGTGCTAACGATATCAGCTTGGCCTCATCTCAGATCGAACGTCCTCCTAGTTTTTCTATTTTTCCCCCTCAGCCATTATGTCATTTTCGTGGCACGGCAGAGTCTTATATCATGCGCAAAAATTCTCCCTAGTATATGCATAACAACACCTAGATCCTAAAGATAAATTTGTACCTTTTCTTTTTAGTAAACTCTCCGGAGTACTCATAACAACATCGTCATATCTTTGCAGATATAATTACACTATTATCCGATGGAATAAGTTACGTATTTGCTTATTTGGACCACTTTGCTGAACTTTGGTCGATAGTATTCTTATGCTTGGTCATATTCAATCCTGGAGTTATCAAATGTTCAATAACTAAAAAAAAATATTGACTTATTGCGATGAGTGACCTTGCACGGTTGAGCTAGGGCAATGCTGCAATTAATGCACAAAGTATAGTGACATGAGACTCGACATGTGATTATCCATCATCTTAAATGAGAACCATACCCCTCATTTGTGGTACCAACTTTCTCAAACACGATATTGCAAATAGTAGGGATGCTTAATTCAAGGTATCGATTCCCAGTTTTTGGAATCTGTAACTTGCCACACTTGTTTGGTCGGGTTCCAATATTTTTCCTTCATTTTTTCTTAAATCAAGACAAATAGCAATTATAAAAAAAAAAATAGTATGAGCAACAAAATAGTTGAAAATAAAATATGCTAAAAAAACAGAAATATAAAGCAATAAAATGGTTAATTTAATTTAAAAAGAGAAGCCATATTTGTCCAACTTCATAAAACAGGTTCTGACCGTCAAATCTTTATTGGATGAGTGGATTCAGTTCCAAAATTTGGAACCTATCCAAACAGTATCAACTTAAAATTTTTGAGACCAGGAGCCAGACCTGCTTTCATGATTGATTCGGTCACGATCCTAGTAAATTGTGTTAGTAATGCGCCACAAGCTCCTTACACGTGCCATGTGGCAAGTAGTGGTAAGTACATTAGGCGTCCGATGTACCTTGAAACCCTAAAATAACGTCGCCCGTAATCGTTTTTCCTTTTTATCGGCCATTGACCTTATAGCATTCATCAGTGGCTCCAAATTTCTCTCCCATCCTTTTCTTCTCCCCCTTCCACTGTTAGGGGAAAGGTGGGCAAAAAGTGCTACTAATGAATGACCTAGCGAAATGCGAGAAAATGGCGCATGGAACAAGAACAGTAAAGTCGACATGGAATCATCATCGTAATCATGATCTTGTGATCATTATTCTTCTCGAACAACCAAGATGATTCTTCTTACTGCGCGATGATGGTCGTCGACACCAAGAGCACTCTCGAGCAGTGTTTGGCTTTCGCCGCTTTGGTCAAGAGGCAAGGCCCTTGATTTTTTACCATGTTCTGTAAAAGGATTTTTTACCTTTTGCTTTACGAAACAATTTTGAAAGGTCGACATAGTGGTTCGCTCGTTATACAATATTTGATTAACATATTAAAACTGAATAAATCGATAATAAGCTGCATACAAAAAATCAGACCAAATTTCCCAAATAAAATCACATCTTTTCCATACGTTCTTATTTTTCGTACTCATGGTAAAATAATAAATGCTCGTGCATATACGAAGTGCATTTCCTCATTTCTTTGTTTTTTCACATTTCGAGAATAAAGTGTTGTAGCATGCACTACAAATTTACATGGTTTATTCCGGTGAAAAGCACGTACAATGCGGCTAAATACTCCGAACGCACGAAATCCCGATGTTAGTTCTTTCGTAGGTGTAGAAAGAAAGGGAGTATTGGATTTGCGTTGGCCCCAGATTGCGCAACTTTCCCCACCAAAACCTTAGTCAACAAGATGAGGAAGCTCCCAAGTCCACTAAAACTTGAAAAAACGGACGAGTGGATCCTTACATCGGATTCAACTATCGATAGTGGAATTCGCAAGTACTCATCCCATCAAATCCACAAACTGCAAAGACCGAACCATACAACTTCCTACTTTTTCCCGAATCAGAAAACGTACGTGCTACATGCACACCTGATGGAGTAGAGGGATTTTCCAAAAGAGGGTGTTCCTCAGAAATATGTCGTATGTCGAATTTTGGTTAATCTTTCCCGAGCGCGACGTGGCGTCACCACCAAGAGCGTGATGATGCATGGGAGAAAGTTGAAAAGAGATTAAGAAAAAAGGGCGAAATCAAAGTGGGAATGGTCATATGGGTTAAGTGGGTGAACTAAACCCGTTGCTGCAGTGACTTAATCCATGTCCTTAAAGCATTATAAAAAACAACCCCACCGAACCCTCACCAATGTCACTCGAACGGTTAGGGAAAGTGCGTTTAACTGAATTCTCCCTGACGACTGCACTCGACCTCGGAAAAATCTTCTAACAAAGGACAATCCAAAATACCCACATCACTGAAAACTAAAATTTGAGCCTGGGAGTTCTAGGTGGTCTTCCGAGCACCTCGTGACCTCACCACTATCAAGTCCGATTAGCAGCGACTTGAGAGATAAGATAACGTGTCGAATTCTTAATCTTTGTTATTTAGCATTGTTCTAATGTTTACGGGTGCATTTAAGCAAAGGGATGAGGGTAGTTTCCGATTTTCATTATGTTTCAGAGATGGCAAAAGAATCGATACATTCTTCCAGTTTTTTCATGGGCACTCCTGAACAAATTCCTAAAGAAGAGCTCAGAAAATTGAAAGTTAAAAAACGTCATGGTATTTATGTTTAATGATTGGTCACGAAATCCCATAATTTCATCATTTGTGTTTTACAGAATTTTTCAAAAGGCTTAACAATCATCATGGCAAATTAGAGATACGTGAACAATTACTTAAGTGGTTTATCATTGTTAGTAAGTATAATCTCCAACTTAAATTATTAGGTGGAAAGGTGGAAAGAGACTATTTGTATATGTGACACATTAGAATCAAATATTTGAGTGATGTATAATCATATTTAGCACTCCGTTTGTATGTGACTCGATTCAACTCGACTCGACTCGATTACTGTGAAATGAATACAACCCTTATCTTGTGAGCAAGTATTGATGAAAGGAGTCTCGAAATTCAAACCTTCTACTCTAATACAATGTTAATAAGTTCAACCTAGAAATTTAAGTTATTTTGTAGAGGGAGATTACATGCATATAAAATATATGACGACTACGTATTTAAGCAATGAAGGATTATTTAGCAGCTAATATTTCACTTTGTCTGTTGACATCCTCTCTCTTGATAATCTCACCGACAAAGTAAGATGCAAACCGAGCCTCGAATGGGTGATCAAATGTATGGCTATTCATAGTTAGTGGTGTGAGGGGTCGAAGCTATGTCCCAATCCATTCAAAGGGTTCGTCTTCTACTCGTTAGGCTGATGAGAGCCAGAATTTATTTTTCCGAAATTCAAACTTAAAATTAGGTGCGACTCATATCACGTGACAATTATAATTGGCCGATTATACCACATCGATCAGGCACTACACACATAAGTCCAAGTTGATGTGATTTCCTATGGGCGAAGCTTTCACTTTCTACCGTTTCCGACCGCATATGGTGCATCAACAGAGGTGGGACAACAACCCAACAATATAGAGAAAGAGGCGGATAGAAAGAGGGGGTTAGGTATGGCTATGGTCACGGAGGTATAACGGATTGGTTGTTCCACCTGATAGATGTTTTGATCACTTCGATAGATAACCAGCATTAGCAACCCAAGTCGCGAAACTCTGACCCCATTTCGTGGGATTGCGTCCCCGTGCTCTGCGTCTTTGGTTTTGGTGTTCTTGGGATTGATGTGATCAGGCTACGATAAAGACATACGCTAGATATGTTAACGGTTTGATAGGATCGGTTTATAAAGTCACATGACGAAGGCTAGATAGGTATTGACCATAATTCACTTGCTCAAATGATCATCTGGTGTTTATCACCTCGCCTTGTGAATTCATAGGTGGTGTGTGTCAAATCAGAATATGGTGCATTTGCAAAAGGCCACGCATGTATATAAGCATCGGATTCTGTAATGTGAAAGCTCGCTTATGATCCTTGGAACTGCTAAAAATTTTAATCTATTTAGATATGCCCTTAAATATGTGTAACTTTTCTAATAAGGTCCCCCGTTTCACATTCGGTTAATTTAAGACGACTTACATATCGGAGCATGCTAGAGTTTGACATAGAAAGATTTGTCACTGTGGACTATCGGCTAGTGCCCGGGATTGAAAGTCTTGAAAATGAATACCATAACCGGACCACGAGTAGTTTGATTTCTCCACACGAATATTGCCCACGAGCTTTCTGCATCCGATTTTGTCTGGTGTGAATAGAGCCGAGCACACTTTTTGGATCCGACGTGCTAGGATCTATGTACTTATTCATCTCTACCCTTTAGTTGTGAGCTTTGTCTCGAAAATTCTCTCAAATTTATGTCCAGTTGAACGATTATACCAAAGAAAATTAGCAGTCGATTATTGTTCGGTTATTGACATGCTAGTGTTAAGACACCAACCACAACCAAAAATAAAAATCATGAGACAAACGAATTTTTATTTTGGAGAAGTACATGCGGTGGGCTATCTAGCATCTAACTCACGAGAAGCCGTACTTCCATGTGGGGTTCGTTAGGCATGTGACTTTGGGTTTTGACTTTTGAGAAATCCAGATTATTTCGAATTGTAATTACAAGTTTTCTTTTATAAGTTTATTGGTCGAACCAACATTCGGATGTAGTGACTTGTTAGAAGAAAAAAAGTAGAGGTGTGTATCAGTTGCAGTCCAATCGGGAACTGAATTGGACTGGAGCAACCGGTTTTGGGTGGTTCTTGTGGGAATTGGCCAGTTTTGGGATCCAAATTTCTGGAATAGGAAATCAGACTGACCAATGGAATTGGCCTAGAGTACACTATTATTTTTGTTATTTTATTAAGCAAGGGCAAGACGTATTGATAATTTGCGGAAATAATCTCTTCTTTTACTAGTAACTTCTCTGCAATTAGTAATTCCATCGTACACTAAAGTTACATTCTATATATTTAATAACTCATGATAAAGAAAAAAAAAACTTAAAAAAAAAAAACTAACATTTACTTGGGAACCGGTTCCTATCCAATCCAATTCTTAGTTCCAAGGCGGGAATCAACCCACTATCGAATTAATCACCCTAAAAAAAAAAAAAAAACATGATAACTACTTTATTTATGTTCAATAAGATAATGAAAAAATTATCCAAAAAGTCCAACATCTATTGTATTGTCTTAAACACTTTGGATTATGCTAATTGAGCCATAGACCTATTTAATATTTTGCCAATTAAATCCATTCGGCCAATTTGGTTGGAAATTACTGACGTGGACGCGGTCATCTAATTTGACATCGAGGGGCTAGTTATCTTGAAGACAACTAATCATTCCTTGGACTTATGGGGACTGTCCCTACAAATGTGAAGATTATGATTAGCAATCTTAGAGCCAATATTCACTGACAAAAAATATAAACCAAAACTACAACTTTTAAGGCATGAAACCCAAGCTCGGTCATGAGCCGTGACATCTTATGGACTCGTGCCCAAGCCCGATGCGATTTGATTCGGACCGGGCTCCACTCATGCTAGGCTGGGATCGCTTGAATCGGGCTGGGCCATCATTGGGTCGGACTCGGAGACATAAATGGATTGGGCTTTTCTAGATTTGTGTCGATTAGTGACTAGGGCTTCATTCATAACTTGAGCAATGAGACCTAATGGCCTGCAACGGATGCTAATGAAAGTTTTGCCGACGATAGTATCGGATCATATTTCGTCATTAAGCCTTTGTCATCGTAAGGCCAGCGATTTTCGACACTTTAATGTGGTTAAGCACCCTTGGGTTAAAGACCGGACAAGTTTATAACATGCCTACTCAGACATGTTTCAATTGACCGGATTAACATCACGTAAACTCGTATTAACGTACGTTTCACGGGGTCAGGAGTTCGTTATTCTAACACTGTCCGATGTGCTGCGTCGGGGGTCACATAATTCATCAACAAAACGTGTTGTACTAGGATTTCAAAGTGGCGATCCGATTACGTCACGAAAGTACGAATCGCCGGCTCCATGTAATGGTAGAAACGTCGAGTGCCATAAGCCGCCGAATCAGATGGGTTCTTACTGTCAGTCTCTGCAATTTTGATGCACCAATGCCACCATGCCGGCCGCCGCGACGGTGGAGGGGCTCCGAGGGACGGGCGGATGAAAGGAGTCGAACCCTTCGCCACCTCAAACCCCACAAAATATAAATCATGTCAAATCTCGTGACAAGATGATGGAGTATGTGATCATTTGCATCAAATTTGAACCAACCATTTTTGGAATGACATTTGATTGGCTTCTAATCGCTTAATAGATGGATGCTCCTTGGCTAGCTGCTACCTAATAAAACTAATTTGGGAAAATTACCCGATTGGTTATAAATTTATTGTATTAATATCAATTTAGTTATAAACTTTTCGATTTTATAAATTTAATCCAAGAAACTCCAATATACACATTTTGGTAAATTTTCGCCAGAAACCGCGACGGTCTAGACATCAATGGCTATCTTATGTGACCATATCAACAATTTATGATTAAAATTAGCTAGAAAGACTATACTAAAAGTTCACGCAGATGTTTAGGGTTAAATAGACAAAATTGAGAAATATTTGTCTAATATGTTGGCATGGTCGGCCCCTTTCACAATCACAACTCAAATAAAGCAAAGGGGTCTCAAGGTTCAGGCAAGTACTTAGTGATTTTACGGTAGAAAGTGACTACATCTGTTGAATATTTTGAATAAGTGTTTGATCAAAAGAGATTTTTGTATAAAAACTTTTGGGACATGTTTGATACAAAAAAAAAACGCAATGAATGAATAAAATCTGGAATCGGATAAATACCACGTTAGGTTGTAATAAAAAAGAATAATGTAAATGTCCAAAAAATTTAGGAGTTGAATGTTAGATATCTTCCATTATTTAAATATGAGAAGAAACAATAACACTCAAAGAACTCGAAACAGGAATCACGATTGCATCGTGGCCTCCATACCACGTACCAAACATATAGCATTGCATTTGCCGATATATTCATGTTAGATTACAAGCATGGTATAAATGAAGAAAGATCATGAGGTACTTAGATGAATGTGCACACAATGTGTATATATCAACCTTAAATCTTGATTGCTTTACGCGAGACTTTATATGATTTAAAGCATTTGTCTAAATCAGAGTTGGGGTGGCCCTCCTTCTTAGGTTCCATTTGAAAGATTCCAACACAATGTACTTCAATCTAGTCAATTTTTTCATTATATGCTATTCGTGGAACACAAAACTTTCCAAAGCTAGTGATAGAACATCACCGAATATGACAAAGTGCTTCATCTAAACCTCAATCCATGCGTTACTTGACAAATGATGAATCCCAATAAGGAAATAGAACAAGACAAGCGACCAGAGAGAGAGAGAAGTTGGCCGAGCTGGGTCCCATGTTTTTCTCCATTAAGGACTCGGATAGATATCCAAGAAATTGAAATGAATCGTCATTCACTTGTATTGCTTAACGTATAATACAAATATTTATACAACATATTGCTTGGGAAAAGATCTACATAATATCTCTATCTAATTCTAAGAGATATATTATGCTAATTGAAAAAAAAAATGTAAATTCTAATTGATAATAAGAGATACGTCAAATATTAAAAAAACAAAGCAGATCTTCCGTAATAGAAGCCAACAGGAGTAAGAGCAGAAGTCGGGATTGAGAATTCAAGCTAAGGATCCATGTTGATAAAATAACTTGAATGCAATATCAATCAATATCATCATTGCATGCATGATGTGCACCATTTTGCCGACACTGTTCAAGCCGTCTAATATATTTAGCACGATTGTAAATTGGACTCTAACTCTTCTTTTAAGGTCAAAGAGAGAGAGAGAGAGAGAGAGAGAGAGAGAGAGAGAGAGAGAGAGAGAGAGAGAGATCTATCTATGCTCGAACATTATCTCATCAATTTCGGTTAATAATATACTATTTACATTCGGAGGATCGGACAATTCCCAATAATTTTCTTATGGCAGCCCTAGTCAAACAATATATATATATTTGTCTAATATGTTGCCATGGTTGTTTCCCCGTTCACAATCACAACTCAAATAAGGCAAAGGGGCCTTAAGGGTCAAGACAAGTACTTAGTCATTTTATAGGAGAAAGTGACTAGATCTAGTTGAATATTTGAATAAGTGAAGAAACGCAATGGACAAATGAAATATGGAATCAGATAAATACCATGTCAGGCTATAGTAAAAGAGAATAATGTATGTATGCAAAAAAAATAAAAAATGGAGGACTCGAATGTTAAATATCCTCTATAATGTAAGTATGAGAAGAATCGATCATGCTCAACTAATTCACTCACCATAAACAATGGACTTAACACTGAAGTCATGATTTCGTTGCAATCCCCATCCCACGTCCCATGCGTAGTATTATTCATGTCGACTTTTCATCTTACATTACAATCATATCTTAAATTAGGAAAAGATTATGAGGTACACAAGATGAACGTGCACGCAATGTGTACATATCAACTTTAATTTTTGATGACTTGACGCTAGACTTCACACGATTTAAAGCACTCGTCTAAATCAGAGTCGGACAGTGGCCCTCCTTCTCAGGTTCGGAATTTTTCTTTGTTGCTAAAATCGAAAGTTTCAATACGATGTCCCTCAAATCTAGTCAATTTTTTTTTTCTTTAGATGCTATTCCTGGAACACAAAACTCTCCAAAGCTAGTGATGGAGCAACACCCACTATGACAAAGTGCTTCGTCTAAACCGTAGTCCATGCCGCATTACTTAATCTGCAAATGTTTAGGGTCATAGAAAACGATAAGCGACCAGAGAGAGAGAGAGAGATGATTCAGAAGACGATCGCCACTTCGACTTGCGCATGCGCACTGCAACACCAGCTGTCATTTCTACGTTCAAATCCACCAACATCTCTGTCTCTGTCTCTCTCCATCCATCACGAAAGCTCCATTCATCCCTAGAGAAGGAGAAGTAGAAAGAGAGAGAGAGAGAACGAGAAAGGGACGCGGACGCACGCAAAACCCTCATCATGAAACACCCACAGTCGGCAAACCCCAAGCCCACCGTCTTCAAGTGCTTCCTCCTCTCCCTCCTCTCCCTCCCCTTCCTCCTCCTCCGCCACCACCTCCGCCCCCATCCGCCCTACCCTCCTCCCTTATCCTCCTCCTCCGGCGACCTCAGGATCAGACCCGGGTACACCTCCTACGAGGCCTACATCCAGCGCCAGCTCAATAAGACCCTCAACCCGAGGCTCCGCCGCGTCTGGACCACCCGCGACTGGGACCGCAAGGTCTCCGCCTTCGCCCGCTTCTTCTCCGACCTCCAGCGCCGCCGCCTCCTCTCCAACTCCTCCCGCGCCCTCTGCGTCGGCGCCCGCGTCGGCCAGAAGGTCGAGGCCCTCCGCCGCGTCGGCGTCGCTGATTCCGTCGGCATCGACCTCGTCCCCGCCCCGCCCCTCGTGGTGGAGGGCGACTTCCACCAGCAGCCCTTCGCCGACGGGGAGTTCGACTTCGAGTTCTCGAACGTGTTCGACCACGCGCTGTACCCGGGCCGCTTCGTCGGGGAGATCGAGCGGACGCTGAGGCCCGGCGGGGTGTGCGCGCTCCACGTGGCCCTGGCGCGGCGCGCCGACAAGTACTCCGCGAACGACCTGCTCAGCGTGGAGCCGCTGGTGGAGCTGTTCAAGGGATCGGCGCTGGTGCATGTCCGCAAGGTCGACGGCTTCGGGTTGGACACCGAGGTCGTTTTCAGGAAGAAGATTCGCCAACCGCTTTTGTAATTTTCTTTTCTTCCTTTTCCTTTCCTTAAAAAAGAGTTTTCTGTGTATATTCTGTAATCTCGTGACCTTTTTTATCTTATAAAAAAAGGAGAAATTCTTTAATTATTGTTTTGTTTTATATTATCGAAGTAGTAAATCCAATCTCCTCAGGTAGCTTCTTCATCGACATGCATGCACACTTTAATGAATAAAGTTAGAGTACTATATACTACTAATTAGAAATTTCTAGTTGCATAACATCTTGTGAATTTATATGACTTTCTTTTCTAATTTCAAAACGATGAGATATCCCACGAAAGGACATTTGCCACTTACAATAAGGTAGGCCCTAATAAGGGAAATACCAAATCTAATATAAAATAAGCGCGCATTAAACGTCAAGAGAATTATGTATCCCAAGTTGTATCGACTTAATTTTTAACACTTTCCACCGCACTACAGTAGACTGTTAGTTTTTTTTTAACAAGTATCCGTATTTAATTACTCAGCGAAAACGGCACCCAATTTAATTAAAGAAAAGATTTATTGAATAGATTTTGCTCTACACAATATGTCTAGATATTACAATTTCTTTTCATTTTAACATGTTAGACAAGCACCTAGGAAATGCTTTTGACATTAATAAGCGGGATATTTCGGGCGTATTTAGGTAGAATTTACTGATGAATCTTTTATAGTACACCAAAGTTCTCATAGGAAAAGTAAAATAATGATGATGATGATGATGATGATGATGATGGTGAAACTTAAGCTGAAGCAATCAAGCTCAATTTTTGAGTTCATTAGAACAGTTTAATTCACAGGTTTTCCAAACACGTTTCTTGAAACATTGAGCATTTGAATTGCCGTGTTAGTCAGGTCTCTCCTGTTCAGATGGCATTGTTTCTCCCACATTTAAGTGCTTGAATTGGCAAATCGAGAACAAATTAAGTTAAATAGACAAGGCCTGTCATTGTCATAAAAATCATAAAAATCATTCCCTACGCACTATAAAAAAACATCGAAGTGTCCCCATATATATATATGCGCGCGCGCCCCGAGAAATCTCAATATTTGATTAATTTTATGAGATGTTGGCTTGATAGATGATGTGGTAATTTTCGTTTCATAAACATAGTTTTCGGCATGATTATTGGGTTCACCAGAGAAGCATTTTTTTCCCCCGGTAACGGTGAGATGGTAAATGAGAGAAATAGCTAGATCATATTTGAAAGAAAAGACAAGAGAATATAAAAAAGAAAAAAGAAAAAAGACAATCATTGCTAAGATGAATATAAAACCTAAATGACATGTTATAAGCTAATCACGCTTACTTTGAGTAAGATTAACGTAAAAGGGAGATACTAAGACCAAGTGTGATGGAAAATGAAAGCACCTAAGTTCTCGTGCCTTCCTGTGTAATTACCTCGGAACAAAACAAACATGGGATCTTCCACAAAAGTAGAATCACTGGCCTTGGCAAATTTTGCAGTGAAGTGAAAATCTGCTAGCTTTCGTTGGTGAGATTCAGGGCATGTTTGTATTGAGCAAAACTCAAAATTTGGAGAATATTTTTCAAATTAACGATTGGCTACATCATTTAGAAAAATTAATCAATGAAAAATATGTTCCTTATGATGCTTAATTATTTTCGTGGGTGATGAAAAACATTTTCTTTCATTTATTTCCGTAAATGATACAAGAAATCATCTTTCAGAAAATATTTTCTAAAGTTTGAATTTTTTTCATGAAACACACTCTTAATAAGAGTTATATCATTATGCATGTTCCAAATGAATAGCTCAAATTGAAGAGACGTGAGAATTACTCATGGATAATGTTGCGAAATAACCTCCTCCACTATCAACCGGTTACAACTTATTATGTTGCTATAAATTTTGTAATTTTTTTGGTGCTACTTATGTATTATGTTTGTGATGGGATTATAAAACATATGATCTGATTACAATGTCTTGTCATGTCAGTAATATAGACATTGCACGATATAGGTTTTTTTTCCTAAGCTAGAATAATAGATCCGTGTATCTATCTGTCATAGAGTTTTTATGACATACTATGTTACTTTCGAAACCATTTTAAGCACCTATCAAAGACCCGCCAACCTAAAAATCCATATAAAATCCTACATAGCCCGTGAACATGTTAAATTTAGCCTTCCAGACTATTTATGTGGGCCTTACTGGGATAATCTGAACTCATTTGATGAGATTTGAATGGGCAATCTTTCGTTCCCGAGTCGAAATTCTTGTGAGCTGAAAAGCCCCCTCGTGAAGGACCTTTTTATTTGTTTATTTATTCATGGACAGCTAATTCATTGGGACCTGCTATCTCATGGTTTTTCATTTGCCGCAGCAAGAATCTATTGAGGGTGTAGACATGGGGATTCTCTAATAAGCCGAAAGAGCGGGCTTCCTTGCTCCGAGCTTTGCTTGCCCGGCCCATCAATGAATCTTGTCCCTTGGAAGAGCCCATTTCCATCTCGTACTAATATATCAACCAAGCCCCACCTTGGGACTAGGGGTGAGCAGCGGTCTAGGGTCGACCCTGGACCGGCCCAATCCTACCGATCCTGGTACGGTTCCCAAGGGGATTGGGTTGGTCCTTGATTCCAGGACCAACACTGTACAGGTTGGTCTTTGGTTCTAAGAGTTTTGGGTTGGTCCAACCCTGGACCAACCTTGTATATTATATTATATATTCAAACCTAAGCAAAATGTCTGTTATATTATATTATATTGAGATATTCTACCAATAACACTAATAGTAATTTCAATTTAAAACTTTTGTTGAGTATTAATTATGTGTTGTTTGTTTTGTTTTCAAGTGTTTAGAAGTTCAAGTGAATTAATAAGATGTGAAGTTATATATTCATGGTTTATATTAAGTATTTTGAACTTTTTCTAGTTTAATTGTATTTTACTAATGAATTTCAGCTGTACTTTGCTTTTCAATTTGTGTCAAATGGTAGAAGTTTTTGAAGAGTAGAGTAGTGCTACGAGTTACTATGGTGATTTGCTAGTCAAGTGGTGTAAAGCTCATTTTTTGGTTGAGTGGACTCTACGTGATCGAATACAGGAAAACGCTTTTGCATATGGTGTTATGAATATTAAAAATAGATGATTATAATAACTTTCCATCTTGTCCCATATCTCGATGAGCGGTTAGTAGGTATGAAATTTCTATTATCGTGTCATCTTAAATTTGCTAAATATGTATTGGTATTTATAGTTTAGTTGCACAATGCCACATTGTTGATAGATATGTAATTTGAATTTGTAGGTTTGCTTTTTAGGGAGTATAAAAATAAGACGAAAAAAAATTATCAATTGATCCAGGTTGATTTGGAACCGGACCGAACCCATTGGGTCGGTCCGGTCCTTGGTCCCAGGTTCAATAGGGTCGGTCCTCGATCCTAAAATTGAGGACCGACACTGTATAGGTGGTCCTAAGGTTAGGGTGGCCCGGACCAACCCGGACCATGCTCGACACCCCAAAAAAATGAACAATCCCAACAATTGTTTTTTTTTTTTTTTTTTTTGATGCCGAGATTTAGCCTAGTTCATTGGCCTAACTCACTTTCGAAGGCACAATACTGACTATATCTCGGGGGAGACTAAACAATCCTAACATCATTAATCTCTTCGTTACACAAAAAATTTCACATTACTTTCTAAGTCATTTTTTAAGTTTTCAACATTTGTAGCACTTTCTATAGATCTCAATTTCTCTAAATACTTTTTTGGAGTAAAGTTTAGATGATTTTATATAAATAAATCGAGATAATTGCGGCCCGACTATTTTCCAACCGCCAACGAAAGTAATGACGATACGAATTAAATGGTGGAGTGGGGCTACGAGAGCTTTGTGTGCAGGGGATAGTGAACCCACTTCCTGACCGGGCAACAACCAATTCGAGAGCTGATCGGCCAAGATTGCAATCACCACGTCCCCATGTGCATGTTGAATAGTCCGTCATCAATTTCTCTTTCCGCGATCTAGTCTATTTTGCTAATAAACAACGTGTGGAAAAGCGATCTTCTCAGACTTTTTGTTGCACGACATGTCCATTTATTTGATACTTATAGAGCCGATGAAATGGTTGGATGAAAAAGGTCTCATAAATATATACCTAACTCATACTGAAAATGGCGGTTCCCACTGCTGACTTATTTCACCTAGCTACAACCGTCCCTCTCTTTCTTTCAATGTAATGTCGCACTTTCTCTAAACATGCAAGCTGTGATTGGGCCTATTTCATGGACCCCGCACCACGCCTAAAAAAATTGTCCATCAACTTGCTCATTCCAAGATTCAACTTTCAAATCTTCTATGACTTACTATATTTCTTGATTTAGAACCAGATGGGTCATCCGGATGACACGGTTTTGGAGATTGGATTTTTTTTGCCAATGGCCTATGGAATAAAAATCCAATGTAAAATTGGAGAATTATATGAATTAGGGTTTATATGTAGCTTAAGTACCTTGTCTGTTTGATGTGCTATCGATACGATCAATCATATGGCCGTGGCTCATCATTGAATTACATATTTTACACTGAATGTCCAGAATAAAAACCCTTTATTATTAGCACGGATCAACTTCCATGTCATATCATGTGAAGCATATTGACTAGTTTGATGGTGCATTAATCGAGCTAAATGATTCATAAGAGTACACAACTCATATTCAACTCTCTCATTACGCAATAATCATAAACTCTCAATGTGTATGCAGCTTGAATTAAAGTTTAATTAAGCTAGTTGATTGGAAATGAAAAAAGTGTGATGATGCCCTTCATTTGGTTGTGCTAACCTTCTCAAGTCCGAAAGATATGAACTCGATAGCAGAAGATACACATAAAATAGTGAACCCTATCGTTTCACAATCTTGAGTCAATTGGTATCAATAAAGTGATTGAGAGTTATGAAGGGAAATTCATCGGTGTCTGATATATATATTTTAAAGAAAAATGTAAACATTATAACAATGTTCTTCCATGAATTTATGAGTGTTTAGTAAAGAGCAAAAGAAAGGATGAAATAAAGGGGACTCAAGAATTCTAACCATATCATCACAATACCTAAATGATATATGATTTTTCTCATATATTTACCTGACGTTTAATATCGATCCATTGTATCTTGTACTTCAGATTGATGCTTTTTGAGAACATTACTTGAAAACTACAACGATTCACATTGTTCTATCAAGTTCACATGATTGAACTATAATAGTAAATATGATATAGACTTTGACACTGTTGCAAGGTCCTTTTAGATCCAAATATTGTCAAATCTACTAAATAGCTGGAACGTTAAGCGATGCACAAAATTTTATCCATCGTTGAATTTGATTAACTTCTTATTACTACTTATAGTCCATCACATTGTTTACCATGTCAAATTTGTATATAGCTACAATGCTGATATAGCTACAATCCTAAAAGGAAATTAGTAAGAAAGTGAAGACTTTTGCGGTATATATCAACGAATTACCGAAAAAACAAGGCACAAAACTGGAGGAAAATCGAAACGTACGCTTTGGTGGAGGCATATGTGGTCAGAAGAGGAAATAAAGGGATACACACTGAGGAACCAATGTTGGAGAAATCCTCTTGAAGTATTTTGAAGTTGACAAAACGTTTCCATCAGTCTAGTCTGAAGGCTTGTAGACTCTGTTATTTAAAGTCTGAAGACATCCGGACAGCCAGACTCAAGACTCAAAGTCTATCCTCATTGGCAGTTTCTAATCCGTTGAAGAAAGGCTATCCAGAACTGGATGTTTCATTAAAGATGTGGCCTTATCGACTGGAGAAGATCTCTTGGCTGGTTATGACATAACGGAATTCTTTATTTGATCATAATTGATTCGAAGATTAAGGATCCGATGATTGGCAAAGTATATTTGGAAGGTTCTACCTATGGAAACCGAGATCCTGATTGTATGGGCGAACATGATTGATGGGCTATCGACATGTTCCTTTAATAGCTCGAATGATCTTCCTAATTGATTCCATCCAACGGGTAGATTGGAGGAATTCCTTTGGTAAGTGCCAACGGGTATGATGGCATGAAGGAGTATATAAGGAAGACGTTCCAGTTGTTCGAGTGTGTACACGATAGAAGAATTCCAAAGTACGAAGCCTCTTGTTCTTAGTCAATTCATTTGTTGAGCAAAATCGTGTAAACAAAAGAGAGTCTATATTCGTGAGAAACCTTGAGGAAGTGTGGTAGAACATCTACCTTTGTGGAATCAAAGGAAAAGGCTGTGCTTGTAACTTCTCTTTTGTTCATAGTGAAATCCAGCCGGTGGGCTGTCGGTGCGGAAGAGTGGACGTAGGCTTGGAATAAGCCAAACCACTATAAATCTTGTGTTCATTTCTCTCTTCCCTAACCTTTACTTCACTTTGATCGCATTTTCCTTTCTACTTTTGCCTAGAATCGCTTCCGTATCTCGAGAAATTGTTTGTGCACCTATTCACCCCCCTCTAGGTGCTTATACTAGCTATCTCAATTGGTATCAGAGCTCGTGTACTCACTTTTGTTGAAGTGTTTTACTTTAGAGTTAAAGATCTATGGCTAGTATGTTGGCTCCAGGACTGGTAGAAGGGCAAAGCAATACCAGACCACCTTACTTTGATGGAAATGATTACAACATATGGAAAAACAAGATGAAAGCATTCATAAGATCAAAAGATCCTCTGGAATGGGACGTTGTAAAAAAAGGAATCATTCCTAAAGCTGCATCTGTCTCAAAAAGAGGAAAAGATGTTGTTGAGTCTAGCGAAATGACTCAGGAAGAGAAAATCAAGAGACAAGCTCTTGATGCAAAAGCAATTTATTCTTTATATTGTGCTTTATCCCCTACTGAATATAACAGGATATCTTCTTGTGTTACAGCTAAAGAAGTCTGGGATAGATTACATATTACCCATGAAGGAACAGATCGAGTGAAAGAGACTAGAATCAACATTCTCCTCGGTCAATATGAAGCCTTCAAAATGAAACCAGGAGAATCTATAACGGAGATGTTCAGTCGCTTTACAGAAATCGTGAATGGTCTTGAAAACCAAGGTAAACCAATTTATGATCCCATGAAAGTAAACAAGCTACTGCGTGGACTCTCCAAGGATTGGAATCACATAAAGACCTCAATCGAGAGACCCAAAGAATCATGCCACTATCTGTTGATGAGTTGGTTGGGACTCTTGAGTCTTATGAAGTGGAACGAATCAATGAAGACGAAAACCCTAAAGGTAAGAAATCCATTGCGTTAAAATCTAATGATGATTATGATGTTATAGACTCTGAAGATGATATGGACGATGAGGAACTTGCACTCATGATAAGAAGATTCAGAAAGCTGAACAGAAAAGGAAGAAGATTCAATCCAAAGAAACAAAGTTTTCAAAGGAAGCAGACTAAGTCTCATTTGAGGATGATGAATCAAACAAGGATGTAGTCTGCTTTGAATGTAAGAAAAAGGGACACATCAGACCCAACTGTCCTCTTCTGAGAAAGAAGAAAGGAAAAGCTGAAAAGTACCGAAAATCTCTTAAAGCTAAAACCTGGAGTGATACAGAATGTGAAGAAAGTGATGATGAATATGCCAATATATGTCGATGGCACAATCGGATTGATTCAAATTCGAGACAAATTCAGACTCGTAAAACGAATTTGAGGTAAGTAACTTCAAAATCCCTATTAAGGTTTCAAAGTATATGATGAATTGTGTTTTAGTCTTAAGACTTCTCTTAAAAGAATTTCCGAACTCAAGAAGGAAAATTCTACTCTAAAACAACAGGAAAATATTTTGAAAGAAAAAGTGAAATGTTTAGACAAGAATGCTTCTTCTCTTAAAGAAAGTGAAGACAATCTTTTAAAAGAAAATGCATTCTTGAAAAGTGATATCTCAAATATTTCCAAAAGATTTTCTATAGGATCTGAGAAACTGGAAAAAATTCTCTCTATTCAAAGACCTTATTTCAATAAATCTGGTTTGGGAATGATATTGACCTGAAACCATTCCTTTAATTGATTTTCCTAAAGTGAAAGAAAGAATCAAACAAAGACCCACAAGAGATGCTTACAAAAATCATTTTAAAAGGATCTTTGTAAAACCAGTTGGTCGCAATGCTCTCAGATGCTCAAAGTGCAGTAATGCAGATCATTTTGAAAAAGAATGTCCCATGATTTGGAAAACATTCGTTAAAAAGGAATGGGCAAAAACCGTATATCAAACTAACACCAATGGACCCAAGAAAATATTGGTACCAAAGAAGGTTTAAGTTTCTTTTTAAATGCAGGTCACTATCAAGAAAAAGGTAAAATGGTATTTGGATAGTGGATGCTCAAGACACATGACAGGAGACTCAAATTACTTCTTAAATATTGTTCGAGTAAATGGTGGAAAAGTTTCTTTTGGAGGAAACATCAAAGGAAAAATTGTGGGATTTGGAACTATAAAGATTGGAAATCTCACAATCAGCAATGTTTCCTTAGCGGAAGGGTTCAATTACAATTTGCTCAGTATTAGTCAGCTATGTGATACTGGTTTCAAAATCAACTTTCAAGAGGGAATATGTTCTGGAATTAGTAAAGATTCTACTCAGTCATTCATGGGTCGAAGACATGGAAATATCTACCTCTTGGATGTGAAACCAGATGAATCACAATGTCTAATCTCAATCCAAGACGAAGCAAACTTATGGCACAGAAAGCTTGGGCACGTCAACATGAAGCAAATAGCCAAAATCTCAGCAAATAAGCTTGTTTGTGGTCTACCTAATTTATCATACCAAAAGTCTGATCTATGTACACCATGTATATTGGGAAAATAGGTAAGAAATTCCTTTAAACCAATAAATCAAGTTTCTACTAACCGTGTACTGCAGCTTCTGCATATGGATCTTTTTGGATCAACCAGAACACAAAGCATTGGAGGTAAGAAATACTGCATAGTAATTGTGGATGATTACTCACGATTTACTTGGGTATATTTCTTGGCAAGTAAGTCTGAAACTTTCTCTTACTTTGAAAAGTTTGCTAAAAAGGTTCAAAATGAAAAAGGATATGTTATCTCGAGTATAAGAACAGATCATGGAGGTGAATTTGAAAATCATGATTTTAGAAAATTCTGTGATGAATCTGGTTTTCAGCATGTATTCTCCTCTCCATATACTCCAGAGTAGAATGGAGTTGTGGAAAGAAAGAATAGATCTCTTCAAGAAATGGCTAGAACTCTTTTAATTGAAAGTAATATCTCTTCACGTTTTTGGGGTGAAGTAGTTTCTCTGACATGTTACATTATAAATAGAGTTTTTCTAAGGCCTATTCTTGAAAAAAACCTCCTATGAACTATTCAAAGAAAAGAAGCCTATTGTTTCATATTTTCATGTATTTGGATGCAAATGTTTTATACTGAAAAATGCAAATGATCGAGTTGGTAAGTTTGAAGAAAAGTCAGATGAAGGCATCTTCCTTGGATATTCAACCACAAGCAAAGCGTATAGAGTCTACAACAAGAAGACTCAAACAGTGGAAGAATCAATGAATGTTAAATTCCAAGACTTTATGCAAAATGAATCCATTCGGACTCATCTTGAAGAATGCAGAACTGCTCAGAATCTACAAAGTCTAAAACAGCTCGGACTTTGAAGGACCAACAACAAGTGACTGTGAAGATTCAAGTGAAGGAAGTGACCATCAATTTGACAAATTAACCAGCAACTGAAAACATAAGTCCGGTCATCCCAAAGATCTTATTATTGGCGACATCAATGAAGGAATTCGCACAAGATCCAAAAGGCGAAGAGTCTAGTTTGTGGCTCTTGTTTTTGAAATAGAACCCAAAAGCATAGAAGAAGCTTTATTTGATGTTTTTTTGGATTGAAGCTATGCAAGAAGAGCTCGGGCAATTCAATATTAATGATGTCGGGAATTGACTCCTAAACCAAAAGGTAAGTATGTTATTGGAGCTAAATGGGTTTCGGGGAACAAGATGAACGAGAAAGGAAAAGTCATAAGAAACAAGGCAAGACTCGTGGCCAAGGGATACACACAAGAAGAAGGGATAGATTATGACGAGACTTACGCACCAGTAACAAGGTTAGAAGCAATTCGATTATTACTTGCTTTTGCTTGTTATAAGAATTTCATGTTATTCCAAATGGATGTCAAAAGTGCCTTCCTAAATGGATTCATTCAAGAGGAAGTCTATGTGGAACAACCTCCTGGGTTTGAAGACCCAAGGAAACCGGGCTCGGTATTCGAGACTCAAAAGGCTTTATACGGCTTGAAACTGTTGGAGAAATCTTCTTGAAGTGTTTTGAAGTTGACAAAACGTTTCCATCAGTCTAGTCTCAAGGCTTGCGAGACTTTGTTTAAAGTCTGAAGACCTTCGGACAGCCAGACTCAAGACTCAAAGTCTATCCTTATTGATAGTCTCTAATCCGTTGAAGAAAGGTTATCCAGAACTGGATGTTTCGTTAAGGATTTAACCTTATCAACTGGAGAAGATCTCGTGGCTAGAAAAGACATAACAGAGTCCTTTGATTGATCGAAGATTGACTCGATAATTGAAGATCCGATGATTGTCTAAATATTATTGGAAGGTTCTACTTATGGAAACCGAGATCCTGATTGTATGGGCGAACATCATTGATGGGCTATCAACACGTTCCTTTAATAGCTTGAACAATCTTCCTAATTGATTCCGTCCAACGGGTAGATTGGAGGAATTCATTTGGTAAGTGCCAACGGGTATGATGGCATAAATGAGTATATAAGGAAGACGGTCTTAGTTGTTCAAGGTGTGCGCGATAGAAGAATTCCAAAGTCTGAAGCTCCTTCTTGTTTAGACAATTCCTTTGAGCGAATACTTGTATACAAAAGAGATTCTATATTTGTGAGAAATCTTGAGGAGGTGTGGTAGAACATCTACATTGTGGAATCAAGGCAAAGCTGTCTGTAACTTCTCTTTTGTTCATAGTGGAATCCACCAATAAGTCATCGGTGAAGAAGAGTGGACGTAGGCTTGATATAAGCCGAACCACTATAAACCGCGTGTTCAATTTTCTCTTCTCTCAGTCTTACTTTGATTATCGATTGTCTCAAATCCATCATCTATCTAGTATTGTGCAATTGTTGAAGAAAAATCTTTTATATACCTATTCACCCCCCTCTAGGTACTCATACTAGCAATATCAATTGGTATCAGAGCATGTGTACTTATTTTATTTGAAGTATTTTACTTCGTAGTAAAAGATCCATGGCTAGTATGCTAGCACCAGGGCTGATGGAAGGGCAAAGCAATACAGACCACCCTACTTTGATGGAAAGGATTACAACATCCGGAAGAACAAGATGAAAGCTTTCCTACGATCAAAGGATCCTCTCGGAATGGGACGTTGTAGAAAAATGAATTACTCTTACCACTGCATCAGTCTCTGAAAGAGGGAAAGAAACTGATGAGACCAGCGGAATGACTCAGGAAGAGATAATCAAGAGACAAGCACTCGATGCAAAAGCAATTTACTCCTTATATTGTGCTTTGTCACCAATTGAATATAATAGAATATCTTCTTGTGTTACAACAAAAGAAGTTTGGGACAGATTGCATATCACCTATGAAGGAACAGTCAGTGAAGGAAACAAGAATCAACATTCTTCTCGGTCAATACGAAGCCTTGAGAATGAAACCGGGAGAATCTATAAGCGACATGTTTAGTCGTTATACGAGATATTGTGAATGGTCTTGAAAATCAAGGTCAACCAATTTCTGATCCCATGAAGGTAAACAAGCTACTGCGTGGACTCTCCAAGGATTGGAATCACATAAAGACTTCGATAAGAGAGACGCAAAGAATTATGCCACTATCTGTCGACGAGTTGATTGGAACTCTTGATCTTATGAAGTGGAGCGGATCAATGAAGATGAAGATCCAAAAGGTAAGAAATCCATTGCATTAAAATCAAATGATGATTCGATGATACAGATTCGAAGATGATATGGACGATGATGAGCTTGCTCTCATGATAAGAAGATTCGAAACCGAATAGAAAAGGAAGAAGGTTCAACTCAAAGAAACAAAGCTTTCAAAGACAGCAGACCAAGTCTGTTGATGATGAGGAACCAAACAAAGATGTAGTCTGCTTTGAATGTAAGAAAAAGGGACACATCAGACCCAACTGTCCCCTTCTGAAGAAGAAGAGAGGAAAAGCTGAAAAATTTGAAAAGCTCTCAAAGCTGAAATGCAGGTGATACGAGTGTGAAGAAAGTGATAATGAATATGCCAATCTATGTCGATGGCACAATCGAGACTCGAGATAGTGAATTTGAGACAAGTAATTTTAAAATTCCTGTCAAAGTTTCTAAATACATTGATGAACTGTGTTTTAGTCTTAAGACTTCTCTCAAAAGAATTTCCGAACTGAAAAAGGAAAACTTAGCTCTAAAACAAAAGGAAATTGTTTTAGTAGAAAGAGTTAAAAGTCTAGACTTGACTGTTTCCACTCTTAAAGAAAATGAAGATAATCTTTTAAAAGAAAATGCTCTTTTAAAAACAGACTTATCAAATATTTCAAAGAAATTTTCAATAGGTCGAAAAACTTGAAAAAAATTCTTTCAGCTCAAAGACCTTACTTCAATAAGTCCGGTCTAGGTATGACAGCAAAAACAATTTCCTTGATTGATTTTCCTAAAGTAAAAGAAAGAATTAAGAAAAGACTCTCAAGAGAGACTTACAAAAATCATTTCAAGAAAGTTTTTGTAAAATCTGTAGGGTAGAAATGCTCTAAGATGTTCAAAATGCAACGGTCAGGATCACTTTGAAAAAGAGTGTCCTAAAGTTTGGAAACCTGTTAAGAAAATATGGGCTAATACTGCTTATGTTACTAACACCAAAGGACCTAAGAAAGTTTGGGTACCAAAGAAAGCTTGAGACTTTATTTTAAATGCATGTCACCGTCAAGAAAAAGGTAAAGTGGTATCTTGACAGCGGATGCTCAAGACACATGACGAGGAGACTCAAATTGTTTTATAAAGCTTGCTCAAGTAAATGGTGGAAAAGTTTCATTTGGAGGAAACATCAAAGGAAGTATTGTGGGATTTGGAACTGTGAAAATTGGAAATCTCACAATAAGTAATGTTTCCTTAGTGGAAGGACTCAATTACAATCTTCTCGTATTAGTCAATTGTGTGATACTTGGTTTCAAGATCTTCTTTCAAGAAGGAATATGTTACAGAATCGTAAAGACTCTACTTAGTCTTTCATGGGTCGAAGACATGGAAACATCTATCTTCTGGATGTGAAACCAAATGAATCGCAATGTTTTATCTCAATTCAAGACGAAGCAAGCTTATGGCACGAAAGCTTGGTCATGTCAACATGAAGCAATTAGCCAAAATTTCATCAAAGCGGCTTGTTCGAGGACTACCCAAATTACCTTATCAAAAGACGATCCATGCACTCCATGTATTCGGGAAAGCAGGTAAGAAATTCATTTAAGCCAATAAATCATGTCTCTACTAATCATGTACTATTGCTGCATATGGATCTCTTCGGACCAACAGAACCACGAGTATTGGAGGTAAGAAATATTGTCTAGTAATTGTGGACGATTACTCCCGTTTTACTTGGGTATATTTCCTTGCAAGTAAATCCGAAACCTTCTCGTATTTTGAAAAATTTGCTAAAAAGGTTCAAAATGAAAAAGGATGTGTTATCTCAAGTATAAGAACAGATCATGGAGGTGAATTTGAAAATCAAGATTTTACAAAATTTTGTGATGAATCGGCTTTAAGCATGTGTTCTCCTCTCCATATACTCCTCAGCAAAATGGAGTTGTGGAAAGAAAGAACAGATCTCTTCAAGAAATGGCTAGAACTCTTTTAATTGAAAGTAAGATTTCTTCACGATTTTGGGCTGAAGTGTTTCAACAGCTTGCTATATCATCAATAGAGTCTTCTTAAGACCTATTATAGAGAAAACCCCTTATGAGTTATTCAAAGATAAGAAACCTATTGTTTCATACTTTCATGTATTCGGTTGCAAATGTTTTATATTGAAAAATGCAAAAGATCGAGTTGGTAAGTTTGAAGAAAGATCGAGATGAAGGTATCTTCCTTGGATATTCTACATCAAGCAAAGCCTTGAGTCTATAACAAGAATAGCCAGTCGTGGAGGAGTCAATGAATGTCGATTTCAAGACTCAACGCAAGATGAATCAAGTCGAGACTCATCAAGAAGAGTCCGAACTGCTCCAGAACCTTCCAAAGCTTACAACTCAAGAAGCATCTCGAGACTACTGGAAAACCAACATTAGGTTGTTCGTGAAGATCCAAACAAAAGAGAGATCATCAACCAGACAAATCAACAAGTAACTGGAAGCATAAGTCCGGTCATCCTAAAGATCTTATTATCGGCGAAATTAATGAAGGAATTCGCACAGATCCAAAAGGCGAGAAGAGTCTAGTGTTGTGGCTCTCGTTTTTGAAATTGAACCAAAGAGCATAGAAGAAGCTTTATCTGATGAAAGCTGGATTGAAGCTATGCAAGAAGAGCTTAGACAGTTCAACATTAATGATGTCCAGGAATTGACATCCAAACCAAAAGGTAAAACTGTTATGTGGAGCTAAATGGGTGTTGAAACAAGATGAATGAGAAAGGAAAAGTCGTACGAAACAAAGCAAGACTTGTAGCCAAGGGATATACGCAAGAAGAAGGAATAGACTATGATGAGACTTACACTCCAAAGTAGCAAGGTTAGAAGCTATTCGACTATTACTTGCGTTTGCTTGTTATAAGAATTTTAGGTTATTCCAAATGGACGTCAAAAGCGCCTTCCTAAATGGATTTATCCATGAGGAAGTTTATGTGGAACAACCACCGGGGTTTGAAGACCCAAAGAAGCCGGACTCGGTCTTGGACCGAAAAGGCTTTGTATGGTTTAAAGCAAGCACCTCGGGCTTGGTACGACAGATTAAGTAAGTTCTTAATACAAAATGGTTTTGTCAAAGGTAAAGTAGATACGACCTTATTTATCAAAAAGGAAAACAAAAGTTTCTTACTTGTTCAAATATATGTGGATGACATTATTTTCGGATCCTCTAATGAAAATCTGTGCAAGAAATTTTCTAAGTCTATGCGGGGATGAGTTTGAAATGAGTATGATGGGAGAGTTAACATTCTTTCTTGGTCTTCAAGTAAAACAATTGAAGGAATGAACTTTTATTTATCAAGAAAAATATGTTAATGATCTTGTCAAAAGGTTTGGACTGGAAAAGTGCAAAAAGACCGACATACCGATGTCAAGTTCTTTGAAGATAGACAAAGATGAATAAGGGAAGAAAGTTGATCAAAAGCTGTACAGGAGCATCATTGGATCACTTCTTTATCTTACTACTTCTAGACCTGATATTTTGTTGAGTGTTTGCATCTGTGCTAGGTTTCAATAAGATCCTAGAGAATCCCATCTCAGTGCTGCGAAACGTATCATTAAATATGTTGCTTCATCATCAAGCATCGGTCTTTGGTATCCTAAGAAGGAGACTTTAATCTTCCGGGATATTCGAGGACGCAGATCCGGCCGGTTGCGAGTTGATAGAAAGAGCACTTCGGGAACTTGCCGGTTGCTTGGAAGCGGGACGGTGTCTTGGTTTCAAGGAAACAAAGCACTGTGTCTCTTTCAACAACGAAGCAGTATGTAGCCCTTGGAAGCTGCTGTTCGCAAATTCTATGGATAAAACAACAGCTAAGAGACTTTGAAATTGAAGACTCATGCACGGAGATTAATTGCGACAACACCAGCGCTATCAACCTCACCAAAAATCCAATTCTCCACTCAAGAGCAAAGCATATAGAGATTCGACATCACTTTATTAGAGACCATGTTCAAAATGGAGATGTTTCAATTCAATTTGTTGACTCAAAGAATCAACGGCGGATATATTCACAAAGCCTTTGGAGAAAAATCAATTTGAATCTATCCGTTCCGGACTCAACATTTTGAGGTATGAGGATATCAAAGTCTAAAGACTTTCGGACTCGGACTTACAAGACTTTATCTTTAAGATAGTCTTGGTACGACCGACAGATGTAAGTCTTTCTCTTGAATCTCATCTTGAAAAGGTACGATCATCGACGTGTGTTTAAATTGTTGCTATATTTAATTGGCGTAATTATTGCATCGTTTCATTTTAAAAAAGGAAGTTATTTTTGAAATAGCTATTTTTGCGGAAAAAACGATTATTTTGAAAAGGCATTTTTTATTTCCTTTGTGACGGTTCGTTTATCCCTCTTTTTAACCGATCAAGCACTGTCGATTCCTCTTCACTTTACTCTCAAAAACCCTAGAAAGCATCGATCCTCCATTCCCGTTTGTCTTCTTTGTTTAATCTTCAAAAAGTTGTCATCTTTCCGGGAAAGTCAAGCAAGGAAACTTCCAAAACCGAGAAAGATGTCATCTTCAAGAAAGTCTTCAAGAATCGCAAGCGGGGACCACGGCGAATGAGTGAGGGCCTACGCACTTCGATCTTCAAGAAGAAGTGACTCCCGTAACAGCAAGCGAGCCCACAACATTCTCGGAAAGCATCATTCTCCTCCATCTAGTCCTCAAGGCGTTGATCATCAACAACGGGGAAGAAATCATCGAGGATGCAAACCCCATGTAAGAGTTCAAAAGCCCGCTTATATTTACCAGCTATATCGTGCTTTAAAAGGAATTCGTACTCCTTTGAACTACATTGATGATTTTCTTAAAGACAAAGGACATGGGAACGAATATATCTTTCTACGAAAAATGGAAAGTTTGGGAATTGCTCGTAAAGGGGTGGCTGAAGAAACCCTTGCGAATATCCCAAGTGATCCTTGTGATGGGGCCGAATCTGTAGATGGGAATGATGATGACAAATTGTATGAGTCAATTTCAACCGAAAATGGGTGTTGCGGTTGAAAATCAAGGAAAAAGGAGATTTGTTCAGATCGAAGGAGCAAAAGGATCGTACTCGAAATTGCTGAAGCGTGGGGTAATAAACCCTAGGAGTGTGGATTTTGACTTTCGGATGCTGTGAACGTGAACTTGAGGGACAAGTTGAGTTATCTTCAACTTGAAAAGTTCCGCTCGACACTATAGAGGCCTATCTTGAATTAAGCGCATATTTCTATTCAAATCTTAGCTTTTGGATGCGAATAGATTCTCTTTCAGCGTTAAAGACCAAGACTATGTTGTGGATATGAATATCTTTGGCAGATGTGTTAGAAGTTGAAAGATGAAGATATCAACCAATCAAAGTTTCCATTGCTCGGGCCACACTTGAACTGGTGAAGGACAGGAGAACAGATGAAAAGATCACCTACTTAAGGATGGGTGCATTCAACATCTTGCTTCACAAGATTGTGATTAATTGCCTCCGACCGAAATCAACTTCCAAGACTCGATGTTTCAAGTTCAGAGGCCAAGCTGATGTATGCCATCCTCTTTGGGAAAAGGTTTTCTCTCCCACACTTTGTTATGTTTCACATGTATAGAGCAATGATGAAGGACAGAGGTCAACTCCCTTACCCAAGCCTTGTTACGAAGTTATTCGGACATCTCGAATATTCAGCCTCCGCAAATCTTTTGTGTTCGACCATGCGATCATATGGTGGTAGGACTAAAAATGGTGACCAAAATGCGTCTGAAGGAACGAGCAAAGAGTTGGAGAAATTCAAGGAGAAGACTCACCAAATCTCATCAAATCTCTTCGCAAGCTAAAAGAAAAGGGAAGGAGCCCATGGTTGCTCCATCCAAGAGAAGAAGAGCTCTCCTTGTTGAGGATGAAGATGATGAGGAAGACATCACCATCTCTCGCAATGGCTTTGAAGAATTTAAGTCGTCTGTTCCACGTAAAGAATCGAACAAATGACGAAAGAAGCGAGAGGAGAAGGAAGAAGAAGAAATAGAAGCTGAAAAAGAAGCAGAGGAGGAAAGACTGAAGAAGAAGAAGAAAGAAAAGAAGAAGGAGAACCCGAGGAACAATCTTCTCCACATGTAGGCATGGAAAAAGGGGGAGATCGGGAGAAAGGAGTGAAGTCTTCATATCCCTGATGCAAGTGAAGGAGTCGGTCGCTCACCCAGACCCGAGAGGATGTTTATGCCTCCCAATTTCCAGAAGAAGGTCATGAAGTTTCATCGCCAAACCTGCGAGATTATGCTGATCTACCATCGTCTGCATTTACTCCATTAGATCGAGCCGAAGCAAGTACTCAGACTGATAATGGAGCAGATTTTCGCAGAATCATGGATATTCTCTTGGAGATGCGAGGTCAAATTTATGCCTTGGGATGCGAAGTTCAAAGCTTGAAGAATGAAGGTCAAGCTTCTTCCTGTTCATTGAATGATAAGATGCAAGCCCTCTCTGTTCAGAATCAGGCCAATGCCAAAAGTGAGGAGATTGCACAACTAAAGGAAGACTTTAAAAGGCTGGAAGGCATCGTTCAGTCTATGGAAGATTTGCAGCTTGTCCGCGTTCCCAAGCAATCTTGACTTCATCTCATCCTTTTTAATGATGACAAAAAGGGGAGAGATGCAAGATTTGAACAAACTTTCAATCATTAAACTTTTAACTGTTTGTTGGATTGTTTTGTTGTTTGAACTCTGTTTGACTTTGTTTTGTGTCTAGATGAGAACTGAACTAGACTTGGACTTGACTGCTTCTATTAACTAGTATTGATATCTTATGGATGGCTTTATCATATACTAGACTAACCTATTTTCTGTGGTTGCAAATTCTAGTGTTATTCTCTTAGCCATTTATTTCTATAAGATATGCATATGTATTTGAGAAATGTTTTGCAGGTCAAAGTTATCCAAATCTGCAGGAAATTTTTGTCACCATAAAAAAGGGGGAGATTGTTGGAGAAATCTTCTTAAAGTGTTTTGAAGTTGACAAAACGTTTCCATCAGTCTAGTCTGAAGGCTTGCAGACTCTGCTGTTTAAAATCAAGACCTCCGAGCACAGCCGGACTCAAGACTCAAAGTCTATCCTCATTGATAGTCTCTAATCCGTTAAAGAAAGGTTATCCAACCGGATGTTTCGTTAATGATTTAACCTTATCAACTGGAGAAGATCTCGTGGCTGGAAAAGACATAACGGAGTCCTTTGATTGATCGAAGATTGACTCGATAATTGAAGATCCGGTGATTGTCTAAATATTATTGGAAGGTTCTACTTATGGAAACCGAGATCCTGATTGTATGGGTGAACATGATTGATGGGCTATCAACACGTTCCTTTAATAGCTTGAACAATCTTCCTAATTGATTCTGTCCAACGGGTAGATTGGAGGAATTCCTTTGGTAAGTGCCAACGGGTATGATGGCATAAAGGAGTATATAAGGAAGACGGTCTTAGTTGTTCAAGGTGTGCGCAATAGAAGAATTCCAAAGTCAAGCTCCTTCTTGTTTAGACAATTCCTTTGAGCGAATACTTGTATACAAAAGAGATTCTATATTTGTGAGAAATCTTGAGGAGGTGTGGTAGAACATCTACATTGTGGAATCAAGGCAAAGCTGTGCTGTAACTTCTCTTTTGTTCATAGTGGAATCCAGCCAATAGGCATCGGTGAAGAAGAGTGGACGTAGGCTTGATATAAGCCGAACCACTATAAACCGCGTGTTCAATTTTCTCTTCTCTCAGTCTTACTTTGATTATCGATTGTCTCAAATCCATCATCTGTCTAGTATTGTGCAATTGTTGAAGAAAAATCTTTTATATACCTATTCACCCCCCTCTAGGTACTCATATTAGCAATATCAGAAACAAGCTCCTCGAGCTTGGTACGACAGACTGAGTAAGTTTTTAATTGAAAATGGATTTGTTAAAGGTAAAGTAGACACTACTCTTTTCATTAAAAGAGAAAGCAAGAGTTTTCTACTTGTTCAAATTTATGTCGATGATATTATTTTTGGATCCTCTAATGAAAGTCTATGCAAGAAATTCTCTAAGACTATGCATGATGAATTTGAAATGAGCATGATGGGTGAGTTAACCTTCTTCCTTGGACTTCAAGTAAAACAATTGAAGGAAGGAACTTTTATTCATCAAGAAAAATATGCTAATGATATTATGAAGAAGTTTGGACTGGACAATTGCAAGAAGGCCGATATACCAATGTCAAGCTCCGTGAAGATAGATAAAGATGAAGGAGGAAAGAAAGTCGATCAAAAGTTATACAGGAGTATCATCGGTTCACTTCTTTATCTAATCGCTTCTAGACTCCGACATTTTGTTTAGTGTTTGCATTTGTGCCAGATTTCAAGCGACCCTAAAGAATCACATTTAAATGCTGCAAAGCGTATTATCAAATATATTGCATCAACTTCAAGCTTCGGGTCTTTGGTATCCTAAAAGGGGAGACTTTACTCTTCTTGGGTACTCGACGCAGACTTAATGGATGCGAGTTGATAGAAAGAGCACCTCGGGTACTGTCAACTACTTGGAGGCGGGACCGTGTCTTGGTTTTCAAGAAAGCAAAGTACGGTAGCTCTCTACAGCAGAAGTAGAATGTGTAGCTCTTGGAAGTTGCTGTTCACAAATTCTGTAGATAAAACAACAGCTAAGAGACCTTGGAATTGAAGATTCATGCACGGAGATTAAATGTGACAACACCAGCGCTATTAATCTCACCAAAAATCCAATTCTTCACTCAAGAGCAAAGCATATAGAGATTCGACATCACTTCATTAGAGATCATGTTCAAAATGGAGAAATTACGATTCGGTTTGTTGACTCAAAGAACCAACCGCGGATATATTTACAAAGCCTTTGGAGAAAAATCAATTTGAAATTATCCGTTCCAGACTCAACATTTTGAGGTTCGAATAAGTTAAAGTTTAGAGACTCTCAGACTCAGACATATAAGACTTTGACTGCAAGACTTTGACTGTAAGTTATTCTCTCTCTAATCTCATCTTGAAAAGGTACGTTCATCAACCGTGTTGATTATTGTTATCTCAACCGCTATCTTTAATTGACGAGATTATTGCATCGTTTCCTTTAGATAAAAAAGTTATTTTGAAATGACCATTTTTCGAAAAAGGCAGTTATTTTTTTTAAGGTATCTTTTCACTTTCCATTACGACGATTGGTATCCCCTTCTTTCGATTGTCTTATATACAGTCGGTTTCTCTTCGCTTAACTCCAAAACCCTAAAAAGCACCAATCTTCCATTCTTGTTTGCTTCTCTTGTTTAATCTTCGAAAAAATTGTCATCTTTCTTGGGAAAGTCAAGCAAGGGATCTGTCAAAGACTAAGAAAGATGTCATCTTCAAGAAAGTCATTGAGGATCGCAAGCGGGGGACCACGACGAATGAGTGAGGGGCCTACGCACTTCGATCTCACTGAAGAAGAAGTGTCTCTAAATAAGCAGCATAGCCCACAACATTCTCAGCAGCGTCATTCTCCTCCATCTAGTCCTCAAGATGTTAATCATCATCAAAATGAAGAAATCATTGAAGATGCAGATCCTGTAAGAGTTCAAAGGCCCTCTTTTATTTATAAGCTGTATCATGCTTTAAAAGGGACTGGTACTCCATTAAACTATGTGGATGATTTTCTTAAGGACAAAGGATATGGAAATGAATATATCTTTTTGTGAAAAATGGAAAGTTTGGAAATTGCTCATAAGGGGGTGGCAGAAGAATCCCTTGCGAATATCCCAAGTGACCCTCGTGATTGGGGAGTTAATCCGGTGGATGGAAATGATGATGACAAATTATAAAGCGAATTTCAGCCAAGAATGGGAATTGCGGCGGAAAATCGAGGAAAAATGGGAGAGTTGTTTAGATCGAAGGAATGAAGGATCTATACTCAAAATTGCTTAAGCGTGGGGTGATAAACCCTAGGAGTGTGGATTTTGACTTTCTGGATGCTGTAAATGTGAACTTAAGGGAAAAGTTCGGTCATCTTCAACTTGAGAAATTCTGCTCTGACACCACAGAGGCCTATCCTCAACTAACTGCATATTTCTATTCAAATCTTAGTTTCTTGGATGCAAATAGATTCTCATTCAGTGTCAAAGATCAAGACTTTGTTGTGGATATGGATATGCTGGCAGATGTGTTAGGAGTTGAGAGAGGAAGATATCAACGGATCAAAGTTTCTATTGCTCGTACTACTGGAACTTGTTAAGGACAGGAGAACAGAGGGAAAGATTTCCTATTCAAGGATGAGTGCATTTAACATCTTGCTGCACAAAATTGTAATCAATTGCCTCAGACCGAAATCAACTTCCAAGACTGATGTCTCAAGTTTAGAGGCAAAGCTAATGTATGCAATCATCACTGGGAAAAGGTTTTCTCTTCCTCACACTGTTATGTTCCACATGTATAGAGCTGTGATGAAGGACAGAGGACAACTTCCTTATCCAGGTCTTGTGACGAAGTTATTCAGACATCTGAACATTTAGCCTCCGCAAATTCTTTGTGCTCGATCGTGCGATCATATGGTGGTAGGACTGAAAATGGTGACCAAGATGCGTCTGAAGGAACTAAGCAAGGCATTGGAGAAATTTGAGGAGAAGACTCCAGTCAAATCTCATAAATTCTCTTCTGCAGGAAAAAGAAAAGGGAAGGAACCCATGGATGCTCCATCCAAGAGAAGAAGAGCTCTCCTCGTTGATGATGAAGATGATGAGGAAAACATCACTATTTCTGCTTTGAAAAATCTCGTCGATCTGTTCGGAAGAAAGAGTCGAAAACAGCGATTTAAGAAAGAGAGAGAAAGAAGCAGAGGAAAAAGAAACGGAGGAAAAAGAAGAAGAAGAAGAAATAGATGCTGAGCAAGAGAGAGTTGAAAAAGAAGAAGAAGAGAAAAGAGATCAAGAAGAAGAAGAACATGAGGAGCACTCTCCACCGAAGGCATGAACACAAGGGGAGACCAAGAGAAAAGAGGAATATCTTCAAATCTTGCAACCAAGTGAGGGAGTAAGTCAATCCCCATCCAGATCCGGAGGATATTTATGCCTCTCAGTTTCCTGAGGAAGGTCATGAGGTTTCTTCGCCAAATCTGCGTGATTATGTTGATATACCATCGTCTGCTTTTACTCCATCAGATCGTGCCAACGCCAGTACGCAGACCGACAATTCAGCAGACTTTCGCAGAGTGATGGATATTCTCTTGGAGATGCAAGGTCAGATATATGCATTGGGATGTGAAGTTCAGAACTTGCAGAATGCAGGACAAGTCTCTTCGGGTTCATTAAATGATCAAATCTAAGCCATTTCTTTTCAGATTCAGGCTAATGCTAAGGGTGAGGATGTTGCTCAACTGAAGGAAGACTTGAAAAGGCTGGAAAGTATCGTTCAGTCGATGGGAGATTTCCAGCTTGTTCATGTTCCCAAGAATCCTTGACTTCATTTTAATCTCAATCTTTTTTATGCTGACAAAAAGGGGGAGAGTTGTGAGACTTGAAAAACTTTGAACTTAAATTTGTCGAACTTTTGGCTTGTTTGATTTGTGGTTTGTTTTGACTTGACTTTTGAGTCATGTGTGTCTAGATATGGACTAAATTTGGATTTGACTGCTTATTATTAACTACTATTGATATCTTATGGATGGCTTTATTGCATACTGGACTAACGTATTTTCTGTGGTTGTAGATTCTAGTGTTATTCATTTAGCAATTTATCTCTATAAGATATGCATATGTGTTTGAGAAATGTTTTGCAGGTCAAAGTTTTCCAAATCTGCAGGAAAGTTTTGTCACCATAAAAAAGGGGAGATTGTTGGAGAAATCCTCTTGAAGTATTTTGAAGTTGACAAAACGTTTCCATCGTTTAGTCGAAGGCTTGCAAACTCTGCTATTTAAAGTCTAAAGACCTCCGGACAGCCAGACTCAAGACTTAAAGTCTATCCTCATTGACAGTTTCTAATCCGTTGAAGAAAGGCTATCCAGAATTGGATGTTTCATTAAGGATGTGGCCTTATTGACTGGAGAAGATCTCTTGGCTGGTTATGACATAACGGAATTCTTTATTTGATCATAATTGATTCGAAGATTAAGGATCCGATGATTGGCAAAGTATACTTGGAAGGTTCTACTTATGGAAACCGAGATCCTGATTGTATGGGCGAACATGATTGATGGGCTATCGACATGTTCCTTTAATAGCTCGAATGATCTTCCAAATTGATTCCGTCCAACGGGTAGATTGGAGGAATTCCTTTGGTAAGTGCCAACAGGTATGATGGCATGAAGGAGTATATAAGGAAGACGTTCCAGTTGTTCGAGTGTGTGCACGATAGAAGAATTCCAAAGTCTGAAGCCTCTTGTTCTTAGTCAATTCATTTGTTGAGCAAAATCGTGTAAACAAAAGAGAGTCTATATTCGTGAGAAACCTTGAGGAAGTGTGGTAGAACATCTACATTGTGGAATCAAGGAAAAGCTGTGCTGTAACTTCTCTTTTGTTCATAGTGAAATCCAGCCGGTGGGCTGTCAGTGCGGAAGAGTGGACGTAGGCTTGGAATAAGCCAAACCACTATAAATCTTGTGTTCATTTCTCTCTTCCCTAACCTTTACTTCGCTTTGATCGCATTTTCCTTTCTACTTTTGCCTAGAATCGCTTCCGTATCTCGAGAAATTGTTTGTGCACCTATTCACCCCCCTCTAGGTGCTTATACTAGCTATCTCAACCAGAACCACTGTTCAAGATCGCTCATCTCTTCCTCTTCAACATTCCATCGATCACTCCCTTCGTCGCCCACACCGCTGCATTGACGTTCACTCTCAACATGCTCTCCATCAACTCTTGATCCACCTCGTGAAAGCACCTTGGGTACGGATAAGCCGACCCCGCGTTGTTGACGAGCAACCCGACGTTGATCCCTTACGTGGCTCCCGCAATGGCTGCCGCTATCTCCTCTCCGCTCAGCTTCGTGAGGTCTACGACCCCAGTCTTGACCTGGACAAACTATCTCATGCGTCGGAGATACCATCACTCGGGAATTCACGCGAATTTTTAACGTAAATGGCATATGAAGTGCTAACTATGTGATGGACCTCGGTGGTTGCTCTGAATCTATCCCTCAGCTCACTCGAGGTGGCTTCGAGTTTGCTGGGGTTCCAGCTAATGAGCCCAAGGTTGAGGCCCTTGGAGGCGAGCTCGAAGACCAGGGCTTTCCTGATGCCGTCGGTGGTGCCGGTGACAACGGCCCACGGGCCATAGTCCTGCAAGTCCTTTGGGTTCCTCAGGAAGTGGCGTGCAGCCATCGGGCGAAGGCGAGCAGGTTCTTGAAGAGCGAGATGAAGCCTAGTACGGTGGCCGTGGCGATCAAGAAGTCCGCAAGTACCATCGTTTTGTGCGGAGTGTGGTTTCACCAGATAAAGTAGTGGTGGCAATTGCTAAACATTTATAGACGTGTCTCTCACCTCACTGCTCTGCACAACTCCGCGACATACCATCTCTCCTCACCCGTCCGAAAGATAGTTTTGTACCCCGATATTCCTATTGTAAATTGTCAGAGTGTAAATTATTTTCTCGCAGTGATCTATATATATATATTATATTTTGTTGATATGTGCATGATGAGATGCAATAAAGACATCGATTTGTCTTAATGTTATGTGATGTGATGTGGATAAGAGGAGTCTGAATAGTTATATTTTAAATAAAGTATAGATAGGATGATTTTAGAAGATAGCTAATTGTTAATAATAGAACGTTTCAAAAAAAGAATGCTCTTCTTTTTTTCTCACACTCCATAAAAAAGAACGAACAAAAGGCAATTTCATTTTTATTTTAAGAAAACAATTAACATTAATGCTGAAGAATGTGAATACTTTCTTCGTGATTGTACTTGGACCATCATGAAATCGTATCGTCCATTGTTCACTTGTGATTCAACGTATGTTCCTAGGTAATTCATTTATTACGCAATAAAAATGTTAGTTGTTTCTTCCGCCATCTTTCATCCCTCATTGGTCTCAGAGCCTGTGTCATGATATTTATCTTGTTTTTCTATTGAATTTTCTCACAAACTGCTTGATGAGGATTAAGAAGATGAATTTCATATTGTTTGAATGTTCATTGATTAGAAATTGCAACATGAATCATCGAAAATGAACCAAAGCAATGAATGGCTTTGGAGGTCATGGACAACCATCTTTGTTTTGGCCATTTTTTTGGAATATTTTTCAGCCAAATTCAATTTTTGAATATAAGAAATGAAAGTATTCGTCGAGATGATCATAACGGCGGGTGACATGCCACTGGATGGCGCTACACACACCTACATGTGCCAGAAACCGCTGTGTGTAAGCGCCACCCACACGCTGAGAATGCCCAACACATGAGCGCCACACATGCGTTGGTGAATCAATGTGGGCTGTTTTGACAAACCGTTCTATGCACTTGTCGAGTAGATATTCTCAGGTACCGTCAATAGTCCAGTTAGCGCAAGGAAACTCTGGGAAACGTTGCCTGTGAAGGTGAGCAACGGGCCTTGGGCTTCGGATTCAAACAACTCGCGCGTAGTGCTAACCACAATTGTCCTATCTGTGGGTGCAATGACCTCCACTATTCCTGAGTTTAATCGGTGCCACCAATGAGACACCAATTTGCGAACATAGGAACATTCCGGTCATATCTACTTGTGCCATCCACAGAAAAAAGAGAAGCAATACTTTAGAAAAGAGTATCACTTGTTAATAGATTGGCAATTGTTGACGATCCAAGTTACAGCCAACGAAAAAGTTTTGATGGAGATGCAGTCACTTCGGGCTCTCAACCAAGCAGAGCACGCTTTGTGCTGTTTCAAAAATACAGCCGATTGCGATGAGCGATGATCATCAGCATCCGTGGAAGCCATCGAAGAACAGACCTAATTCTGCTCTCTTTTTCTCGTGGCCAACCTCTCACAATTTCTCTTCTGTCTCCTTTCCTCTCTTTCTCGGGCAGATCGCCTTTCCACCTCTCCTCGCACAAGCCCACAATCTCTGCAGACTAGACCGAGGCCGACTCGAAGAGAACCGGATAATCGTGCAATGCTCACTCCACTGGCAATAAATCATTCGTCTAGCATGCCCCGCAAAAGAGTGAGATACACAGCCATGCCACATATATCACAACCCGAAGCCTCTAAAGGAACTTCTGCTTCTGGTGATTGACTTTAACTTCATTGTTGCACAATTAAATCCGTAAAATTGTTGGTAAAATATGGCTTCGAATTGGGTAGAATAATGAAGATGAATATTTAGAGTACTCAAGTTGGACTTTGAGGCGTGATATCACTTTCTTTAAGGATTTATTTGCCCCACAACGTTATTAATGGTCACTAGCAAAAATCCTCCAGGATACAACAAAGTCTTAAAATGAGAATAATAGATAACAATTCTAGTATTTCTCTAGAGTCTCTCATGGAAAATAATTGAAAAACAATGGCTATATATTCTTTTGAAAGAAGACGAAAAAGGAAGAAGATAATTGTTTTTTATCTCAAAACAAACGTACTTATCTTTGTTTTTCGAATAGAAGCAACCCTTCAAAAGGTTGCAAAAGAACAAATGCAATTTTTCATGAACAAGTACATCTTTTACGTTGAAAAGACATAAAAATTCGAAATTAAATAAATAAAAAATAAAAAATAATCATAACTTTTCGTGAACAGTCACATTGTTTTAATAAGACTATAATTAATTTTTTTATAGAAATAAATCCAGATTTTCATTAAATAATGATCATCGGTTAGTGTCAAATCTCGTCCACGTGCGCACTCAAATCTTTTCGATGTGGGACAAGGCACCTCTTCATTTGTTTTATAAACAAATTACCAACAATAAGGGTCAGTGCAACCCTTATTGGTCACACGTCATGCAAGGGTTGGTCATTTTACAAGAAATGATAGGGTTCATATTCTATGTGTATCTTCCACTATCGAGTTCATATCCTTTAGACTTGAGAAGGTTAGCACAACCAAATGAAGGGCGTCATCACACTTTTTTCATTTCCAATCAACTAGCTTAATCAAACTTTAATTCAAGCTGCATACACATTGAGAGTTTATGATTATTGTGTAATGAGAGAGTTGAATGTGAGTTGTGTACTCTTATGAATCATTTAGCTCGATTAATGCACCATCAAACTAGTCAATATGCTTCGCATGATATGACATGGAAGTTAATCCATGCTAATAATAAAGGGTTTTTATTCTGGACATTCAGTGTAAAATATGTAATTCAATGATCAGCCACGGCCATATGATTGATTGTATCGATAGCACATCAAACAGACAAGGTACTTAAGCTACATATAAACCCTAATTCATATAATTCTCCAATTTTACAAAGGATTTTATTCCATAGGCCATTGGCATAAAAATCCAATCTCCAAAACCGTGTCATCCGATGACCCATCTGGTTCTAAATCAAGAAAAATAGTAAGTCATAGAAGATTTGAAAGTTGAATCTTGGAATGAGCAAGTTGATGGACAATTTTTTTAGGCGTGGTGCGGGCTCCATGAAATAGGCCCAATTGCAGCTTGCATGTTTAGAGAAAGTGCGACATTACATTGAAAGAAAGAGAGGGACGGTCGTAGCTAGGTGAAATAAGTCAACAGTGGGAACCGCCATTTTCAGTATGAGTTAGGTATATATTTATGAGACCTTTTTCATCCAACCATTTCATCGGCTCTATAAGTATCAATAAATGGACATGTCGTGCAACAAAAAGTCTGAGAAGATCGCTTTTCCGCACGTTGTTTCATGCACGCAATTCGTGCTAAAAACATTTTATTAGCAAAATAGACTAGATCGCGAAAAGAGAAATTGATGACAGACTATTCAACATGCACATGGGGACATGGTGATGGCAATCTTGACCAATCAGCTCTCGAATTGGTCGTGACCTGAACCAGGCTAGTCTTATTGTTGCGCGGTCAGGAAGTGGGTTCACTATCCCCTGCACACGAAGCTCTCGTAGCCCCACTCCACCATTTAATTCGTATCGTCATTACTTTCATTGGCGGTTGGAAAATAGTCTGGGCGCAAATTTGGAACACTGAACCGTACGAAGTGGAGAAATCTTCATCCCTCCTGGTCGGGGACGACGCGTTTTTGGTTTCTAGCGCTTATAATGTTAGTTAGACCCTTCAAGCTAAGACGGATCGGCAAGGTGAGTTGCTAAGGATGCTGTTTGATTGCTTCCTCTGAGGTTGGTGCCCTGATGATAAATACAGAAGAACTTCGTGCTCTCCACGGTGGTTTCTCTGCTTTAGGTTTAGTTTGCAAGCGCAGTTCAGAAAGGTATCCAAAGGCTTATCTGTATCATGGGAAAGTCCTCAAAATTTGCTCGTTTTGTACTAGATGGTCGCGTCAGTATTGAGTAGTATTTATTGTCAGTGGTCTCGGAGTAGAAAGCGAGAGGAAGACGTACGCAAGTGAAAGTGACCGAGTAACGCACGCCGAACTAGTTGACTGATTCTTTAACTCTCTTGAAATGTGTAGCACGAGGTTTCGTGTGGGATTGTAATAAACCAGATTTAGACGATGCATGATTGTTTTACTAGTTGCAATAAAGTGGAAAGTTTAGGATAGGTGATAATGTCTATTGGTGTTATGGCAAGAGAGGGTATTTTAGAAGGAATTGTCTTAAGTTAAAGAACAAGAAGGGTAAAGAAATTATAGTTAATTTTGTAAATGCTATTGCAACTGTAGCTAATGATAATTCAGATAATGTTGTTTTTTTCCTGTTTGTTATTAATGATTAGTCGTTTGATGGATAGATAATGATTTTGGTTGTCTGTTTCATACTACACCAAATATAAATCGATTTACTACTTATCAACGCACAAATAACAATAAAGTGCAGTTGAGACCAATACTGAATGCAATGTTGTCGGTATTGGTAATGTTAGAATTAGAATGCATAATGGTATAATGAGGACATTGACTGGGATAAGACTGTTCCAAAGTTGAAAAAAAAAAAAAAAAAACCTAATTTCCTTAAATGTCATGGATTCAATCGAGTGTCTATATATTTTAGAATGTGAAATTTTGAAAATTATTCGTGGTGCTTTGGTAATAATGAAATGAATCAAGCATAGTGGCGTGTATGAACTTCAAGATGAGACAACGACATATTTTGCCACGGAGACGTCAGGTGCATCTGCTTGAGAGTCCGAATTATGGCATATGCGTTTGGGGAATATTGAAGAGAGAAACCCGAAGGTTGTAAGTGAAAGAAATCTGTTAGGTGATTATGTTGCTAATGAACTAAATGTATGCAAGTGTTATGATTTAGATCAATAACAGAAAGTGCAATTTAGTACGATTATCATAGAAACCACAAAAATTACAAATTATCGCGATTTCCTTCAAGGGAGAGTATTAGATATATGTTAATGGTTATTGATGATTATTCGATGAAGACATGGGTGTTTGTGCTTAGACACAAGTTTGATATTATTATCAAGATCATGCGGTTGAAAGCTTTGATTGAAAATGAAACTAGTAAAATGATCATGCATGTGTTGATTGATAGCAGCATGAAGTTTTGCTCAAAATATTTAAATGAATTCTGATGAAGGAAGGCATAGTAAGACATCGCACTAGTGCCAATGAATTACAACAGATTGCAGAATTGATGAACAAAATGTTACTAAAGATGGCCCATAAAATGCTCTCTAGTGCTAGTATAGTTACAATATTCCTAGCAAATGTGCTTAGTACGGCGAGCTATCTAATAAAGAGATCATCATCGAATAAGATTAGATGTTGGACAACCGAAGAAGTGTGTTTGGGTAATATTGCTGATTATTTGGTTCTTAGAATATTTGGTTGCCTTTATTATGTTTGAGTTAGTAATGGTAAGCTCAATGGACGGGTACAAAAGTATATATTCCTAAGTTATGCATAAGGTAAGCATGATTATTGATTATGGTGTCCAAAATTAAATTCACTTGTTATTAGCAGAGAAATTACGTTTGATGAGTCTTTGATACTTCTAGCTATGAGTGATTATGATAGTATTTATACATATTTGAATGGTGTTCAACTTAAGGTGGAGTTGCAACTAGAAACTCTTGAAGTAGTGGATACGAGTATTAACGAGATAATAGACATGGATAGTACTTGTAGCGAGGTGGAACCTATAAAGCCAACGATTACTGTAACTGTTGATATTAACAAGGTATATATTTGATGTTTTGATTGATATAGATGTAACAATGGTTGTTGACACATAAATTTTTTGCAAACCATTAAGTTATTTATCGCATTAAAAATTATGGATTATTTTTTAACCCCTAAGTAGATAATATAGAATTAAGTTGCATAGCATATAGTTTTAGGAGCATTTTTATTTTCATTGGACCAGTGACGGATGGGTTCGACTTGATGGTTCAAAGCTTTAATTTGACAAGTTTGACTAAACTTACGAAGAGAGCAAATTGGCTAAAGCCCTTTTTTTTACCAAAATTATCTTGTGAGAAATAGATATTTGAAATATTCCGGAATATGATGGGAATTTTTTTAATATCTTCATATAAGGCAAGTGTGATAAAAACTATTGCAAGCTCATTTTTGCAGGATTCAAAATTTGAGAAAAATCCTCTTGCAATCATGAATCTTTAGGAATATGTATCAAGAACAAATATTGCGTTCGAAAAAAATCCTTATGGATGTCGATTTAAAACCCTAATCCACTCACCTATAAATAGGTTGCTCTAATACATAAGGGGGGTTTATTTGATCATGTCGAAGGGGCTTTTCTCTCGATCAAAAACTGAAAACAATGATTAATACCCTGAAAAATCCCAAACTAGTACACCTGTGACAAATTTACCCCAAACTATTTTTTTTTACCACCAAAAACCCTAAACTGCTATACCTTTGACAAATTTACTACAAATTGGTACAATTATGACAAATTTACTCTCTGTTAATTTTCGTTAAATTTTACTGTCAAATTGTTAAGTTAAATGATATGTGACAGTTGACTGGTATACCAATTTAGGATTTTACGCTCCATTTTTCACCGTTTACAATTTTTGTGATTTTTTTGTGGTATTAATTCAATTTAGTGGAGGGTATATTTGTCACAAATTTACCACTTTGGAGTTTTTTGAGGTTGAATAAATTAATTTGTAATAAAATTGTCATAAATGTACCAGTTTAGGGTTTTTTTTTATCAGTCGAGGTAAATTTGTCACAAGTGTACCAGTTTGGGTTTTTCATGGTCAAAAAAATAATTTTTGGTAAATTTATCACATATGTACCAGTTTTGAGTTTTTTAGGATATTAACCTAAGAATTTTTCATTTTCGTGGCAAAAGGAAAAAGTCAGCATAAGCTTTTCCCTTATGCTGAAAGGACAGTAGAGAGAGAGAGAAATAGGTGAGGGACGTGGGGCAGAAGGCTGGAAAAAAAGAGAAAAGAAAAGGAAGAAACATGAATGTTCATCTTCTTCGTTGGTTCGCCTTGCGCCCGCTCGAGGCCTTCGCTGCGCCGGCCATTGCCACCCTAGTTGCTCGTCCATGAGCACCGCGTGACACCAGCAACCCGCCTGTTGTCACCTGTCGTCGCCCGCCCGCACTGGCCCGTGACGACCCGACGCTGCTCCTGCTCTTCCTGCTGCTGCCGCCTCGCCGCTCCGCCCTGTGCCTCAGCTGATCTCCTTTGCCGACACCTATTGCAGTCGCATTGAACCCTGCTGCCCGAGTCGCCAGCCACGACCCAACGCTAACGCCCATCACGGCTGTCAACCCACGACGCCAGGACTAGTCGCCAAGCTTCCCTTTGCCCGCTCCGGAGTTTCCTCACCGAGCCCCCTGCTGTCGAGCTTCCCTTTGCCCGCTTCGGAGTTTCCTTGCCGAGCCCCCTGCTGTCGAGCTTCCCTTTGCTAGCTCGCACGTCTGCCACCATTGCGGCTGACCCGCAACGCCACCGGACGCCAAGCCTCTGCACACCCGAGCAACACCCTTGCTGCCAACCACCTCCGCTCCGAGCCTCCTCCCTGCGTGCCTGTTGATCCCTCGTTAGAGCTCCGAACGCCAATGCCCTCTCAAGCCTGTGAGAGCGTTCAGCCAAGTCGACGCGGTGCCACCTCGGCCGTGAGCCGAGCCTCTATCATGGTCCACAAGGCACCATTCATTAAGCCGGATTTGGGAAAAATTCAAATTAGGTGGATTTTTTTTTATTAGCTTTATTTATATTTTGTTTGAAATATTTCTTGATGTACGACTGAAATTCCTGATATACTGCCTAATTCGCAACCGCACACGAGTTGTTTATTCCATCTATAAGACTTTAGATAGAATAATTAATCACACGTGAATAAACTTGATATTTTGATCTTTAAAACTTAAGATCAATTTATCGATTTTATTAGTGAAACAATCAAGTTTGATTAAATATCGTTTCCAGACTTGAATAATGGATATTATCCTTGATGATCGTGAATGATTTGGTGCTTATCCTTTAATTGCTTTATTTATCCCAAAAATACAAAAAATTGCATTTGCATTTCATGTAAATTGGAATTGGCTTTTCTAGATAAAATTGCATGATAGAATAGTTAGTTTTTTTTAAAATGCATGTTTAGATGGTATCTAGGTTAGATAATATCTTTTGAAATAAATTGCCTGATGAGATAATTTTCTAAGTTAAGATAGGATTCAGATTAGTCTAATCCTAACTTAAAATAGATAATATCTTTTATATTTTAGCAATTTTATTTATGAATTTAAAAAAAAAAAACAATCATAGGTTCATGAAATGCTCGTTATTTAGTGATTGTTGTTAGGTCCATTTAATTAGAAATTGCATGTCATTAGAATTAGGTCATTTGGTTAATTTAGATTGCACATTTAACCATTGGACAATTTTAATTTCGAATTTCATGATAAATATCATGAAAATTGTCTTAGAATAAATTAATTTCATTCTCTAGGATAAATTGCATGCTCATTAAGAAAACATAAAATATTTCATCAATGTCATATAGTTTAGGTCATATTGTCATGTCATATCATTTCATGTTAGATTAGTAGCATGCATTGCATAAGACATGATTCTCATTAAATAAGTGAAAACAAAAGAAATTGCGTGTTAATTAGAAATCATATCTAGGATTGTCAATGTAAATTCTGATATAACATTGCAATGCTTTCGTTACTATGAGGTAAATCTTGCAATTTATTGATTACTTTTCTTGGATATTAAATTGGTGGTTTGCGCACTTGCATGATCATCTCACATGTTAAGAAGGTAAATTAAAATTAGTTCAAGCTACTTGCAAAACATTTTTTTCCAAAAAAGAAGAAGAAATGTACCGGAATGACGTTAGAGAAATCTAGCGTGATTAAGACTTCAAACTCACAATCTTTTATTTGTAGGAGTAAAGTAAATTTCTCATTACTTTACTTGGGTTTTTAATCGATCCACCAAAAACAAATTAGTGGCGATTCTTAATTGAAAAAAATCATTTGTCTGTTAAAAACTTGAACCTAAGTTGCGAATTGGTATGTGCTTAGGAGAGTCCAAGCTAAGTTTAGGCTTCCTAATTCTAAGTGGTGAACCCGAAATTTAAATCGCAACAATGGTTTTGCTTTATCTACGATTAAAGAAATTGTGTCGGAAAATCCTTGCGGAGCATTTAAAGGCGCACGTGAAGTTGATGTTCTAATGAGGTCCACGATTATGGTGAAATTTAAGCACGGCTTGAACTTGAAAAATATCCATGGTTATTAAGCCTACTGAGGGTTGGGAGAGTAGCAATAGAGTTCAAATTGTAACAAAGCGATTGCGGCTTAAATGTTGAGCTAAGGTGGACATTATTAAAATATATCTCAAGTTTGAGTCCACGAACGAATTCTGACCTAAGATATATATATATATATATATATATATTTTTTTTTTTTTTTGGTAAAGGTAATAATTTTATAGAGCTTGGACAAAATTACAAAAGATCGGATCCAAAACCTACACTCTTAGCCGATTGGCAAAAGTGAAGGGGAACCGATGAAAAAGGACAAAGGCATTAACCCGCTAGGAAAAACACGAAGAACAACTAGGAGCACCACCGAAGGATGGAACCACCGAACCTCCAATCGTCAACCTCAGAATGCGGAACAGAAATGAGAGACAGCAAGTAGTGTCTAAGGATCGGATCCACTAAGAAACACCACCGGATCAAAGCCCCATCCTCTTTGAAGTCATTTTGTTCCTCGGAGAAGGAGAGACATTCTTAAAGGTGATGGCTTTGTCTCTAACCACCTTAATAAGGTGATTTTCGAGCGCCGGAACCACAAGGGATTCACCTGTAAATATGATTGCATTCCTTTTCTTCTAGATGAGATGGCAAAGGGCTCCGAAGGAGAACCGAACTATTCTATGATAGAAGTCATTACCGGTTAGGAACTTCCGAGCCCAAGAGAGCACCTCATTCTAGCATCGATTTTTCCAAGGAATGTTGCATCTGGCGGCCCAAAAGAAGGCCAAGGAAGCCGAGATGCGACATCCGAAGAAAAGATGGTCTCTCGAATCAGGGACTTCGCTGCAAAACGCACACACATTGAAGTCAATACGACCATAGGATAGAAGCATGACCTGTGTGGGAAGCCTATTCTTCACAATAAGCCAAAGAATGAACTAGTAACGAGGGGTTATGGCGTTGTCCCATATTAAAGGCGCCCAATTAACCAGAGTTTTCCTAGCTCTAATAAGGTTCCATGCCGATGATACCGAAAATGAACCCGACGGATGGCCGCACCAGGTAAATCTGTCAACGTTCAAAGACAACTCTGGAAGAGATATACCCCATCTCAGCAAGAACTCCTTGAAGGGCAGGCCCAACGGAGTGAATAAGTCAGCAACAACGGCATGATCGGGGATATGAAGGCTGCTTCTGAACGATGGAGGCACGAATGCATCAAGAGGGCCACACGGCAGCCAATAATCATGCCATAAGGACACAGAGAAACCGTTTCCAACCTTCCATCTAAAGGAGCTTTGGAAATTACTTCTAAGCTAGAGAATTTTTTTCCAAGACCAGGAGCATGTTTTGGGTTGAGACGCAATCCATAAATTCTTCTTAGCTAAGAAGATGGAATGGATCCATCGACACCATAGCGATTCCCTATCGGAGAAGAGGATCCATATAAATTTTACCATTGAAGCTTTGTTGCAATCCTTGAGGTTCCGAATACCCAAACCACCTTCAGTTTTTGGAAGACAAACATCTTCCCATGCAACCTTAGCTCCACCTCGGCCAAGGGCCGTTCCTTTCCATAGAAACTGTCTCATGATTCGTTCAATATTAGCTATCACCGAAGAAGGAAGAGTAAATACACTTGTCCAGAAAGATTGGATGGCATGAAGCACCGATCGGATAAGTTGTAATCTACCCGCAAATGATAAGAATCGATGAGCCCAAGATTGGATTCTAGCAGTGATACGATCCGTCAAGACAATGCAGTCAATTTTATTCAGCCTAGAGGAAATAATAGGGACTCCCAAGTACTGGACAGGGAGCTTACCTTCTTGAAATCCGAATGTCCTGAGGATTCTATTCCGAATGGAGAGATCACCTCCAGATATAAAGATCTCGCTCTTACTTTTATTTGGAAAGAGACCACTCCAAGAGGAGAAGATGTCAAGGCTTCTCTTTAACATGGACACCGAAGAGCAGTCCGCTTGGCAGAAAAGGAAGACGTCGTCGGCAAAGAACAAATGAGACAACCGAACTGGTTTACACCTCCAGAAGTATTTGAAGTCGCTGTTCATTGTGCGGGATACCAACACTCTAGAGAATACTTCCATTACTAAGGTAAATAGGTATGGGGACATGGGATCTCCCTGTCTGAGGCCTCGCCCTCCGGAAAGAAACCATGGAGGTCACCGTTAATGGCTATTGAGTATCTCGGCGTCCGAACACAAGCCATAACTAATTTGATAAATTCTTCCGGGAATTGGAAGGCAAAGAGGACACTTTCCAAGAAGTCCCAATCAACAGTGTCATAAGCCTTCTGAAAGTCTACCTTAACCGCACACTTAGGAAGATACGGATGAAGATGGAAACCCGCAAAAAGTTCTTGGGCAAGGAGAATGTTGTCCCTAATTCTCCTACCTTTCACAAATGCATTTTGAGATTGACTCACCACATCATTTAACACGACGGCTATTCGATTAGCTAGAATCTTAGTAATAACTTTATAGATGGTATTACAGCATGCAATCGGTCTGAAATCCGAAACGGCACTCGCATTAGGAATCTTAGGCACAAGAGCAAGGATCGTCGCGTTTACCTCTTTAAGGAGTCTCCCAGATTGGAAGAAGTCACGAACAGCCAGCAACACCGAGGGACCAACAATCTCCCAGTTAGATTTAAAAAACTTCACAGAGAAGCCATCGGACCCGGGGCCTTGCCCTTTGCAAGGGAGAATAATGTGGACTTGATCACATCATCCGAGACTGGTTCATTAAAGGCACGAATCTGGTCGTCATCAAGAGGTCGTCGGATAACACGTTTCAGCTCTTCTTGAGACGGCTTAGATAAAGCCTCATGCGGGGATAGCAAGGAAGAGAAGAAATTAATAAACACCTGAGGCAGCACCGAAGGGTCAGATATTACAGCCCCGGAGGGATCTTTGATGGAAAGAATTCTATTGATGAGCTGCCTCCTTTTCACCGAGTGATGAAAGAATTTCATGTTTTTATCCCCTTCTTTTAGCCATCGAATTCTCGATTTCTTTCGGTAGAAGGACTCCTCTTGATTCCTCAGTTCAACAAAGACCCGTCGACAACACCTCTCCCTTTCGGCAAGATGAAGATTCATTGGGTCAGATTGAAGGTCAGTTTGAACGGCACTAAGGGCCTCTCTTGCCTCTGATGCTCTTCTTGAGACCTCCGAGAAAGCTTCCCGATTGAGGAGCTTGAGGCGAGCCTTCAACATCTTGAGTTTGGATACTAGTTGAAACATAGGAACCCCTCTGACCGACATATTCCAAACCTGACAGACAATGGTTTTGAAGTCCGGGTGATCTTCCTGAATACGAAATACTTGAATGGCTTCCTTGAGCGAGGCGGTTGAAGAACTTTAACCACCATCGGTGAATGATCGGAGATGCCCGGGCTAAGGAATGTCGCCTCAGAGAAGGAAAAATCAACATTCCACTTGTTATTTACCAAAACTCGATCAATTTTCCTCATCTTTCTCGAGCTTCCTGTCGAAGTAGACCACGTATAACGAAGGCCAACAAATCTGAGGTCCATCAAATCCGTTTGAGCCAAACATTGAGCAAATTCATCAAAATAGGGGATCCAGTTGGTGGAGCCTCCAATTCGGTCGGAGGGGTCTTTGATTGCATTAAAATCCCCTCCAACCACCCACGGCACATCTTGGAAGATCTCATTATAGTGTTGCAGCTCTGCCCAAAGCGGCCTACGGCGAACAAAAGAATGTTCTCCATATATAGCGGAGACAGAACAACTAAGACCAGAATTGTTACACTTAAGACAGCCATGGATTGCTTGATCAGAAATAGAAATAGGACAAAAAGAGACAAGCTCCGGGTTCCACCCAACCCAAATCCTCCCACGAGGGGAGGAGTTATAATTCGCAACCCAATTCCAACCCCTAATAAGGGAGAACGAGATAGAATCAAAAGAGTCCTCCGGAGCTTTCGTCTCGAGCAAGCCAATGTAACAAAGCTTATTAACCGCAACAAAGCGTCTAATTTCAGCACGCCTTAACGGATCACGAATGCCCCTAATATTCCAGAAACCAAAAAACATCAAAAAACACAGGACATAAATGGCTTACCTCCTCCTAGAGGTCTTGGAACCCTTAATAGGCTTCTTCGAATCAGTAGGAAGGGGTGAGTCCTTCAACAGTTTAGCAAGCTAGTCATGAAAATTTGCAGCCAATTGCAGGGGCGGATTGATAGTTGCATTTTCGACAGCCTCCGGAGGGTCCTCATCAGAGGAATCCTCATGAAAACTTGAGTTGCATATATCTTCGGAGCTTTCTTGGACAACCATAGACGAGTCCAATCCAGGATCAGCCACATTAGGTGATTGAACATTTGTAGGGGAATGCAACTCATCCTGAGGGCCTTCTTCCTGATTAGAAGGACCATGTTTCAAAGCCTGGCCATCTTCCGTGATAGGCGATAGACCGACAGATGCCTTGGCATTAGCCGCCTTTTGAGCAGCCACAGCAGCAGCGGCGGCTTCTCTCACCGCCTGCTTCTTCCTCATCTTCTTATTCCTTCGTTTCACCTGTTTCCACCCCATCTCAGCATTTTCAGGCTCAACTGGGTCGGCATTGTTAGGATGATCAATCATAAGTTCAGCTGGGCGAAAAGGAGCCATCTGGCGAGAGCTCGATTCCCCAATAACCAGCGATCTATTAGCATTCGCACCAGGAGGAGGATCTGCATAAACCAGGCCCTGAAGAGGATCATGTGAGTTATCATCATTTTGCTCAGATGAGGCCGGTAAGGCCACTCCTTTCCCCTTGGTAGATACCGAAGTAGGATTAGGATTCGCCTTAGAAGTAGTTTCTGCATGAACCACCTTAGCAGCCGCTTCAGCAGAAGGAGCAGGAACAGTATTTTTGCAGCTATGGCCAAACATTCCACATTTAATACAAACTAATGGCCTCCATTTGTATTCAACTTCCACCACATATGTTTTCCCATCAGTAACCAGATTAATAGACTCATATAAAGTTTGCTGAACCGTTATCTCAACACACACGCGAGCAAATGATAGCATGGACATTTGCTCCGTTCTTTGATCGACATATAGAGGCCTACCAACAGCACTTGCAACTTTGCCAATCGACTAAGCTGACCAATACGCGAAAGGAAGGTTTCTCAGTCTCACCCATATCGGGACAACCATATGAGTGTCTCACTTAAGCTCGACTCCCAACTGCCATTGCTGCAATATAAAGGGAATTCTGGCCACTGTTATGGGACCGCCCTCCAAGAGTTTCCTTCTGAAATCCTTATCAGTAATCCGCAGGAGAAAGAGCCTCTTCCATTGGATAGGACTTCGATCAAAGCCGGTCCCCAAGCTCTCTTGAGGGACTCTTCAACAAGCTTAAACGGTAGTTTCCTACCTATGAAATAGCCAACAAGACAGTCATACAGCTTTGGATCCGCTGCCTGCAGATCAGATTCATCCATATGTATAACCGGTTTGTTGCTTACGATCTGAGGAGGAGAGTATTCCAAATCGTAGCCCTTGTTAGCAGCGCTAGCTACAAACGCCCAAGAGCGGGGGGCAGGCTTCTTCGATCCACCCATTGAGTGGGGTCGAATGGATTTAGATCTACCCCTATAATCCGATCGACCTCTACGAACTACAGAGGAAGGTCGCGAAATCGCGATACCAGCAGAAGCAGCCGGAGCATTACGGTTATCCACAGCCAACGAAGGAACAACCGAAGTAGGACGGTCAGTTCTAGGAGAGGAGGGAGTTCGAAGACTCGGCCCCTTATCATTTAACCGGTTCTGCATTGAATCATCCATCACAGCAGAAACTTGCAGACTAGAAGCAAACCCTAACCCATCGGCGTCACATTAATCCGCAAAAATGAGAAGTACCAGGGAATGCTTAGGAAGGGTTTGTAGAGCATCGAAAGGCGCCTCTTGTCGCCAAAATTCGGGCCCAACCGCTGGCCAAACCGATCGGAATCAGCAGCAGCATATTCGTAGGAACAGTGCCAGAATCGGGAGTCTAGAGAGCTTCGATGAACAGTGTCCCTCATGACCTAAGATATATTGTTATTTGTGAACATCCAAATTTGTACCATGAAATTACATATTTCCTATTTTAGTGTTAAAGTCCAAATTGGATATTCTCTGATATCAAATTTTAATCCGCCTGGCAAAATAGAGGAGGAAATATAATCAACAACTTATACATGGATTGTTGAAGCCTTTGAACTAATATTGGAAATCCAACGTGTGTTAGAATCGCAATTACTCGGTCAATTGATTTCCTTTTGTTAACCAAGAGGCGACAGACTTGGACTTCTTCTCTGTGGCGGTGATACTAACATTCAAGGGTTTATTTTTGTGGGTCTTGCTTCTATGTATATAAAGCAAGTCTTGCCATGGCCGTGAGGTCTTCTTGAAGCACCGTTTGTGTACAAGTGCTTGGTGAACGAAGACGCACAGAGGAAACTCATGAATTACATTTATCACATTAGTATTTGTAATTGTAAAATTTTATGGTAAGATTTGTAAAAAAATTTATGAGATTGGGAAATTATTTAACAAAATCTTTTTATGAGATTCGAAAATTGTTTAACAAGGAATTTAAGGTTAAATACTACGTGAGTTATTTGATATAATGGAACCTTGAAAAGATTTGAATGATTCGAATGTATAATCTTCGTTATATAGCGTAATCTATAATGAAATTTATATATATATTCTTAATTATTATAATTGAATCATGCAATTATGATATTCGATTTATTTTCTTTATTTTATTTAATTTGTTATTTGATACGTCGGTTTCTATAATAATTTCTATCTTTATGAGTTTTGACAGAATAGGACGAAGCCAGCCTCGCTTGACTGATGGGACAAGTGCATCCAGCGCTTTGGTAAACGTGGAACGTACGGCACTTGTCTAGTCATCTCTTCCTTCCTTCGCTTTGCCATAATAAATGACTGTTTCCAAACAAACGTTAGCTGCTTTAAAAAAAAAAAAAAAAAACAAACGTTAGTTAAGCCTTTCTCTCTATTAGCAACCCCCGAGTTAAAGAACATTAACTTCATCCTAAAGTAGGTCAAGAAGAAGGCTATGGTCATTACCCTGTTGACCATACTTAAGACAAAAAATTGCTCCGGTCTGATGGGATTACTCCAACTCTTTAAGAGGTCTTGAAAGCCTAACGGAGGTGGGGCGCGGCGGCTATGTGGCCATGGGTTGCTGCGGGCTATGAAGCACGGACACACTGTCGGAGCTTTTGTGTCGTGTTCGACACGTGCCGATGTGTTCAACACGCTCGGACATGCTAGGACACGCTTGGACATGTGGTCAATGTGACGGATTTTTCGACATGTGGTTAATTTTTCTTAACACGGTCCGACACACGTGTCCGGGAGAGACCGTTGAAGAAGACAATGGAGAGTGGAAATGAGGGCGAGGAAGCGAAGGTGATGCCGTGATTATGAGGGAGGGTTAGAGGAAGAGCAGAAACCATGGCGATTGTTGTGATTACGAAGCTGTGATGGAGGGCCAGTGGTGAGGCTGAGGCTGCGGTTATGAAGGAGGAGGGGTCGGAGGGGGGTGGTGAGGCGAACAAAAAAAGAGCAAAGAGGATCGTGTGAGAAGGAGGAGGAGGTTGCGGTTAATAGGTGATGGGGGATGAGGGGAAGAAATGAGGCAATGGGGCAGGTCGGGGGTTGTAGGGAAAAGGGGGGAAACTGAGGGAGAGGGGGGTGTTTGGGGTGAAGGGGGAAGAGAGAAACAATGGGATTGACAGGTTGAAAAAAACATTGTTTAAAGGCTGAAATGATATTTTTAAATTTATTTGTTTATCATATATAAAATCAGACTTTTAAAAAAAATAAAACAATTCTAAAAAAAAAAAATGGGTGGTTGACTTCTTTTATTACTTCTTTTGTGTATATTTATATTTTGACCCCTCAAGTATTAGAAAAATTTAGGGAAAAGGAGTTGAAAAGAAACTGTCGGGAGAGGGAGGTGTTTGAGGTGACCTGGGAGACAGGAATAATGGGTGAATAAATTTTGGGGATCAGGTGGGGAAAATTCAGGGAAATGACGGGTCATTGGGGGAGAAAAGAAAGAAATTGAGGGGAGGGGAGGGGACTGTTGGAGGTGGCGTGAGAGAGAGAAGCGAAATAAATTTTGGTGAATGAGGATTTGAAAAAAATAATTTTGAAAAATGAAAATATTAAAATTTAAATAATAGGAGATCATAAATTTTTTAAATAAGTTGATTATAATATTTTGTTAATCATTAATTTTATTTATAATTTTTGTCAAAGTTAGAAATATATTCCCAAATATGGGTACGCATTAATTATTAATATGTCTTTCAAATTTTTTATAAATATTAAATAGATATAAATTCATCGTAAATTCTTTTTATTATTTATTTATTTGTGAATTTAAATTAAATTAATTAAAAATAAAAATATTTTTTTAATATGTAACGTGTCCCAATGTTAAAATTCTTTATTTTTGAGAAATAACATATCGGCGTGTCGTGTCACATTGTGTCACGTGTCGGTGTTATTTAGACTGCAGGATTGTAATGGAGGGAGTGGAGAGAAAAGGAAGAGAAAGAGAGGGGATGGGGTGTAGATGACTCTAAGAAAATAATGTACCCACTGTCAATTTACATTAGGAAGATCCACTGTTAATTTACACTAGGAAAGATTCGAGTACAGAATATCTTTGGATATGCGGTGAGGAGAGCTGGTACGTCGCGGACTTTTGGAGAGCAGTGAGGTGAGACGGACGTCGATAAATGTTCAGCAGTTGCTATCCCGTAGTCCTCTCGTGAGACTACAAACCGCACAAAGCGATGGTTCTTGCGGACTTCTTGATCGCTACTGGCGCCGTACTAGGCTTCATCTCGCTCTTCAAGAACGTACTCACCTTCGCCCGATGGCTGTACGCCGCGTTCCTGAGGAAGCCCAAGGACTTGCGTGACTACGGCTCATGGGCCATCGTCACCGGCGCCACCGACGGCATCGGGAAAGCCCTGGTGTTTGAGCTCGCCTCCAAGGGCCTCAACCTCATGCTCGTCGGTCGGAACCCCAGCAAACTCGAGGCCACCTCGAGGGAGCTGAGGATAGATTCGGAGCAACCACCGAGGTCCATTACATAGTTAGCACTTCATATGCCATTTACCTTAAAATTCCCGAGTGATGGTACATCTGACGCACGAGACACTTTGTCCAGGTCAAGACCGTGGTCGCCGATCTCGCGAAGCTGAGCGGAGAGGAGATAGCGGCGGCCATTGCAGGAGCGACGGAAGGGATCGACGTCGGGTTGCTGGTCAACAACGCGGGGATGGCTTATCTCCCGAAATACTTTCACGAGGTGGATCGAGAGTTGACGGAGAGCATATTGAGAGTGAACGTCAACGCAGCGGTGTGGGTGACGAAGGGAGTGATCGATGGAATGTTGAAGAGGAAGAGAGGAGCGATCTTGAACATGGGATCTGGTTCCGCCATGGATATCTCTTCGTTTCCTCTTTTGACCTTGTATGCCTCCACCAAAGCGTAAGTTTCGATTTTCTCCCAGTTTTGAGTCTTCTTTTTTCGGTAATTTGTTAATCAAATTTATAATGCAAAAGTTTTCTCTTTCTTACTAATTTCCTTTTAGGATTGTAGCTATATCAGGATTGATATACAAATTTGACATTGTAAACAATGTGATGGACTATAAGCAGTAATAAGAAGTTAATCAAATTCAATGCCGGACAAAAGTTTATAAATTGCTTAATGTTCCAACAATTTAGTGTGTTTCACATTATTTGGATCTAAAAGGACCTTTCAACAGTGGCAAATTCTATATCCAATCTATTTTTATAGTTCTATCATGTGAACTTGATATATCAATGTGATTCGTTACAGTTTTCTGGCATCATTCTCAAAAAGCATCAGTCTAGAGTACGAGGGACAAGGAATTGATATTCAATGTCAGGTAAATGTATGAGAAAAATCATATATCATTTAGGTATTGTGATAATATGGTTAAAATTCTTATGTCCCCTTTGTTCTGTCCTCTTTTCCGCTCCTAACTAAATACTCATAAATTTGCGAGAGAACGTTGTTATAATTTTACTTTTTCCTTTTAAAAAAAAAAAAGAAAATCAGATGCCAGTGAATTACCCTTCATAACACAATCACTTTATTGAAACTAATTGACTCACTTCTCCACATCGGTAGTAAAACGGATGTATAATATACTTTCTCCTTCAATGACGTAATAACCGCTCAACTTCCAATAGATTAATTTAATTGTGTTCAATGGGTGATATTCAGCCCAAAAAAAATAAAGACTAGGAGCAAGGTCTCATTCTCCATGACTTCACAAATAGAGGGAAGATGATTAGAAGCCTAGGTACTTCATGATTAGCGACAATTCCAGAACGCATGTTGGGGGTCATATAATCCAATCTATGCGTTGGTCTGTGCGATTATCTTACTAGTCATGTTTCATATCAGCTAGACCATGCAATCACTTATTTGCTCTTTCACTTGTGAGTTCTCCACATGAGGAAAATTGTTCAAAAAGTCCTAAATTTATTGTACAGAGGTCAATTCGGAGCCTTTCGATTATACTAAATTAGTCCTAAAATTTCATCTTTATACTTTTAATTGTATCAATTTAATCATAAACATTTTGATAATTTTTCCAATTAATCATAAATCTTTTCAAATTTTGGCAATGTAGTCCTTTTGGCCAAATAATAGATTTAGGATTAAATTGTCAAATCTTCAAAAAGTTTAAGACTAAATTGATATAATTGAAAAATTTATGACTAAATTGACAAATCGTTAAAAAGTTTAGAACTAAATTGTCATAATTGAAAGCTTTATAATTGAATTGGCTAACATATAATAAGTTTAAGACTTTCATCCTATACAAACTCAAAAAAGTTCCTCTGTGGAAAGAAGGGTGTAATGCTGATTATGTACTTCTGTAAGAAGAACTGAAATGGGTCGGTAAATTTATTGACCATGCGTGCCTCATTCACTAACCCCTGATCTCCAAAACATTCCCTAGCTGTATCGATTGTACTTGCTAGTTAAATGCCACTCGATGCCCTTTGCTAATTGGTGAAACAAGACATTATATGAGCTAAAGGAAAACGGTTTTTCTGGCATTGTATCTCGCAAAGGTATAATTTCGAATCTTAATGTGCGTTCTTTTGTTTATGGTCTTGTTATTGTGCTTGTTTTCTTCTCCTTGACTGTTTGTTTGAAACTATGAGATAAACAGTTATGCTTGGATGTTAGAGATTCACTTCAAATGTGTAATTAAGTTTTCATAGAAATTAATGAATCGCAAGTCCCAAGGAAAAAGCTTTTAGAACTAACGTTGCGCTTGAATTCCAATTATATTGCAGGCTCCCTTTTTCATTGCCACCAAAATGACCAAGATGAAGAGTCGGTATCTCTTCGTACCTTCGGCGGAGATATTCAGCAGAGCTAGCGTGCGGTGGATCGGGTACGACCGGGTGTGCAACCCCTATTGGTCGCACTCGGTTCAGGCGTTCATGGCACGCAGGCTGGACACAATCACCGTTTGGGTTCTCGAATGTTACGCGAAATGGTGGAGAGCTCAAGAAAGATCGCGTCGTTAGGTCATCGAACATGGTAATCGCATTTTCAGACGCACCCCGACGTAATTGCAGCTTGTGTGCATGACTTGGATATGAAAGCTTGGAGTGGCGTGATATGGGTCTGTGGTCGAGCCTTGAATATGGCATGTGATATGAAGACTTTCTATTTTTCATTCGGTATGCATAAGTTTTCGTTTATACACTATGTTTTCAGGTCTTTCGACAAAGATCGTGCTTCTACTTCGGTATGCATAAGTTTTCGTTTAAACATTGTGTTTTCGGGTCTTTCGACAAAGATCGTGCTTCTACTTTGGACTCTCTTAAGCACGATTCACTTTTTACATTCAAATGCTTACGCAGTGGTGCCCACAAGAACATCAAAGGATAGTGTTCACTATTCTATATGTACCTTCCATTATCGAGTTTACATGTCGATAGAGTGAAATTGGGTTGTTTCTTTGAGAACCATGTGAAAGCATTTTCACATAAGAAAAATACAAAATCTGTAATGCTCTTTCGATCATTGATATCTCCAACATAATCACTATCTAAATGAGCTCTAAGTTGGAAGGATTCAGAACGATAGTAGTGTAGGCCATGAAAAGTAGTACCTTTGATGCACCGAAGTATCTTTTTTACATCTTTAAGATGAGAAGACTTCAACTTCTCCATATATCAACTCATAATTCCAACACTATACATAATATCCGGTCCCGTGCATGTCAAGTATCTCAAACTCCCCATCAAGCTTCTATAATATATCAAATCAACATCGACACCATCATCAAACTTTGAAAGTTTGGTACCGCACTCAATTAGTGTATTGATTAGAATATAATTCTTCATATTAAATTTTTCAATGATATTTTCTGCATATCCCTTTTTAGAAATAAAAATCCCCTTGGCACTTTGCTTCACTTCGATCCTAAGGAAATAATTCATGAGATCATTATCAGTCATCTCAAATTCTTTCACCATCGATGCCTTAAAAGCGTCAACCATCTTAGCCCTGTCATTCTTTCCACCATGTTTTTTTGCATGGGAAGGTCTTAACTCTATTGGGTGCCTAATCAATCTCCTTCCATTTGTTGTTGAATTTATGGTTCCCCATACGCTTGAAGCTCGAAACTTTGTAGAAGCCCAATTTAGCAACATAAGCATGGATAGAGGATTTTGCAGCCTTTAGACATTCATTCTCTAATTCAAATGACGCGCTCTATCGTAAAAAAATGATAATATTCTCATTATGCGTCATGTTGATTTTTATATGCTCAAAACTGTAAAAAAGAATCCTTATAATAGCATGAACTCGCTGCTCATTAGTAAGGAGTGTAAGCTATCAACTTCATCTCACATATCATGTTTAACATTATTTGAAGATGCTGCCTTATCATTAGATTTGAGTGCTTTCGATATGTGTCAAATTTGATGATGAGTTTCCTTAACTTTATGGCAGATGTATTCATAATCTTATGGGATAAGTACACTAATGGTGCCGTAAGTTGTGTACGGCGCTCACTTTGGTGCCACCGGTGAGAAATTCTGGCCAAAATGATTACGTGGCATTTTTATTTAAAAAAAAAAAATCGCTTGGCTTTTAAACGACGTCGTTTTCCATCCTCTTCAAGAAACGACGTCGTTTTGCTCTTATACGTGGACACCCTCGCAAAAATGACGCCGTTTAGCTCGTACATGGGTTGAAATTAGGGTTAGGGTTTCTTCGTCGCCGCTCGGCCACCATTGTTCGCCGCCAACGCTCAGCCACCGTCGCTCGGCCACCATTGTAGATGCTTGACCAGGCAAGCGAGGAGGGAATGAGATTGTTGCTCAAACAAAAAGTGGCAGAAAGAATAGGAGGCGAGGTGGAGGAGAGGAGGAAGAAGAGGGGTTGAAGGTGCGCAACCGGTGTGCTGCCGCCGCCGTTGGTGCCGTTGTTGGTGCTGCTACTGTGCGTTGATGGTGTTGTTGCTGGTGCCGTTCGCTGCTGGTGTCACTCTTCAAGGAAGAAGACAACGTGCCTCTCTCTCTCTCTCTCTCTCTCTCTCTCTCTCTCTCAATTTGGGGATTTAGGGTTTCGATTTGGGGGGAAAGAAGCCAAACGACGTCGTTTTTGTGGTTTAGATGTTGATTGTGCTCTCCGGCAAGCTACGTCGGCCTAAAAACAAAGTGAGCGTTTTTCAAATTTTTTGGCACTTAAGTGATCCGATGGAAACTTTTGACACCAAAGTGAGCGCCGTACACAACTTTTGGCACCATTAGTGTACTTATCCCTAATCTTATCTTTCAAGGCAGCCCACATTACTTGAGCTTTATCATAACCTTCAAATTCATATATGATATCAACCTACATACAACTCAGTAACGTGATGCAAGTAATACTATTTTTCTTTTTCAAAGCTTTATAAATTTTTTGATATCTTCTGTGCTGAAATGAGGTTCCATGCTCGAGTTTATCCATGGTGTTGTTGAGGGTTTCCAAAACCTCCTACCTGTTAAAGATGTACTGAACCTTTTAATGCAAACTATCATAATTATAACCATTCATCTTTTCACCCTTATTGAAGTTGGCCACAATGGTCTTTGATGCCGAAAACATAATCAATTGCTATAGCCACATTGACATAATAAACGCAGAATCAATAGTAGCACATTTTCTACATTCATACACATTTAATTTGTAGAAAAGACAAACTAAGTTAATGATAATTCAATAAAATGTATAGAAACAAAAATTCACTATATTATCAATCAGCTTTTGTGTACAATTATTTTACTGTCATTAATTAGTTTAATTTGTGCAAATGTCAAGTTCTATGTAAAGACTCCTTTGAATTCTTCCAACCTACAACTTTTACTAAAAAAATAATTATATGACTTCATGTAATTTCTACATTTTCAATTAATATAAAAAAGCATAGCACGATGTGAATAAATGTACAGACATTCATACAACAACTATAATTGAAAGCGGAATTCATGATGTAGTGAAAAGATCAAGGATCTACAACCATATTCGAGTTTTTTCGAAACTAGGAAATTGCAAGCATATCAAAGCATATACATGCTATCATCAAGCCAAGCTCTACACGACATATATGTGGTCATTTACATGTAGACTAATTTATGTATTTCCAAAACCATAGAGAAATACAGGTTTGAAGGAATAAATAATTCGCTTATACCCTAAAAATTATGCGTATTTAGGGTTTTTTATGCATTTTTACACCTTTAAAAGATTCAAACATGTAAAACAAATACATCATAATGTAGAGTATATTCATACGAACCAAACACCACTAACCATGCGCCGAGTGGACTCCCACACGCGCTGTTTGAGTGGTTGGCGCATGTGGCACATGCGACGGCAAGCCAATGTGGCTTATGGCCTGTCCAATCGATCTAACTACCTGACCAATCAACCTGGTCGAGTCTTCGAGTTATGTCTTCATCCAGGTCAGATTGGATCTCTAGTCGGTCGGGTCACCGGTTGGTAGGTCAATTACCGACTGTTGGTAATGTCATCGTTGACGTCAGCCCACATTGATTCGCCAACGCATGCATGGCGGTCATGTGCTGGGCATTCTCAGCATGTGGGTGGGGCTTACACACAGCGGCTTCTGGCACATGTAAGGGCGTTTGGCGTCGTTCGGTGGCATGTCACCCACCGTTATGATAATCTCGACAAATACTTTCATTTCATATATTCAAAAATTGAATTTGGCCGAAAAATATTCCGAAAGATGGCCAAAACAAAGATGGTCATCCACGACCTCCAAAGCCATTCATTGCTTTGGTTCGTTTTCGATGATTCATGTTCCAATTTCTAATCAATGAACATTCAAACAATATGAAATTCATCCTCTTAATCCTCATATCAAGTAGTTTGCAAGAAAATTCAATAGAAAAACAAGATAAATATCATGACATAGGCTCTAAGACCAATGAGGGATGAAAGATGGCGGAAGAAATAACTAACATTTTTATTGCGTAATAAATGAATTACCTAGGAACATACATTGAATCACAAGTGAATGATGGAAAATACGATTTCACAATGGTCAAAGTACAATTACGAAGAAAGTATTCACATTCTTCAGCATTAATGTTAATTGTTTTCTTAAAATAGAAATGAAATTGCCTTTTGTTCGTTCTTTTTTTATGGAGTGTGAGAGAAAAAGGAAGATCATTTTTTTTTTAAACATTCTATTATTAGCAGTTGACTATCTTCTAAAATCATCCTATTTATACTTCATTTAAAATATAACTATTAAGACTCCTCTTAACGACATCACATCACATCACATCACATTAAGACAAACCGGCATCTTTATTACATCTCATCATGCACATATCAACGAAATATAATATAAATAGATCACTGCGAGAAAATAATTTACACTCTGACAATTTACAATAGGAATATCCGGGTACAAAACTATCTTTCGGACGGGTGAGGAGAGATGGTACGTCACGGAGTTGTCCAGAGCAGTGAGGTGAGAGACGTCTATAAATGTTTGCCACCACTACTTTATCTGGTGAAACCACACTCCGCACAAAGCGATGGTACTTGCGGACTTCCACGGCCACCGTACTATGCTTCATCCCGCTCTTCAAGAACCTACTCGCCTACACCCGATGGCTGCATGCCACTTCCTATTGTGATAGGGCGAGCGATCGAACAAATATAAACAAAAAAAGAAAATAAATCGGATACCAGATTTATGTGATTCAGTCGTAAAGACCTACATCCACGGGAAAAGTAGCCGTGAATTTCACTATAGATCAAATGATACAAGGAGATTACACACTCAAGTCACTCAAACACTCTCTCGGTGTTTTCCAAGCCCCAATTACACCCAATACACCAATCTTTCTTGAATGTAAATCACGAATAAGTTTTGTTGCACGAAAAACACAAAGACCCAAAGCCAAGCACCCAGCACCTATGAATGTCTCTCACAAACAAAGAAAACCATGGCACTCAAACTAAGAACGGCACTTCAATCAACAACGATGCTTCGGTGGCGTGCGGCTTCTCCTTTTACGTAGGTCTTCGGCCGCTCGACACACACTCTCTCAGAAGGAAATTATATTTGTTTTATATGTGTGCCCAGTTGGGCCCACAACTTGATTCTCTCTTCGGTGACGTCTCACGCAAGTAAGCTGAAGAACCCCTCCTATTTTCTTTATTGACAAATTCAGTTTCCAAATTCAAACTTGAGTCATATTTTAATAATCTCCACCTTGGCTCGACGTTTGAGCCAAATTGCAATCGCTTCGCAAAAATTCAAATTCTGCCGCTACTTTCCCATAGCCCCGATGGGCTCAACCGCCATAGATATTATCCAAGTCCAAGCCTCACTTGAACTTCACCATAACCGAGGACCTCATCAGAATACCAACTCCACATGCATCTTTAACTGCTCCACAAGGATTTTCCGACGCAACCTCCTCAACCACAGATAAAGTAAAACTATTGTTGTATCCATATCTGTCAGAAGATCGAATATGTACCTTGTTAATTTCAGCAGTTACAGCAACCGTTGGCTCTATAAGCTCCACCTCGCTATAAACACCATCTGTGTTGATTACTTTGCTAGTACCTGTATACGCTACCTCAAGAGTTTCTGGTCACAACTCCACCTCAAGCTGAACACCATCCAGATCTGTATTAACACTGCCACAAACACTCTTAGCTAGAAGTACTGGAGACTCATCAAGGGTAACTTATCTGCTGTTAATAGGTGAATTTTTATCTGGGCACCACAACCGATCGCCCCGCTCACCTTGTGCATAGCCATGGAATATGCACCTTGCTCTCCAATCGAGCTTACCATCAATTACTCGAAAATAACACGGACAACTAAACATTCCATGGGGATCTTTTCACCAGCAACGTTAATGGAAGAGATAATTTTTCAGGAGTCCGTCAGGAGTCCGTTATTCAATAGTAGTTGATGGGGATCTTTTCACCAAGCAGCTTATCGTATGAAGCATATCAGCTAGGATTCTCCTAGCAATACCAGTAGTAGAGATAATTTTATGGGCCGTCTCTAGTAATGTTCTTCTCGTCAATTCTGCAAATTGTTGTGATTTATTGGCACTAGTGTGGTGTTTCACTATGCTCTCTTTCATGCATAATTTATTTGCCAGCTCTGAGCAGAACTACATGCTATTGTCAGTCTGCACATGCTTGATCGACTTACCAGTCTCCGTCTCGATCAAAGCTCTTCACTGCGAGATCCTGACACCAACATCAAACTTGTGCCTTGGCACAAACACCCTGGTCTTCCTTGAGCAGTCAAAAGACTCTCGAACAGATGCATCCGACGTCTCCATAGTGAAATTTGTCACTGTCTCACTTTGAAGTTTATACAAGCCTCTATGCTTGATTCCTTTCATTATCACTAAGACACCTCAAACAACCTTTAGAACTCCACCTTTTGAAGAATACCTGCAACTAGCTGAATCTATGGCACCCAAAGAAATTAAGTTCTTTTTCAATTCTGGAACATGCCTTACTCCAGTCAATGTCCTCACGATACCATCATGCATTCTGATTTTAACATAACCAACACCCACAACATCACATTCAACGTTATTCCCTAACTGGACTTTACCACTACCCATGCACTGATAAGTGATAAACCAATTTCTATTTGGTGTGACATGAAAAGAATAACCAGAATCCATAATCCATCTATCAAACGATAAATCATTAGTGACAAACAAGGCATAATCAGTATTTTCTGCTACAGCTGCAACATTATCTGCAGAATCAACTATAATTTCCTTACCCTTCTCATTTTTCAGCTTGAGGCAATCCCTTTTAAGATGCCCTCTCTTGCCATAGCTCCAACAGACATAATCAACAACCCTAGATTGACTACGTCTATTCATATTAGTACCACTCTTACCCACATGTGTTCTAGATTTTTCTCTATTTTCACCTACTAAAGCAGCAGATACAGGTTCGCCAAATTCTCTTCTACGAATATCCTCGCTCAGAATCAAATCTCAAACCCCATCAAACATCAAACTTGTTGACCCAGAGGAATTACTAACAGCAGTAACAATAGTATTCCAACTATTAGGCAATGAGGATAACAGAATCAAAGCACGTACCTCATCTTCAAAGTCAATCTCAACTGAACTCAATTGACTAACAATCACATTGAATTCATTGATATGATCTGCAACTTACACACCTTCACTTATCTTCAAATTAAACAGACGTCGCATCAAATGGACCTTATTGATCGCAGGGAGCTTCTCATACATATCCGACAGGGCTTGCATCAAATCAGCAATGGTCTTCTCCTTTAAGATGTTAAACGAGACATTACGAGCCAACGTCAGCTGAATAATACCCATAGCTCGTCTATCAAGCAAATCCCAATCAACTTGCTTCATCGTCTCTGGTTTCTCCTCAGACAATGGCAAGTGCATTTTCATCTGGTAAAGATAATCTTCAATCTACATCTTCCATAAACTAAAATCCTTCCCATCAAATCTGTCGATTCTTACATTTACTTTTTCTGTCGCCATCGATTCGCTTCAATTTAGCCAAGCCTGGCTCTGATACCACTTGTTGCGATAGGGCGAGCGATCGAACAAATATAAACAGAAAAAGAAAATAAATCGGACACCAGATTTACGTGGTTTAGTTGTAAAGATCTACATCCACGGGGAGAGCAGCAACGAATTCACTATAGATCAAGCGATACAAGGAAATTACACACTCAAGTCACTCAAACACTCTCTCAGTGTTTCCCAAGCCCCAATTACACCCAATATATCAATCTTTCTTGGATGTAAATTACGAATAAGCTTTGTCGCACGAAAAACATGAAAACCCAAAGCCAAGCACCCAGCACCTATGAATGTCTCTCACAAACAAAGAAAACCATGGCACTCAAAATAAGAATGGCGCTTCGATCAACAACAATGCTTCGGTGGCGTGCAGCTTCTCCTTTTACGTAGGTCTTCGGCTGCTCGACACACACTCTCTCGAAAGGAAATTATATCTGTTTTATATGTGTGCCCACTTGGGCCCACAGCCTGATTCTCTCTTTGGTGACGTCTCACGTAGGTAAGCTGAAGAACCCCTCCTATTTTCTTTATTGACAAATTCGGTTTCCAAATTTAAACTTGAGTCATATTTTAACACTTCCTGAGGAACCCGAAGGACTTGTAGGACTATGGCTCGTGGGCTGTTGTCACCGGCACCACTGACGGCATCAGGAAAGCCCTGGTCTTCGAGCTCACCTCCAAGGGCCTCAACCTTGGGCTCATTAGCTGGAACCCCAGCAAACTCGAAGCCACCTCGAGTGAGCTGAGGGATAGATTCGGAGCAACCACCGAGGTCCATCACATAGTTAGCACTTCATATGCCATTTACGTTAAAAATTTGCGTGAATTCCCGAGTGATGGTATATCCAACACATGAGATGGTTTGTCCAGGTCAAGACTGGGGTCGCGGACCTCATGAAGCTGAGCGGAGAGGAGATAGCGGCAGCCATTGCGAGAGCCACGGAAGGGATCGACGTCGGGTTGCTCGTCAACAACGCGGGGTTGGCTTATCCGTACCCGAGGTGCTTTCACGAGGTGGATCGAGAGTTGATGGAGAGCATGTTGAGAGTGAACGTCAACGCAGCGTTGTGGGCGACGAAGGGAGTGATCGATGGAACGTTGAAGAGGAAGAGAGGAGCGATCTCGTTTTTTTTTTTTTTTTTGGTCAGTGAGAGGAGCGATCTTGAACAGTGGTTCTGGTTCCTCCGTGTGTATCCCTTCGTTTCCTCTTCTGACCTTGTATGCCTCCACCAAAGCGTACGTTTCGATTTTCCTCCAGTTTTGTGCCTTCTTTTTTCGGTAATTTGTTAATATATATCGCAAAAGTCTTCACTTTCTTACTAATTTCCTTTTAGGACTGTAGCTATATCAGCATTGTAGCTATATACAAATTTGACATGGTAAACAATGTGATGGACTATAAGTAGTAATAAGAAGTTAATCAAATTCAACGACGGATAAAAGTTTGTGCATCGCTTAACGTTCCAGCTATTTAGTAGGTTTGACATTATTTGGATCTAAAAGGACCTTGCAACAGTGTCAAAGTCTAAATCATATTTATTATTATAGTTCAATCATGTGAACTTGATAGAACAATGTGATTTGTTGCAATTATTTGGTAATGTTCTCAAAAAGCATCAGTTTGAAGTACAAGAGACAAGGGATTGATATTAAGCTTTAGGTAAATATGTGAGAAAAATCATATATCATTTAGATATTGTCATGATATGGTTAGAATTCTTGTGTCCCCTTTCTTTTGTCCTTTCTTTTGCTCTTTACTAAACCCTCATAAATTCGCGGAAGAACATTGTTATAATGTTTACATTTTTCTTTTTCTTTTTTAAAAAAAATCAGGCACCGATGAATTTCCCTTCATAACTCTCAATCACTTTATTGAAACCGATTGACTGATTTCTCCTCGTCAGAAGTAAAATGGATGCATAATATACTTTAATCTTGTTCAATGAGTGATATTCAGCCCAAAGAATAAAGACTAGGGGCATGTTCTCATTCTCCATGACTTCACAAATAGAGAAAAGATGATTAGAAGCCCAGGTACTTGGTGATTAGCGATAATTCCATAACGCATGTTGGGGGTCGTATAATCCAGCCTATTTCATGGTCCATGGGAAACTATTGTCATGTTTCATTCCAGCCAGACTATGCAATCACTTATTTGCCGTTTCACTTGTGAGTTCTCCTAAAAGGTAGGTGTTCCCGAAAGATGCTATATTGTCCAGAAAGTATTAAATTTATTATACGAAGGCCAATTCAGTACATTTCAATTGTATCAATTTAGTCATAAACATTCATCCAATTAGTCCTAAACGTTTTGATGATTTGGCAATGTGGCCATTTCGGTTGAATATCCAAATAATAAGTTTAAGACTAAATCGACAAATCTTCAAAAGGTTTATAATTAAATTAGCACAATTAAAAAGTTTAGGACTAAGTAAATCGTCAAAAGGTTTATGATTAAATTGATAATTTTAAAAGGTTTAAAACTAAATTGCTCAATGTATAATAGGTTTAGGACTTTTTGGACAATTCTAATGGAGTGATATTATACTATAAAAACTACAAAAAAAAAAAAAAAAAATTCTGTGGAAAGAAGCGTGCAATACTGATTGTATACTTTTGTAATAAGTGAAATAGGTCGGTAAATTTATTAACCCTGCATGCCTCACTCAATTACAGCTGACCCCCAAAACCGTACCCTAATACCAGCCATATACGGTCCAAAAAAGTGGAAATTGACATATTCTCGAATTCTCCTGATATAGGTCCCCCTTTTCATTGCTACAAAGATGACCATGTTGAGGAGGTGCTCGATGCTCTTGCCGTCTCCCGAGATGTTTAGCGGAGCAAGTGTGCGGTGGATCGCGTACGAGCGTCAGCGCAACCCTTACTGGTTACATGCGGTGCCAGGGTTCGTGGTGCGTGCCACAGAGGCATTCATCATTTGGTATGGTCAACGCTACGTAAAATGGATGAGAAAAGGAGGGGTTGGAGCACGATGGCCATCCATGGCCATGCGCCACAATAATTCTCGGACGGCACCGCCTTTGATGTTGGGTGTCTAGGGTGCATGGTCTTAAAAAGCCTGTCGTGGCTCTTTTGGAATTGTCATGTTATGCTGTAAAAGCTCTTGGTTGTGTGCTTAATAAGGTTTCCACCACTGGGCCCGCTTAAAATCGTTGTCCTCTCCTATCTTTACTTCACTTATAATGAAATCAGATTCCGAAAGTAAATAATAACTAAATAAATAAATATGTATCTAAAAGTTGGTATAAGCATTGTTTTCGAGGTCTTGAGTAGTTAATATTATAAAAAATCAAAAGGCTTGTGACACAAACTTTAAAAAAGTCAAAAGTAATGAGGCAGATGTGACGAAAAAATCCCAAACTATACCTATTATACACAAATACCCCCAACTTATATAGATATGACATATATATATATATATATATATATATATATCATCTATTTTAGTTCCATCTAATATATATTTGATACATTAATTTTTAATGGTTGTCTCTGAATCGTGGACAACCTATCTGATTCTGAATCAAGAGAAATAATTTGATTACTTGAAAGTCATATGAGATTTGATAGATGAAACTTAGAATGAGCAGGATAGATTGATAATTCCTCTTTGGAATGGTGCGGGTTCCACAAATACTGTCCAATTACAGCTTCCATTTAGATGGAGTGTGGCGTTCCATGTTAGAGGGAGTGTGACATTTCATCGGTGGCCGAAAATTTTTAAGCATGAACCAAGAGTTTATGTACGCGGGACAATACTAGTCATGGGATGATTAGAAGCACAAGAAAGGAAGGGAAAGTTCATTGGATTGTAGTGTGCATTCCACGTTAAGGGAAGGAATAGTTTTTTTTTTTTTTTTTTTCTAATCTCTTTTTTTTCTTCTACAATGCCCGTCATGCCTATTTATACGGAGATTTACAAGAGGCAAAGACACAGGCTACGTGTCTTCTTTTTAACCCATTCACTCATATCTTGTCTAAATTTTTTCTACAAAAAGGTCTAGACAACTCCACGCACTTCAATTACCGCCTGATGACCAGATATTTTTTTATAATTATCCTAGATTTCTCTAGTAAACCGATCACTTCTTAACAGTTATGCAACTAAGAAAGCTAGTCTTCAACTGGGACGACCGCTTCAGCTCATCCTCTCTACCTGGCCACCTTGCCGCCGCCACAGTCGTGACCGCCGGTCACCGTCCCAACCAATAGAAAGATGCGGCCTCGACATTTCCTCGTCCATAGACACCATCCACCACTTCTAAGCCGCCTCGCTCTCTCTGTCAAATAGCCGGCGTCACCTCACCTCCTCCGTCAATGGAGGAGACCAGACCGTATCATCGTGGACTTTGCATATGCTAAATGAGAATTCTTTTTTGTTTGTTAATTGCAGTTTTATGGTAATGTTCTCGAGGAGCATCGGTCTTGAGTAAGAATTGTAATTTGTTTGTTAATCGCAGTTTTATGGCAATGTTCTCGAGGAGCATCGACCTTGAGTACAAGGAGGCGGGGATTGATATTCAATGTCAAGTAAATATTTACTATAAATTGTTTATGTATAATATACAAAGATCATGTCGAAATTTTCAATACATGAACGTAAGTAAAACGATCAACCTAGCTTTGGTCCATTTATTTATCAAATTTTAAGTATAGCACTTTCTGCCAATTGGACAAGTTAGTCCAAGAGTTGATTTGTAAGTCAAAAATTCACTTATTCGATTTCCCAATATATTCGCAAAAAAAAAAAAAAAAAAAAAAAAAAAAAAACCTTTGTTGTCTGTGAAGATCCAATCTTGGGTGTATTGTCGATAATAAGCTTTCACACTCGCATTTGATGAGGCTGTGATAATAAGCATCTAGGGGATAACACCTTAAACTTAACATTTCAGCAACAGGTGAGGTATGTCTCAACCCCGGCCAAAAAATTTTAGCTACCATAGAAAAACTATAATAAAAGTTATGCTTGAGTCATCTACTCGAGCTCATTTGGCTTGCGTCTTACCCAATCTAATAAGGCAGTGAAGTATTTCATGAACAACCTAACTAGCGAGCTTTCTCATATTCTCCAAAACGACAAGTAAGGACCACCCTGGTTTTCATAGACAACCGCAATAAAGAGTGTCGTTATTTCGAAGAAAATTTATAATATAGGAGAATACTCTTCGGGAAATCAAACCCCAGGAAAATATTTTCTCCTTTTCAGATTAAAAATTTCACTTTCCTAACTTTGAGCATATATATTTTCTTTGATTGTAAATAATTTTTCGTTGACTGACCATTTTCAACAAACCAAAGTGTGAAAGTTTGGGAAATTAATTCGCAGAAAATTCTTTCACTTAAACTAACACACGCCTCCGACCAAAAAAAAAACTAACACACGCCAAATAGTTCCACGAATTCAATGTTTTCTGAATATTTCTAATATATTAAGTAAACCAACTTATCTAGTAAAATGAGGGCAATGTGTAAAGAATGGTCATATAATAGAAAAAAAAATCCTTGTGTCATCGGTTCAGATATCATTTCTCACACATAATTGATTAGTGTGAGCATTTCATGAATTAATTAATATCTACTACTTAACTAATAGTACCGTACCGTAATCATTCCCATGTTACATCCTCTCTCTCTCTCTCTCACATGCGTGTGTGCATCTTCAGTAGCACCTGCTACCGTGCTGGTGTTATCACCTTCGTCTTTCTTCGCACATCAAACATCGTCTTCGTCATCAAGTCATCAACCTACACGAGCCCCATGCTGATTCCCCGGTTTGAAGGATGACAACCCTGGTTTCTCCATGTTATCCCAACCGTCGATTTGAACGATGAAACTTCGCGGAAATTAACACCATTACACCCCCATGTTTCTCTCATAGGGCAAGGCCACGTGTAGCTACTGTGCTTGCAAGTTAAATTAATGCTACTCCATGCTGGGCTAAAGCTACGCATTAGATTATACATGTATAAAGCACCGGTCAAAAGAATCACTCTACACGCTGAATTAAGTTTACATACAAGCCGTATACGGTACAGAAGAAGTTGAAACTGACATTCTCGAATTCTCCTGATATAGGTCCCCCCTTTCATAGCTACAAAGATGATCATGTTGAGGAGGCGCCTGATGCTCGTGCCGTCTCCCGAGATGTTCAGCAGAGCGAGCGTGCGGTGGATCGGGTATGAGCGCCAGTGCAACCCTTACTGGTTACATGCAGTGCAAGGGTTTGTGATACGTGCCACAGATGCGTTCACCATTTGGTACGGTCAGCGCTACCTGAAATGGATGAGACAAGAGGGGCTTGAGCACGATGGCCTTCTTTAGGTCGATCATGGCCATGCACCACAAGAATTCTCGGACGGCACTGCCTTTGATGTTGTGTGGCTAGTGGTGCATGGTCTAGTTATGAGAGTATGGGGTGTTAGATATTAATGGGAAATTCTTATTGTGGCTCTTTCGGAATTCACGTGTGATGCTGTAAAAGCTCTTGGTTATGTGGTGCTCGATTAGGTTTGTTTCCACCAATGAGCCCACTTAAATCGTTCTCCTCTCTTATGTTTACCTCACTTAATAAAGAAGTCAGGTTTTAAAAAAGAACTAAAAATATATTATGTATCCAAAAGTCAGTGAAAGCAACTTTTTCAAGGTTTCGAGCATTTAATATTATAAAAAGTTAAAAGGTGTGTGATACCCTCCCCTTTTCTTTGTCATAAAAAAATCCAGACTTATATATATACACTCTCTATTTTAATTCTATCTGTTGACACCTAATTTAAAAAAAAATAGAAATTGAAAATAATCTTTGATTAGAGGGAAATTTAAAAAAATTGAATTGAAAAATTGAATTCAAAAACTCAACAGCCAAATGTTTTGGAGCCACTTTGTTATTGAGAAGTTGAGTGAGGATATGCAAATATATAGGAAGATCTTTAAAAAAAAAAAAAACTCAAGTATTTTTCTATAAATAAAGAGTACGAAGCCTTAAGAAAGGGGGGGCTTCTCTTCATTGTTCGTCCAAAAAATAGCAAATTGAAGAAAAAAAGAGAAGAAAGGTTTTCCTTTGCTTTTCTGTTCGTGTCTTTGAGAAAACAAAAGAGAAAAGCAGAAAAGTGAAGAAGAAAAGTCAACAGCAAAAGAAGCAAAAGCTTTTGCTTCTGCAGAAAGTGAGAGAGACAGGTGAGAGAGAGTGTCAGGAGAGAAAAAGTGAACAAAAAAAAAGAAAAAGAGAAAAGGGGACTGTTCATCGTCTCCTTCGTGGAAGCCATCCGACGCCCCCTCTGTTCGCTGCTGCCCCCACCGAGGCTTGACACCACCGCCCACGATGATCCCGACGCTACAGGTCTACGTGCAACCACCGACGCCACCACACTTCTGCAGCTCGAGTTTTCACCAGTCATCATCTTGCCAAGCCGCATCGCCGGTCCTTGAACCCTCCTGATCGCCGCGCTGCTGTTGTCGTTCAGCCACCGCGCCTTTGCAACGGGACCCCGACGCCGCCTCCGCCTGCTCGCTCGCGCCCGAACCCGAGCACCTTTGCTGTTGTGACCGACGACGTGCTGCTGTCTTCGCTGCACGGTCCTCCCCCGTTTTGTTGCAGGTCTGCCTCGCCGGACCTTCGACGGACAGCCCCAGCTCCGGCCACCAGGACCCATCACCCTTGGCGAACCACCATCGCAGCTCAGCCATTACTGCTTCCTTGCCATTTCTTCAAGTCAACGGTGAGTTAGGTTAGGTGAATTTTTATATTTGGTTTCATGTTTTGTTTTTATTCTAACTTGATTTATTTTGATTTATTTTATTATCTGATTAGGAAATTTGTCATATTAAGCCATGATAATAAAAAATATTGAACCGCGAGACAACGGGTTAGATTTTTGATTATTTCAACTTTTTATGACAAATTTATGGTTTGCTTTGCATTATTGACTTGCGTTAAAATATATGTCATTGATATACATTGATGAATTATATTTTGGTGCGTCATCATTATTTGCTCCTCACATATTATGCATATCTAGAATTTAAGTACTTAGGTCCATATGCATTTCATATTTAAAGCTTTGCATTTTTGAGATTCATGTAGAATTAGGATGATTTTCCTTTAATAAAACCAAAACGTAAAAAAATATAAAATAAAACAAAAACAAAAAATGTTATTTAGGTTATATAGATTTCATAATGTCCACACCATATGTTGCACCTTAGTTAGTGGGTCGTAGGTTAATGTTTTAATATTCTCGTTGTGTAATTTTTTTAATAAAAAAGCCGAAGATTAGTATTGCATCATTATTTTTTAATAAGAATTATTAAGTCATTAAAAAAAGAAAACACAAAAGATCATTTCCTTAGTTAGTTAATAGGTTAATTCATATCATCATTATTTAGCATAGGTTGCATATATGCATTAAAAAATGAATCATAATCATAAAAGAGCATGCATGTAGAAATACCATGTCATTCATCTCATATCATGTAGCACATGCATATTTAGGATTATAAAAATTAGATTGCATACATATAGTGATAAGTTTAAGTCATACCATATGAATTGCATCTCGCATGTCATTAAAATAAATTCATGCATATTAAGTTTAAATTAAGATTGCATATAATTAACATTTTTAAAAGAAAAAAGAAAAATTAGGTGTCATGTCATTTAGAAATCATGTTTAGGGCATGCATTTTTATTAGCATTTTTTATTGAATGTTATTTTATTGATTGTGCACCCGTATAACCACCATTTGCATGTTAGTAGCTTAAGTTAAAATTAATTAGCATTGCCTGCAAAATATTTTTGAAATTAAAATAAAAGGTACCGAAAGAGCGTTAGACTAATCTAGCGTAATCATGTCCCCGGACCTACTGAATCTCTGGTTCGCAAAAGTAAAGTATTCTCCCATACTTTACTTGGGTTTCTAACCAACTCTAATTGGTTAGTGGCGGCTCCAAATTGAATATAATTGCATGTTTAAATAGATTAATTTCAAGTCGCGATTGGTAGGACTTGGGAGGGTCCAAGCTAAGTCTTCAAACTTAGTAATCCATTAACCTAAACTTTAGGATTGCCCTGAAAAATTTAGGTCGCGACACTATCCGAGATATATTTGTCACACTAATATAAATTTTTATAACACAAAAAAGTTTAGGATGTTTGTGATTTTTAGTGATACAAAAAAAAAAGTTTGGGGCATTTGCATCATAGTAGACATAGTTTGAAATAATAACAAAACAAAAAAAGTGACTAAACACACATTCACATTCAAAAAGACAATGTAAAGGGAACCTATGGGAGCTCCTCGTTTTCTATATATGGGAAAATTTATAAAACCGTACATAACATTTTGCACCCATTACACTTTACCTCATCTATATTTAGGGATGAGCACAAGACTCAATTCAAACTGCCTAGTTTGTTGAGGTTACTGGTGGTTGGTTTATAAGTATAGGAAAAAGCCTTATTCTCTAAACTAGCTTATGGGTTGGTAGAGGCCAAAAACCACCCAACATAGTATCTAAGCCAAGGTTGCCAACAAATTTGAACTCGATAGCCACACAAGAGATTGTTGAAGTTGTCCCACATCGATTGTGGGGTGGTCAATTCATGAGTGTGAGGAAAAAACTCACCATTTGAGCTAATTTTTGGGGGTGAGAGAGGCTTAAGACCACCCAACACGATTTTGGGCATTTCCCAGTTCTAGAAATTTGCAATTGGTAAATATCGATTTAGTTCCTGATTTTATGTGTGGCCGCAACCATCCGAACTAGATCGATATATATTAATTCATTCTATTCCAAAACCCTAATTCTTATTCTTTTCAAACGATTTAGTCATACTCATTGCTCACACCTATCACTCTCACTTCTTTTCAGTCACTTAGTGCTCATGCCTCCCTTGCATCTCAATTCCTCTTGCTTATGTCTCTCTCATGCTCATGCCTATCACTCTCACTTCTTTTTACCCACTCAGGTCTTGCTTGAATCGCATCCCTCTCGCTCAACGCCTCCCTCTCAAAGTCTCATCTCAAGACTCAACTCTTGCCCCTCTCTCTCTCTCTCTCTCTCTCTTGCTTTTGTCTCCTCTCACCAATTTAGCAACCGATCATATGTGTTAGTTAAAATGTTTGAATAAATGCGTGAACAAATCTGAAAAGTATTATTATGCTTAGTGTTTGGATTGATATTGTCAATTCCTGAGCACACTCAAAAACCGAACCAGATATAGATCTGGTTCCTAGGTGGGTCTAGGCCTAGGTAAGCCGATTCTTGATTTCACAAATTAGGAACCAGCGATTTTTGTCTGATTACCAGTTTTAGGGTGAGAATTGGCTCACTCTAAAATCAATCACCCCTATCCATATCAAAGTCTTAGAAGTTAGAAATTAGACAAAAGCTTCATAAGCAAAAAGATTTAACTACCCTTCGTTTATAGTACGATGAAATAACTTTGGTCTATATACTTTGCCTTTTCTAGCCCAAAGCACCTAAAAATTTCGACAATATACAAATATTGACTCGTATATTCACATATATTTTGTTAAATATCCAACAACGGGTGGCACCATTCCCCCGCACACGAGAGAGAGAGAGAGAGAGAGAGAGAGAGAGAGAGAGAGAGAGAGAGAGAGAGAGAGAGAGAGAGAGTATTGAATTGATCGGTAGGTCCGTATTTTTTCAATTATAAAAGTCACGAAGTTAAAAAACCTACTGTCTAGTAACAAAACTCAAGATGCAAAATTGCTTTTTAGCTCTCTATTAATTCAGTGAATTGATAAGAGATTTGTTTTTTCCTCGAACAAAAACCATGATTTCTAATATAAAAGTCACAACGTTAACTCTAAAAAATATTCGAGACGCAGAATATAATCTTAGGAATGAAATTCTAATCTTATATTGTATGTGTATTTTAGTGCAAAAGAAGTGAGATATCATTGATTCACATGTGTTCATGTCTCTACGAGTGGCACATCCCATAAAGTATTCGTTTTTTATTCGAACCATTCTACTTTTTATTTTTCTTTCGAATATTAAAAATTAATCAACGGAACAAACAGTTAACAAAGTTCTTCCCCTTGAAAACTAAAGAACTGTTTTAATCTAAAAATAGTAAAAACATTTAATGATTTAAGGAGGTCCAAAAAATCCATGATTATTTAGTTTTAGGAATTCGAAGTGGTCAACATTAAACAGAAGTTAAAGATCAAATGCTGAGAGCTGAAAGTTTTTAAAAAACAAGGTCGATTCAGATACTGCCTAACTCCATTTGGTTTATTACCCAAATAATTATTATTAAAGTAACTCGAGTTCAAAATATGCAAAACAATTTTATCATCCTTCACCTCTAATTTGAATTTATCTTCTAGTCATGGTTCAATTTGCAAACTGAAATTATCTTATCTATTATGAGCACTTATATCCTTAGAATGGAGGTGCCCAAAAGGGACAAAGTATCCAAAAAAAAATAAAATCCGAACCTATTGTAGATATGTCAATTCAATTTTAAAATTTTTAATTGTGTTAATTAAGTTTTAAACATTTTCACGTTTTATCAATATTATAAATCCAACCAATTTTAGTTGAAAATCATTCACATGGAAGTCGGTTATCTCACATGACATGACTAATACTAACGTAGATATTTTTTCCCCAAATTTGTTGTTACTTTTTTCTTTTTCTACTTTTGTATTTTCTTTTCTTTCCTTTCTTTTTATTTTCCCAACTATGGGTTGGCAAAGTCACTAGTCAATCCTCGTTGGCCATGGGTGAGGTCTAAGAGAGGGCCTCCACCCCTTGTTAGCCATAGGCGGGGGCCTTCGAGCCATTGTTGGCCACTGGCGAGGACATCAAGCCCTCATCTATTTGTAGACAAGGGCCACTACGCCCTCAGCTGGTCTGGGCAAGGGCCACATCACCCTCACTTGGATCTTAGCAACAATGATGGTGAGAACTGCGACATCCTTGCCTAGCTAGCCAATACGCAAGAGTGTTGGCCCTCACTTGTGGCTAGCGATGGTTACCCGATGACCTCGCTGCCCCAGAGTTGTGAAAAAGAAAAAGAAAAGAAAGGAAATTTCGGAAAAAAAATTCAAAAATTGTAAATAAATTTCGTGCTAGCCTCAGTCTTGCTATACAAAATGATTGATATTTATGTTAACAATTTTCAGTCAAAATTGGTTGAATGGACTACGTTGGCAAATTGTCAAAAGGCTTGAAACTCAATTGTTATAGTTGAAAGCTTTAAGATTAAATTAGCACAAGTGTAATAAATTAGAACTTTTTTTGTACTTTTCCAACCCAAAAATGTAATACAATCTGTATTTAGTTATTGTTGACACCCAAAATTACTCTCGAAACCACATGCTGATCACGAGAGATCGCTAGACGAAATGCTCCATTTTGACTTGCAAAGCTAAGGGTAAAACAGCTTTCGTGAAGGCTACTTAAATTGAGCCTTTATGAGATTCTGAAAACCAACTCTAAAGTTGATGGCCCCGGAGATTAATTGCCACATGTCATGCCACAGGAATAGTGCACTAGATTTGAAGACAAAGCAAAATTAGTGTTAGAACTTGAGCAAGAATAAATGCTGCAAGAAATGCGCATAAAAATAGAAGTGATTGTTTGCTTGAGGAACAAGCCACACGAGCATCATCGACGAGGCAAGAAATGATTATTAAAGGATATAAAGTCATCAACAAAAAGTGGAAAATGTGGAGAATGCGAAGAGTAGTGTCCAAGAAAGAGTGGCCGACTGAGGAACAATCAATCTACTCTATAAATACCACAGCCCTACTATTGAGAAACACCCCCCAAACAACACAACAATTATCTTTACTTTATCTTTACTTTATCGCATCTTAGCTGTAGTTTCCAGATTGCCATTGCTAATTAAATTTTAACGAGTATCTCTATCCGATCCAATATCGTTGATTAGATTCCAGTGTTGTTCCACAAACCCAGCGTTATGTTTCTCACTCTAGAGTACTGTTGTTGATTAAATTCCAACTTTACACTTAAAACAAATTTTGTCGTAGATTAAGCTTCAACATAATTTGAGCTCGAGTTATAACTGTTAGTGTCCAGATTACATAATTGATTAAATTTGGTGTAATTTGTGCTCAAGAGCTGTTAGTATTCAAATCATTCGAGTATCAATTGTTAAGGTTGTATATATAAGTTGATATAAGGCTCCTCCATGTATTTGACATTCTATGTCTAAGCTCAACACAGAACTTGAATCTTCTATAATAAAAACCAAAACACAACATTTGGTAAAAGATTTTCACAAGAAACACACCGCTGAAAGATTTTCACTGGGTTCAAAAGTTAGCGTGAAATTGACCATAGAAAAAAACTAAATATAATCTAATACAAAGAAAACATCAAAAGAATTATAATCCAATTTTCCATTGATTTTTCTTCTTTTTATTATAAATCATATGGATTAGCACTAAAGTTAGAAGTCAAAGTTATTATCATTTTCCTATTGATTCGAAGTCCGGAGCATTTCAGACACCTGCATGAATCATCATTGAAGAGGGTTTTCTAGAATATGTTCTCGTTTTGATAAAAAGACATCTCTGCAATGAGTTGCTTCTCATTTTGGATGATGTCGATAATGGCAAGTAGAAGCCTTGGTGCTTTGAATATAACGATCTCGCAACCCAACCGCTGGTCTTCGTATCCGCCACGACACCCCTATGGATTTTGACAATCTTATGCCGGTAAGCCTTTGCTCCCCCTTGTCATTCTTCCTACAAAGAGACCACCGGGTCAGCCTATTGTATCCACTGGGTACGATGCCCTCGTGATTTTTCGCCGTTGCATTGAAATGAAGCAGATTTTGGTTGTTTGATAGATTTCAACCTGAACGGTTCTAATTTTTTTTTTTTACTTTTTTAATCAAATGCTGAAAATTTACACGGACATGGTGCTCATAAAAGACCATAAACTCTATTATGCAATGTATCTAAAACCACACGTTGTTTTCATCTTATTGACGTGACCTTGTCATTTCAATTATTTTGTTTTCTTATTTACTTTTTCTCTCTTTCATTTTGCGACATTAAATTTTTAGAATAACTTTGAGTTTTTTTTTTTTTTTTTTGGTTCTATGAATAACTTTGAGTTCACCTCATAGGTTTCGAGTAAGTTGTGCTTCTATGCGTTTTTACAGGTTTTACTCGTATTGAAGGTCCAATAAAATTTTTAATTTTGAAAATTTCTCAGAAAAGCCGTTACAGAATTTGGGGATGACAAGGATAAATAATCATATTTTGGGCATAAATGATTTTTTACATGTCCCGTAATTAATTGACTAAAGAAAATATATTAAAAGAATTCATAATTGGAGTACTTGTGGTGAACATAATACGACTTGTATTGCATACATGTATAAATCAGTCCACTCCAATAGCGCGAATAATTGCAAAACGTGCGAAAGAGGGAATTTGTTTTAAAAGTAAGTACGAGTATTTTATGTAAAAATGCGAGTATTTTCCTAACAAAGAACATTACATGGATGCAAGAAATTGACATTTAAAATATAATATAAAACCATTTAATTGTAAATATTTCCATAAATAAATATTTGGAAAGAGAGTAGTACCACATAGAGATTTTATAAATATATTCGAAAAGATAAAAATGGTTTAAGATTTGAACTCTTTCCTCCACGAAAATCGGTGTAGGATTAAAACACGCGAAAGACAAAATAGCATTATTATTTATGAACCTTAATCATCGAGATCATCCAGTTTCTTCTATGGGCCTCAACTCTCTACATAAAAAAGAAGTTACAACGCTGTTTTTTTTTTTTTTTGTTCGAAAGTTACAACGCTGTTCGCCCGTAATTACTTGACAAGAAGCCAACCTAATTTCATGCAATGGCGAGATTCCTAAAAGTGCCACAATTTCTGTTAAAATATATTTCGAATTTGAACTTGCGAACAAATCCTGACCCGAGATTTATTGTTATTTGCAGACATCCGAATTTGTGCCATGAAATTACAAATTTTCTATTTCGGTGTTAAAGTCTAAGTTGGATATTCTCTAATATCAAATTTGAATCTGCGAGGCAAAATAGAGGAGGAAATATAATCGACAACTTATATTTGGAATTGTCTTTGTTAGCCTTTTTCGACCAAGACGTGACATAATGAATTGGATACAAAAATTCCAACATGAATTACATTCATCACTGTACTAGAATTGCAAGTGCTTTGTTAGTTTCCTTTTGTCGACCAAGACGTGACATAATTGAACTTCTTCTCGGTTGCGGTGATACTAAAATTCAAGGTTCTTTTTTTTTTTTTTTGGTGGGTCTTGCTTATATATATAAAGCAAGTCTTGCCGTACCCGTGTGGTCTTCTTGAAGTGCCGTTTGTGTGCCTGATGGATGAAGATGCGCAGAGGAAACTCATGAATTACATTCATCAAGTTAGTGTTTGTAGCCGTGAAATTCTATGGTAAGATTTGTGAATTTTTTCATGAGATTGAAAAATTATTTAGTAAGAAATTCAGGGTTAAACACCACGTGAATTATTAGATGTAAAAAGGGCTAGAGAGTATTTGAGTAATTTGAGTATGTAATCTACGTTATATCATTTGATTTATAATGCAGTTCGTCATTGCTCTCCCCGTGGATATAGGTCACTACGAACCACGTAAGATTGGTGTTCAATTTATTTTCTTTATTCAGTTTATTTTATTATTTTATGGCAACAATTACTAAGAGCCATATTTTAGTTTGAATCGATGATGACGGAAGAAAGAAAAATAAGAATCAACAGAATTTTATGGAAAATGTTTTAGTTTCTGGAAGATCTAATTAAATACTATCTCTACTAGATGAAATTGCACTTGCCTCTATCAGGTGAGAAGTCAGAGACGATAAAGCAAGCTGATTGAGATTTGTTTGATAGATGAGCTACAAGTGTTATTTGGCTAACGTTAGCTCAAAACATCATGTTTAGCATTGTGAAGAAGAAAATCACTGCCAATTTAACAAAAGCCATATGCGATCAACAAGATTGATTTGATGCAACATCTATTTAACTTAAAAATGAGTGAATGTATGTTAATTGCAAATCATATCAATGAATTCAATGTGAATGTCAGTCCACTGAGTTCAATTAATATTGACTTTCAAGATGAGATACATGCTTTAATTCTATTATCTTTATTGCTTGATAGTTGGAATATTATTGTTAATGTTGTTAGTAATTACTTTGGGTCAACAAACTTGACATTTGATGGAGTTTGAGATTTGATTCTGAATGAGGACATCCGTAGAAGAAAATCCGACGAACCTATATATGTTATTTTAGTGGATGAAAATAGATGAAGATCTAGTTCACATGTTAGCAGGAGTAGCATTAATTTGAATAGATGTAGTCAGTTTAGGACTGGTGATACTACGATTATTTCTAGTATGAAATGAGTCAATCATCCACTTTGGTATCTTATTGAAAAAAAAATGGTGATATTGTTCCTCCATTGATCAATAATTTCGATTTTTTGGAAGTATCATGATCATCCAATAATAATGGTTTCCATTTTTTCAAATGAACGATTTGAAAGACCTATTGATTCTAACAACTGATTGCAGAGTTGATCATTCAGATGTCTATCGGAGTTATGGCAAGAGGGGGTATTTTAAAAGAAATTGCCTTAAGCTAAAGAACGAGAATGTTAAAGGAATTATAGTTGATTTTGTAGATGATATTGCAGTTGTAGCTAATGATAATTCAAATAATGTTGTTTTTGTCCTGTTTGTTACTAATGATTAGTCGTTTGATGGATAGATTATGGATTTTGGTTGTCTTTTTCATACTACACCAAATAGAAATCAATTTACTACTTATCAATGCACAAATAGCAATAAAGTGCAGTTGAGAGCAATACTAAATGTGATGTTGTCGGTATTGGTAATGTTAGAATTAGAATCCATGATGTTATAGTGAGGACATTGACTGGTGTAAGGCATGTTCCAAAGTTAAAAAAAAAAAAACTTAATTTCCTTAAATGCCGTGGATTCAATCGAGTGTCTATATATTTTAGAATGTGGAATTTTGAAAATTATTCGTGGTGCTTTGGTAATAATGAAATGAATCAAGCATAATGGCATGTATGAACTTCAAGATGAGACAACGACAGATTTCGCCACGAAGACCGCAGGTGCATTTACTTGATAGTTTGAATTATGGCATATGCGTTTGGGAAACATCGGCGAGAGAAACCCGAAGGTTTAAGTGAAAGAAATCTGTTAGGTGATTATGATGCTAATGAACTGAATGTATGCAAGTGCTATGATTTAGATCAATAATGGAAAGTGCAATTCAGTACGATTATCATAGAAAACATGGAAATTGCAAATTGTCGTGATTTCCTTCAAGGGAGAGTATCAGATATATGTTAATGGTTATTGATGATTATTTGATGAAAACGTGGGTGTTTGTGCTTAGACACAAGTTTGATATTATTATCAGGATTATGCAGTTGAAAGCTTTGATTGAAAATGAAACTAGTAAAACGATCAGGCATATGTGGATTGGCAGTAGCATAAAATTTCACTCGAAATTATTAACTGAATTTTGATTAAGGAAGACATAGTAAGACATCACACTAGTGCCAATGAAGTACAACATGTTGCAGAATTGATGAACAAAATGTTGCTAAAGATGGCCTATAAAATGCTCTCTACTGCTAGTATAGTTACAAAATTCCTAGCAAATGTTCTTAGTATGGCGAGCTATCTGATAAATAGATCATCATCGGATAAGATTAGATGTCGAACAATCGAAGAAGTGTGTTTGGGTAATAGTGTTGATTATTTGGTTCTTAGAATATTTGGTTGCCATTATTATGTTCGAGTTAGTAATTATAAGCTTGATGGATGGGTACAAAAGTATATATTCCTAAGTTATGCACAAGGTAAGCATGATTATTTATTATGGTGCTCAAAATTAAATTCACTTGTTATTAGTAGAGAAATTACATTTGATGAGTCTTTGATACTTCTAGCTATGAGTGATTATTATAGCATTTATATAGATCTGAATGGTGTGCAACTTAAGGTGGAGTTGGAACTAAAAACTCTTGAAGCAGTGGATACGAGTACTAACGAGATAATCGACATGGATGGTGCTTGTAGCGAGGTGGAACCTATAAAGCCAACGATTACTGTAATTGCTGATATTAACAAGGTATATATTTGATCTTCTGACTAATATAGATGTAACAATGGTTTTGCTTTATCTATGATTAAGGAGATTAATCCTTGCGAAGTATTTAAAGGTATATGTGAAGTTGATGTTCTAATGAGGTCTACGATTATGGTGAATTTAAGCACGGCTTGAACTTGAAAAATATCCATGGTCATTGAGCCTACTGAGGGTTGGGAGAGTAGCAATAGAGTTCAAATTTTAGCAAAGCGATTGCGACTTAAACGTCAAGCTAAGGTATAGATTATTAAAATATATTTCAAGTTTGAGTCCACGAACTTAATCTTAAGATATATTGTTATTTGTGGACATCCAAATTTGTACCATGAAATTACATATTTCCTATTTTAGTGTTAAAGTCCAAGGTGGATATTCTCTAATATCAAATTTGAATCCGCCGGGCAAAATAGAGGAGGAAATATAATCAACAACTTATACATGGATTGTTGAAGCCCTTGAACTAATATTGGAAATCCAACTTGCGTTAGAATCGCAATTACTCGGTCAATTGATTTCCTTTTGTTGACCAAGACGCGACAGACTTGGACTTCTTCTCTGTGGTGGTGATACTAACATTCAAAGGTTTATTTTTGTGGGTCTTGCTTCTATGTATATAAAGCAAGTCTTGCTATGGCCGTGAGGTCTTCTTGAAGCACCGTTTATGCACGAGTGCTTGGTGAACGAAGACGTACAGAGGAAACTCGTGAATTACATTTATCACATTAGTGTTTGTAACTGTGTAATTTTATGGAAAGATTTATAATTTTTTTATGAGATTTGATAAATTATTTAACAAAAATTTAAAAGGGTAAACACTATATGAGTTATTTAATATAATGGAATCTTGAAAATATTTGAATAATGCAAATGTATAATCTTCATGATATCTTATGATGTATAATGAAATTCATATATATATATATATACATATATTTATAAATGTAAATTATTATGATTGAATCACGTAATTATGATCTTCGATTTATTTTCTTTATTTTATTTTATTTATTATTCGATACGTCGGTTTCCGTAATAATTTCCATCTTTATGAGTTTTGATGGAAATGGGATGAAACCAGCCTCACTTGACCAATGGGACATGCAACGTACGGCGCTCGTCTAGTCATTTCTTCCTTCCTTCGCTTTGCCATAACAAATGACTGCTCCCAAATGTTAGTTAGGCCTTTATCTCTATTAGCGACCCCCTAGTTAAAAAACATTAACTTCATCCTAAACTAGGTCAAGAAGAAGGCTATGGTCATTACCCTGTCGACCATACTTAAAGACAAAAAATTGCTCCGGTCCGACGGGATTACTCCAACGCTTTAAGAGGTCTCAAAAGCCTAACGGAGGTGGGGCAGGGCGATTGTGTGGCCGTGGGTTGCTGTGGGCTATGAAGCACGGACACAGTATTGGAGCTTCTGTGCCGATGTGTCCACATGCCCGGACATGCTAGGACACACTTGGACACGCGATCAACGCGTGACAGATTTTTCGACACGTGGTTAATTTTTCTTGACACGTTTCAACACACGTGTCTGAGAGAGATCGTTGAAGAAGACAATGGAGAGTGGAGACGAGGGTGAGGGAGCGAAGGCAATGCCGTGACAGTGAGGGAGGGTCAAAGGAAGAGCAAAAACCATGGCGATCGTTGTGATTACGAAGCTGTGATGGAGGGCCGGCGGCGAGCCTGAGGCTGCGGTTACGAAGGAGGAAGGGGGCGGTGAGGCGATCAAAAGAGAGCAAAGAGGATCGTGTGAGAAGAGGAGGAGGAGGAGGAGGTTGCGGTTAATAGATGATGGGGGAGGGGGAAGAAAGGGAAAGAACCGGAGGTGAAGAGGAGGAGGCGGGGGCAGGAGAAACAACGGGTGGATGGGAGGGTGGAAGAAAGGGGAAGAAATGAGGCGGGGGCCCGGGGTTTGGGGTGGCGTGCGGGAGAAGGGGGAAGAGAGAAACAACAGGTGATGGGGGCCAAGGGTTGGGGGTGGCGTGAGGGGGAGTGGGGAAGAGAAAAACGATGGAATTGACAGGTTGGGGGCAGAAAATCAGAGGGGGTGGCGTGGGGTGGTGGCAGAGAAAATCTAGGGAAATGGCAAGGCCATTGGGAGAGAAAATGAGGAAAATAAACTGAGGGAGAGGGGTCTTTGAGGTGACCTGGGAGAGAGAAATAATGGGGGAATAAACTTTGGGGTTAGGTGGGAGGTAAAATTAAGGGGAAATGACAAGGTCATTGTGGGGGAGAAAAGAAAGAAACTGAGGGGGAGGGTAGTGTTTGAGGTGGCGTGAGAGAGAGAAATGAGGGAGCCAAATAAATTTTGGAATGGGGGTTTGAAAAGAAAGAAAGAAAATAATTTTCAAAAATAAAAATATTAAAAGTTAAATATTGTTTAATTTTAATTATTATAAAAGACCATAGATTTTTTAAATAAGTTGATTATAATATTTTGTTAGTCATTAATTTTATTTATAATTTTTGTTAAAGTTAGAAATATATTCTCAAATATGGGTACCCATTAATTATTAATATGCCTTTCAAATTTCCTATAAATAGATTTATTAATATTATTAGTATAAATTTATCGTAAGTTCTTTTTATTATTTATTTATTTATGAATTTAATTTAAATTAATTAAAAATAAAAATATTTTTTTAATATATAACGTGTCTAAATTTGTCGGAGTTTTTATTCGTGAGAAATGATGTATTAATGTATCGTGTCGTATCGTGTCACGTATCTGTCGCGTGTCGATGTTACTTAGGCTGCGGGATTGTAACGGAGGGAGTGGAGAGAGAAGGAAGAGAGAGAAAGAGAGGGGATGGGGTGTAGATCACTCTAAGAAAATAATGTACCCACTGTCAATTTACACAAGGAAGATTCGAGTACAGAATATCTTAGGATATGCAGTGAGGAGAGCTGCTCCGTCGCGGAGTTTTGGAGAGCAGTGAGGTGAGAGAGACGCCAATAAATGTTCAGCACTTGCCATCCCGAAGTCCTCTGGTGAGACTAAATACCGCACAAAGCGATGGCTCTTGCGGACTTCTTGATCGCCACGGCCGCCGTACTAGGCTTCATCTCGCTCTTCAAGAACCTGCTCGCCTTCGCCCGATGGCTGTACGCCGCGTTCCTCAGGAAGCCGAAGGACTTGCGCGACTACGGCTCATGGGCCATCGTCACCGGCGCCACCGACGGCATCGGGAAAGCCCTGGTGTTCGAGCTCGCCTCCAAGGGCCTCAACCTCGTGCTCGTCGGTCGGAACCCCAGCAAACTCGAGGCTACCTCGAGGGAGCTGAGGGATAGATTCAGAGCAACCACCGAGGTCCATTACATAGTTAGCACTTCATATGCAATTTACATTAAAATTCCCGAGTGATGGTACATCTGACACACGAGACACTTTGTCCAGGTCAAGACCGTGGTCGCCGATTTTGCGAAGCTGAGCGGAGAGGAGATAGCGGCGGCCATTGCAGGAGCGACGGAAGGGATCGACGTCGGGTTGCTGGTCAACAACGCGGGGATGGCTTCTCTCCCGAAATACTTTCACGAGGTGGATCGAGAGTTGACGGAGAGCACGTTGAGAGTGAACGTCAACGCAGCGGTGTGGACGACGAAGGGAGTGATCGATGGAATGTTGAAGAGGAAGAGAGGAGCGATCTTGAACATGGGATCTGGTTCCGCCGTGTGTGTCTCTTCGTTTCCTCTTTGGACCTTGTATGCCTCCACCAAAGCGTAAGTTTCGATTTTCTTCCAGTTTTGTGTTTTCTTTTTTCTGTAATTTGTTAATCAAATTTATAATGCAAAAGTTTTCTCTTTCTTACTAATTTTCCTTTCAGGATTGTAGCTATATCAGGATTGATATACAAATTTGACATTGTAAATGATGTGATGGACTCTAAGTAGTAATAAAAGTGTCAAAAATTTTTAAACCTTTTGTATTTGTGCCAATTTAGTTCTAAACATTTTTTTGTGCTAATTTAGTCTTAAACATTTTTATTTAGTGCCAATATAGTCATTTCTGGCTAATTTTGGTAAGATTTTACTGATTGGGCGCCGGCGAATTGATATGGCCTGATCGACGCTGACGTGAAAACCTTTTAATAATATTTTAATATTTTTAAAAAAAATTTTTTTCTTTTTCTTTTTTTCTTCTCTCGGACCATGGCGACCAGCCAGCGATGACCGACGAGGCTCGCCGGCGAGGGCGAGCCTCGCTTGTGCTGCCCAAGCCGCGAGGGCAACCTAGCGCCAAGCTAGCGAGAGTTGAGCCTTGCCCATGGTCGGTGAGGCTTGACCTCGCGGAATCACGGCCTAGGCGGTGCCGAAGAGGCTTGCCCTCACTTTGGATCTAGTGAGGTCAAGCCTTGTGGTCGAGCCTCACCGGCCATAGGCGAGGCTGACCCTTGCCAGATCCAGCAAATGTGAGCCTCACTGCCCAGCGCGAGGTCGTCCTTGCAACCATTGGCAAGGTGGACCTCGCCGAACCTCACCTTTAGCTAGTCGCCGCGGTTGGCCAGCGGCCAAAGAAAGGAGGAGAGAAGAAAAAGGAAAAAAAGAAAAGAATAAAAAAATTCAAAAAAATTAAAATATTATTAAAAGTTTTCCACATCAATACCGATTAGGCCACGTTAGCTAGCTAGTGTCCAATTAGTAAAATCGGGTCAAAATTGGCCAAAAATGACTGAATCGGCACTAAGTAAATATGTTTAGGACTAAAGTTGGCACAAAAAAAAAAGGTTTATGACTAAATTGGCACATATATAAAAGGTTTAGAACTTTTTTGACACTTTTCTTGTAATAATAAGTTAATCAAATTCAATGCTGAACAAAAATTGATACATCGCTTAATGTTCCAACAATTTAGTATGTTTCACATTATTTGGATCTAAAAGGACCTTTTAACGGTGTCAAAGTCTATATCCAATCTATTCTTATAGTTCAATCATGTGAACTTAGATATATCAATGTGATTCATTGCAGTTTTCTGGGAACATTCTCAAAAAGCATGAGTCTGGAGTACGAGGGACAAGGGATTGATATTCAATGTCAGGTAAATGTATGAGAAAAATCATATATCATTTGGGTATTGTGATGATATGGTTAGAATTCTTGTGTCCCCTTTGTTCCGTCCTCTTTTCCACTCCTAACTAAACACTCATAAATTTGCGAGAGAACATTGTTATAGTGTTTACATTTTTCTTTAAAAAAAAGAAAAAGAAAATTAAATGCCAATGAATTCCCTTCATAACACAATCACTTTATTGAAACTAATTGACTCACTTCTCCACATTGGTAGTAAAATGGATGCATAATATACTTTCTCCTTCAATGACATAATAACCACTCAAGTTCCAATAGATCAATTTAATCTTGTTCAATGAGTGATATTCAGCCCAAAAAAATAAAGACTAGGAGCAAGGTCTCATTCTCCATGACTTCACAAATAGAGGGAAGATGATTAGAAGCCTAGGTACTTCGTGATTAGCAACAATTCCACAAAGCATGTTGGGGGTCATATAATCCAATATATGCGATGGTCCATGTGATTATCTTACTAGTCATGTTTCATATTAGCCAGACCATGAAATCACTTATTTGCTCTTTCACTTGTGAGTTCTCCACATGAAGAAAATTGTCCAAAAAGTCTTAAATTTATTGTACAAGATCAATTCAGTACCTTTCAATTATGCCAAATTAGTCCTAAAATTTTCGATTTTGCCAAATTAATCTTTATACTTTTATGTCAATTTAATCGTAAACCTTTTGAAATTTTGGTAATGTAGTCCTTTTGGCCAAATAATAGATTTAGGATTAAATTATCAAATCTTCAAAAAGTTTAAGACTAAATTGATACGATTGAAAAGTTTATGACTAAATTGACAAATCGTTAAAAAGTTGAGAACTAAATTGACACAATTGAATAGTTTATAATTGAATTGGCAAACATATAATAAGTTTAAGACTTTCACCCTATAAAAACTCAAAAAAGTTCATCGGTGGAAAGAAGGATGCAATACTGATTGTGTAGTCCAGTAAGGAGAAGTGAAATGAGTCGGTAAATTTATTGATCCTGCATGCCTCATTCACTAACCCCTGGCCCCCAAAACATTCCCTTGCTGTATCAACTGTACTTGCTAGTTAAATGCCACACGATGCCCTTTGCTAATTGGTGAAACAAGACATTATATGAGCTAAAGGAGAACGGTTTTTCTGGAATTGTATCTTGCAAAGGTATAATTTCGAATCTTAATGTGCGTTATTTTGTTTATGGTCTTGTTATTGTGCTTGTTTTCTTCTCCTTGACTGTTTGTTTGAAACTATGAGATAAACAGTTATGCTTGGACGATAGAGATTCACTTCAAATGTGCAATTAAGTTTTCATAGAAATTAATGAATCGCAAGTCCCAGGGAAAAAGCTTTTAGAACTAACGCTGCGATTGAATTCCAATTATATTGCAGGCTCCTCTTTTCGTTGCCACCAAAATGAATATGATGAAGAGATGGTATGTCTTCATACCTTCTCCGGAGATGTTCAGCAGAGCTAGCGTGCGGTGGATCGGGTACGACCGGGTGTGCAACCCCTATTGGTCGCACTCGGTTCAGGCGTTCGTGGCACGCACGCTGGACACAATCATTGTTTGGGGTATCGAATGTTACGCGAAATGGTGGAGAGCTCAAGAAAGATCGCGTCGTTAGGTCATCGAACATGGTAATCGCACTTTCAGACGCACCCCGACGTAATTGCAGCTTGTGTGCATGACTTGGATATGAAAGCTTGGAGTGGCGTGATATGGGTCTGTGGTCGAGCCTTGAATATGGCATGTGATATGAAGACTTTCTATTTTTCATTCGGTATGCATAAGTTTTCGTTTATACACTGTGTTTTCGGGTCTTTCAACAAAGATCACGCTTCTACTTTGGACCCTCTTAAGCACGATTCACTTTTTACATTCAAATGCTTACCCGGCGGTGCCCACAAGATCGTTAAAGGATAGTGTTCACTATTCTATATGTACCTTCCATTATCGAGTTTACATGTCGATAGAGTGACATTGGGTTGCTTCTTTGATAACCACGTGAAAGCATTTTCACATAAGAAAAATACAAAATCTATAGTGCTCTTTCGATCATTAATATCTCCAACATAATCACTATTTGAATGAGCTCTAAGTTGGAAGGATTCAGAACAATAATAGTGTAGGCCATGAGAAGTGGTAGCTTTGATGCACCAAAGTATCTTTTTTACATCTTTAAGATGAGATGACTTCGGCTTCTCCACATATCAACTCATAATTCCAACAATATACATAATATCCAGTCCCGTGCATATCAAGTATCTCAAACTCCCAATCAAGCTTCTATAATATATCAAATTAACATTGGCACCATCATCAAACTTTGAAAATTTGGTTCCATACTCAATTAGTGCATTGGTCAGAGTACGATTCTTTATATAAATTTTTCAATTATATTTTCTGCATAGCATTTTTGGGAAATAAAAATCTCCTTGGCACTTTGCTTCACTTTGATCCTAAGGAAATAATTCATGAGATCATTATCAGTCATCTCAAATTCTTTCACCATCGATGCCTTAAAAGCATCAATCATCTTAGTCTTGTCCTTCTTTCCATCACATTTTTTGTGTCGGAATTTCATAACTCTATTGGGTGCCTAATCAATCTCATTCCCTTTGTTGTTGAATTTATGGTTCCCCGTACGCTTGAAGTTGGAAACTTTGTAAAAGTCCAATTTAGCAACATAAACATGGATAGAGGATTTTATAGCTTTTAGACACTCATTCTCTAATTCCAAATGACGCGTTATATTGTCAAAAATGATAATATTCTCATTGTGCGTCATCTTGATTTTTATATGCTCCAAACTATGGAAAGAAACCTTATAACAATATGAACTTGCTGTTCATTAGTAAGGAAGATGCTGCCTCATCATTAGATTTGAGTGTTTTTGGTATGTGTCAAACTTGATGATGAGCGTAATGTTACACCTTATTACCTTTCTCCCATAGACACATTTTTTTTTTTTTGTCTACTTCGATACATCAAAAAGGAAAAAGCTGTGACTCAGCCACGTCCGGCCTAAAACCCCAAAAAGAACCTCGACCCTCTACATCTCACGTGCACAACCCCCATCATCAGCTTTCAAGCAACTATCCCAAAAAGATCCAGTTCACATATCATATTTAACATTTCTTGAAGATGTTGCCTCATCATTAGATTTGAGTGTTTTTGGTATGTGTCAAACTTGATGATGAGATTTCCACTTTTCTCACCACATCATCCCTCCTCCGATCTCAATTTCAATTTTATGGCAGATATATTCCTAATTTTATCTTTCAAGGCAGTCCACATTACTTAAGCTTTATCATAACCTTCAAATTCATATATGATATCATCCTACATATAACTCAATAACGTGATGCAATCAATGCTATTTTTTTTCCAAGCTTTATAAATTTCTTGATCTCTTCTATGATGAACAAGCATAGATTATCATAATTAATCTATCTAATTTAGGTTTCATGCTCAAGTTTATCCATGGTGCTTGACTTTGAATTTTGGGATGCCACAAGGGTTTCCAAAACTTCATACTCGTTAAAGATGTACAGAACCATTTAATGCAAAATATCATAATTATAAACATTCATCTTTTCACCCTTATTGAAGTTGGTAACAATGACTGTTGACACCCGAATTTTTTTTGTCGACATTTTAAACATTCATTTTGCAAGAAAAATATAAAAAAATAAAGAGCAAAAAAAAATGAATGAAAAGGAATGAAAACATTTTAAAAAAAATGTAAAGAAAACAAGAAAAAAAAAAAAAAGAGAAACAAAAAGAAAAAAAAGAGGAAAAAACGCTGAAAAAAAATATAAAGGCTCGCTCATTTTTTTGGTGCAGGGGGCTCTGATTTTTTTTCGCGCGCGGATTCTCTCTCACGAGCTCTCTCTTGAAACCTCTCGACTCACATACTCTCTCGTTGGGATTCTCTCTCTCTCTCTAACTGCTCGATGGAGCTCTTCCATGGGAGATTGGAGGAAACCCTAGATCTCGGGGTCTCTCTCTCTTCTCGGCGGTAATAACCTCTTCCTCTGCTGAAATCCCTATCTTCGGCAAGTAGAGTTGGAGTTCATTATAGATTTCATCGCTGGTGTTCGTCCACACGAGGCGGCTCTCGCTCGATCTCTCTGGTTCTTCGTTTTTCTCTCACGGTGGCTCTCAAGCGGGTTCGGCTCTCTGATCAGCGACATCAGCAAAAACGGTGGCGGTTACAGCAACGGGTGACGACACCAGCGTCTCTCTCTTCGCCAAATCGGAGGCGTTCTCTTGAAGATTTCTCGAATTTCCGGTGGAAACGGGAGAACGGGTTTCTCCCTCTTGATCACTCTCTTGATGGGGTCTCGAATCTCCGGCGAAAACCAGAGAATCGGTCTCTCCCTCTCAATCGCTCTCGATTCCGGTGTTTCTGAGAGTTTTTTCAACAGATTTCTCTTTCGCTTTGAGGTAAGGATTGGTGACACTGGCAACGACGCCCACGCTTAACTGATCTTCTCTCTGGATTAGGCTCACCGGATCGATGAGTTCTCTTTCTATCACTCTCGATCCGTTAGAGTTTCGATTCCTGTTTCAATCCGTTCGGGTCATGGATTCTGATCTCTATCTCTTTCTCGATCGCTCTCTATGGTGATCTTGCTCTCGGCCGGATCTAATGCTCTCGTCGCGGATCGCATCCTTCCGGAGCTCGAGGTGCTGGGGTTCGGAACCGCACCAAGTTTGGAGGTTTCAATTCATCTCTAAGGACAAAACTCTGAAACCCCTCAGCGACAGCTGCTCTCTCTTTTGGCTCGATCAGGTTCTTTCTATCGATCACTTTTTCTCTTTTGATTTTGTACTTATATCTGCTTTCTATCTTCGAAGTTCCATGCCTTCATTAGCTTCTTTCGCCAAGTCACTTTAGCTTGTGTGTCGTTCATGATAATTGCCATGTTTGTGATGTTCTGTTTGATGCCATTTGCTCCATAACCTGGAAATGTCCTCCACCTGTTTGATGTAATAAACAATGGCTGCCTTATCCTTGTTGAAGAAAAATGGTCTTTCGAGGCGTGTATGGAATATTTGTTCATTTTGATATGAAAAGTTCGAAGCTCGGCATTTAGCTGAGGAAGATGATACATGGTTAGATTGTGTTATGTGGAGATGCCTGCCATATGTTTGTGAAAATGCCTGAATGAATATTTGCATAGTGTCTTCATTAGTCTATATGCAAAATGTTCATGGCTTACTTAAATCATGATGCCCATATTGATTTCATCTTGCTTACTATTGATCCAATCAATCTGAATAATTTATGCATTATGGCATGCTTAAAACCTGTGCTCATTGGCCTTGCCGACTTTGAGTGATATTCGTTTCCACTTCGAATCAGATTGAGTTTTAGAAAGTAATAAATCTCTGTTCTGGTATTGTTTTACTCAAATTTGGGAAGTTTTCTCAATCAAGTAGAGATCTATTGATAGATGAAACTGATGGCTGAAGTTGGCGGATATAAGCAGAAATTTGTAGAAATAGAAACATGATTTGTTACTTTTGTCGACCCTTTTAAGGTTGTAGGGTTTGCTGTGATTCATTGTTAAAACTACTCTTTGTGCATTGTCTGGATGGTTTTATAAACCATTAGTTATGCATTATGGTTCTAATTCATTTGTGGTTGATTTGTATGTCCTCATGATGATCATTTTTTGACTATCAATTTGACGTCAATTGGACTCAACTTCTCTTAAGAAGTAGGCTCGTTTTAATCTTTCCTATGATGCTGACCTCGCATGATTTGCGATGAGTTGATGACTTTTGATGATGAACATTGAAGTTGATTGAGCTTGATTCGCCTTGATCTGCAATTTCGTATACCTGATACATCACTTACTGTTTTTGCTGAAACGAGATGCTAGATGAGGTTTTTTGACCTCGAGCCCTTCTAGACATATAAAATACACTTCTAGAGCTTCGATTTGATATGTTGCACGTCCTGAAAGGATGTCGTTCAGTCATCGAAAAACACCTACAAAGTCTGTTGATTCTGCAGTAATTTTTTTAGAATGATTTGCTGTTCTGACTTACTGCGATTTTCTGTTTTAATTGGAATGAGCTGGTAGATGATGGTAGATGATGTTATTAGGACCTAATGTCTTCTGGAGATTTGTAATAGACTTCACGAGCTTTCCATAGACATATTATATGTGCGATTTGACTATCGTTTGCCCTGCCTAATGAATGTTACCATATCAATGTTTGATTATGGAAATTCAGAGGATAGATTAGACTAATTTTCATTCGTGCTATGATTTCTATGATGATTTTTTGACGAATTTGTCTGCATGAAACTTGTGCCTCATTGTCTTCTTGACATTTGAAACACGTGTTACAAGTTTCGCATTAATGCATGGCATATCATATTTGAATATCGTTTGATGTGAATATCATGCATCCATTTGGCCAATTGCAATTGAAATTTGTCAAGCATGACATTCTTAGTTCCAAGTCACTTTGCAATGTTAATGATTTGTGTGACTTCTTTGCATTCTGATTTAGGGTTAAATGTTTACCCAAGCCTTTTTCGCATTCAACCTTATGTCATGTGCAAGTTTCACATTTTTGTACATTGTCTAGGTGATCTTACGAACCTTTAAACATGCCTTGTATTTTGTCCTGTCTGTGACTTGAATTTGCTGGATTCATGTTCATATATGATGCCTATGTCTATTCATTATAATAATGATTTCTATGCATTGTCTTAGTCATATAAGATGAGGCAAGGGATCCTTGTTTCTTAGATTAGGTTTAGATTAGGACCCCGAAGATGGAGAAGGCGTAAGGCGTGAAGATAGTGGAGGTCGATGTCCACTTCGACTGTTATCATGTAATGCTCATTTTCCCGACATATGCCTTGGGTTCCATTCGTTGTATAAAACCCGACGAGTTGCGGGTTTTCTTTCTTTTCTTTTTAATTGTTTTCTCTTTTATATTTTTTTAGGACTGCCTGATAGATTTACTGCTTTTCCTTGATTGCTTACTTAATGTCTTGCAATTTCAATTTCATTGGTTGTTTTCCTTTCTATTTTTTTAGAAATAGAATAACATGAAAATGATCAACCACGCATGATCACTTAGTCTAGGAATTGATGATCTCGAAAATGTAAAAAGAAATGCATGGACATGTTAGGAAAAACACAACATACTGTTTAGGTACCGAAAGGGCGCTAATAGCAATATTAGCGTAACCCAAGTCCCCGAACTTAGATATCTGGTTGTGTAGGAATCGAGGGAACACTCCCGACCCTCGATTGGGTTTCTAGCCGACCCTAAAAAATGAGGCTAGTGGCGACTCTGTATATTTTTAGGTTGTTATAAACAATTAGATCGCATAAATAAACCTATTGTCACGCGGGGTACGAGCTTGGGAGAGCTCACGATCTTGAGATCAAGTACCCTTAAACCCGACCTTTCCCATCTTGGACATTTCGAGAGAGGCGAAATCGGGTCGCGACAATGATCTTTGATGCCGAAAACATAATTAATTGCTACAGTCACATTGACATAATAAACGCAGAATCAATATTAGCACATTTTCCACATTAATACACATTTAATTTGCAGTAAAGACAAACTAAATTAATGATAATTCAATAAAAGTCCAGACTCGAAAATTCACCATGTTCCCAATCAACTTTTGAGTACATTATTTTACTATCATTAATTAGTTTAATTTTTGCAAATGTCAAGTTCTATGTAAAGACTCATTTGAATTCTACCAACCTACAACTTTCATTAAAAAAAATAATTATATAACTTCATGTAATTTCTACATTTTCTATTAATATCAAAAGCATAGCACGATGTGAATAAACATACAAACATTCATACAACAACTATAATCGAAAGCGGAATTCATAATGGAGTGAAGGGATCAATGATCTACAGCCATTGTTCGAGTTTATTCGAAACTAGGAAATTGCAAGAATATTAAAGCATATACATGCTGTCATCAAGTCAAGCTCTACACAACATATATGTGGTCATTTACATGTAGGTTAACTTTTGTATTTCCAAAACCATGGAGAAATACAAGTTTGAAGGAATTAACAATTCGCTTATACCCTAAAAATTATGTGTATTTAGGGTTTTGTATGCATTTTTACACCTTTAAAAGATTCAAATATGTAAAATAAATACATCACAATGTATAGCACATTCATACGGACCAAACACCACCAAGTACACGCTGATTGGACTCCCACATGCTTACACATGCTATTTGAGTGCTTGGCACATGTGGCGCATGCGACGGCAAGCCAATATGGCTTTTGGCCTGTCCAATCGATTCGACTGCCTAACCGATCAACCTGGTCGGGTCTTTGAGTTAGGTCTTCATCCAAGTCAGATTGGATCTCCGGTCGATCGGGTCACCGGTCAGGAGGTTAGTTACCGACAATTGGTAATGTCATTATTGACGTCAGCCCACATTGATTCGCCAACGCATGCGTGGCGCTCATGTGCTAGGCATTCTCAATGTGTGGCTAGCGCTTACACAACGGCTTCTGGCACGCGTAGGCACGTTTGGCGTTGTCCGGTGGCATGTCACCCGCCATTATGATTGTCTTGACAAATACTTTCATTTCATATATTCAAAAATTGAATTTGGCCAAAAAATATTTCGAAAAATGGCAAAAACAAAGATGGTAGTCCACGACCTCCAAAGCCATTCATTGCTTTGGTTTGTTTTCAATGATTCATGTTGCAATTTCCAATCAATGAACATTCAAACAATATGAAATTCATCTTCTTAATCCCCATATCAAACAGTTTGTGAGAAAATTTAACAGAAAAACAAGATAAATATCATAACACAGGCTCTGAGACCAATGAGGGATAAAAGATGGCGGAAGAAACAACTAACATTTTTATTGTGTAATAAATGAATTACCTAGGAACATATGTTGAATCACAAGTAAATGATGGACGATACGATTTCACGATGGTCTGAGTACAATCACGAAGAAAGTATTCACGTTCATCAGCATTAATGTTAATTGCTTTCTTAAAATAGAAATGAAATTGCCCTTTGTTCGTTCTTGTTTTATGGAGTGTGAGAGAAAAATGAAAAGCATTCTTTTTGGAACGTTCTATTATTAGATGTTGGCTATCTTCTAAAATCATCCTATTTATACTTCATTAAAATATGACTACTCAGACCCCTCTCAATCACATTACATCATATCACATTAAAACAAAACGGTGTCTTTATTGCATCTCATCATGCACATATCAACAAAATATTATATATATAGATCACCGCGAGAAAATAATTTACACTTTGACAATTTACAATAGGAATATCCGGATACAAAACTATCTTTCGGACGAGTGAGGAGAGATGGTATGTCGCGGAGTTGTGTAGAGCAGTGAGGTGAGAGACACGTCTATGAATGTTTAGCAATTGCCGCCACTACTTTATCTGGTGAAACCACACTCCGCACAATGCGATGGTACTTGCGGACTTCGTGGTTGCCACGGCCACCGTACTATGCTTCATCTCGCTCTTCAAGAACCTGCTCGCCTTCTCCTGATGGCTGCACGCCACTTCCTGTGTTGGAGATATGCGAAGATCGAGCTGAAGATCATGATCAATCAATCCAAGATTATAGGAGATTATAATTGATTAATTATGTCAATCTATGATTGGATTTGATTTGATGTATATTCTCTTTCTTTTCCTTAGTTAGACATTTAATGTACTATAAATGGGGACTCATACAATGTAAATCATTCATATACAAAGATATACAAATTACAAGTTCTCTGTTCTCTCTTCTACTTAGCTTATTTTTCAAACGCTAACATGGTATCAGAGCCATACTCTTCAACATAGCTTCCGCAAATCTTCGAATTGCTTCTGTTCCTTTCTTGCAAACCAGCTTCTACAAAGAGCAAAGGAATTCATCCTGGCCAAGAATTCTGAAGGAGAGATTCCAGTAGAGGAAATACCAAACTCACCTCAAAGCAGAAATCCAGGCTCAGTCGAGCCATCTGAAGAGGTACGTTCCATGGCCCAGCATACTGCTAACATAGTTCTTGCTCCAGCAAATGTTTCTAGCCCAACCTAATGGCTACCAGTCCTATGGTTTCCCTTTTAGGGCTTGTGGGGAATTGGGCCAATTCAGCCATGGGCTTCATATGGCACATATGGAGAAGTTTTTTTCGAGTACTAGAGCAGGCCCAACGGGCACAGGCCTGAGCACAGGCTCGAGCATAGGCCCGATGGGCATAGGCCCGGGACCCGAATCATCCTCGGTGGGTCAGGGAGGAATTCCTACCTAAACGTAAGACTTGGGTACCTTCCGTTTCCCTTTCCAACAAGTAGCGACCGGCTGGAACCCGGCGACCGATTCTACACGTCGCCGAGTGATGGCCCCGAGCTACGGCTCATCTCCTTGTAGCTTACTGGACCAGAAAACTACAACACCTGGGCTCGAGATCTTTGGCGGGCGTTGGTGACGAAAGAGAAAGATGGCTTCATCAACGGAATCGTGCCATTCCCAACCGACGACCGCTCGCAGCGACATTGGCGTAGATGCAATTAGCTCGTGCGGACATGGATCGGCAACTGTTTGGCTCCTTAGGTGGCCGCCGGACTTCCACCAACCGAAGATTCGAAGACAATTTGGGAGAGCATCCATGAGATGTAGGGAAAGCTTGATCGGGCCAAGCTCTTCTCGCTCACCCAAGTCATATTTGATTTGAAGCAAGGAAACCAGTCCATCACAGCATGTTTCAACTGACTTTTAGCCCTCGGAACGAACTTGAGGCTGCTAAGGAGAAACTAGAGGGACCGGAGGAAACCCTTCGACAATATAGGGCTATATGAGAAAGGGAAAAATCGACTCGTTTTTTGCTAATCTTAAATGAGAGCTACTCACATTTCAGGTCGCAAGTACTCGCAATGGAGTTGCCACCACCGCTCAGGCGGATCTTCCAATTGGCGGTCTAAGAGGAGAGCAGAGGATGGCAGTGGCCTTGGCAGCTCTCAGATCTGGCTTTTCAACGACCGAGAGCCCCTCACCAGCGTTTGCCGCCCCCGGATTTGGTCTCTCTGACCGGCAGCTCCTCGTACGTCCCCTCTCCATCGGAGCAGCCCTTCGGGCTCCTTGGAGAAAGCTTTTCTTGAGCAGCTAAAAGAAAGAAGGGAGAAGGAGGAAACCCTACTTTCCAAATGGACGGCTCAGATCAATTCTTTAGATCTGACAGCCATTATTCAGCTAAAATTTTAGCTAAATCCAATTGCTCCTTTAAAGGATCCTACGGTCCTCGTAATTCCACATCGGCCTGAAGGAAAATATTAAAGGAAAAGGGAAATTATATTGCAGCTATTGCAAACGCCCTCATCACACAGTGGAGACTTGTTGGAAATTACACGGTAAACCCGAGGAAAAGGGAAAGAAGAAATCCTCAGCTAATCAAGTCACTAGACACAATATCAAATAGTCAATTGCTCAAAATCAGTATAAGCAAATCATGAGGGTGTGGCACCCCGAAACACCTAAGGTCGCCACAGGTACCTATTACTATACCTAATGAACGCTAGTTACATCTTTCAGTAGAAGCATCGCAGTTCATAGGCATTTTTTTTTTTTTGAAAACGGTCCCAGCGCAACTTATTAGCGGAAGCATAATTGAATATCACCATCTCTCCCTCCAACAATCCCGATACAATGCACACCACTAAGCATCATAGGAAAAGATAAAGCCGAACCACTTTTATTTACATATATTCATGATGGGTTTCTCAGGTCGGTACATCTAAAAAGAAAAGCCAAGACTTTTAACTACACTTGGCCACAACCCAAAAAAGTATCTCGACCCCTAAAACGATCGTGTCATCCCCCATCTACAAGTGTTGGCTACTCTAAAAAAAAATGTCAGCTCTCTACCCCTCACGCGGCCATCACACCCATCCTAGCGCGTCGGGCAGTGGTGGTGGCAACATCCCCCTAAACACTCCATCTCGGCGGATATGAACCGACAGAAACTCCTGAATGATAAGGCCCCCAGCCAGGCCCACATCGTAAATGACCAGCACTCGCACTCGCACAAACGTTAGACCAGGGATGGTAACACAGTCGATCTCTGAACACTCTACCTCCACATCAAAAGGGAGGCCATAGAAGGTACCCCGCGTGACAGTAGGGAGCGGCATCTTTCTAATATGAAATATTGGTCCCCAAAGGGGTGAGTACAGCCACTCAGCAGGTAAAAGATCCAATAAACCACTCAATGTATTACACAATACAATCATAACAATCATAGCATAGTACATGCCATTTATGCATCCAAGCATACCTTACCTTGCAGCCATGCACATGCCATCAATCCACATGTACAAACATCCTCATGTACTCATCACCATCATGTCGTACACATATCATGCCATGGGTGCACATACAACCATGCACTCATCATCATCATCATGTCACACATATACCATCATGCCATAGGTGCACATACAACCATGCACTCATCATCATCATGTCACACATATACCATCATGCCATAGGTGCACATACAACCATGCACTCATCATCATCATATCATACAGCCATGCATATGTCATCATATCATATGTGCATGATTCAATTTCCACTTTTATCTTTCAATTTGATCACCACATCTTTCTTTCTCGGGACCAGTATTTGCGTCCCACATATCATCACTTGCACCCCAACCCAGGCATCGCGAGAAAAACCTCCGGCACACACACCACCGGGCATCCGGCACCCCCACATTCCGGGCATCTCGCATCCCAACTGGCATCACGAGGCATTCCCCGGGCACAAACCTCCGAGGCTTCCGGCACCCAACCATTCCGGGCATCTCAAAACTCCCAAGGACATCCGAGCATGTATCACAATACAACCGGGCATCCGACACCCCCCCATCTCGGGATCCTGACACTCCTAGGGCATTATCGGCCACCTCCAACAGTTTCCTCATTCATCATAATTCATGTTCACCAATTTATGTCTCACAATCAACATGGCACATGATGTAATGGCAACAAAGTCAAATTCAACATTTGATTCTATATGCAATGCCAAATATCAACACATGCTCAGCAAGATTCAATCACCTCAATCAATATAATTAATAGGGCTCATCCAAAACAAAGTAATTATAAATTTCAGCATTTGAAATTCGCACAATCCAGCTTGCACATTTTTAGAAAATATTTCCATTAAATACCCAAATGGTCTTTAAAAATTATGAAATTCGAACATGAGATAGTCAAGACATAATGGCAGATATTTCATACAGGAAACTGCACCAAAAGACCCTCATATCATACGGTATAGACCGAACATCACATCACCATTGTCATAACCACTAAATCTTGCAGAGTCTTCAAAACATTTTCAGTTAAATAGGAAAATGAACTTAAAAAATTATGAAATTTGAATATGTTTCAGGAAAGACATAAATAAAGATACTTCATGAAAAACACTTTGCCGAAAGAATTTTATACAAAATGATACGGCCCACACACTGAGACTGACTAAGTCCGAACGTGTCAGATTACACGGTTTTTGAAATATCTCCGATTAAATATTCTAATGACCTTAAAAAATTGTGAAATTTGAGTATGTGATATTCAAGACCAAAATTATATTTTTCATGAAGACATCTAGGTCAGATTCGTCCTAGATAATTAATTATGGACGGTTGAAGCCCCTGTTCCTAGTACCGAACATTTCAGGTTTAGCCATCTCCGAAAAATCACAATTTCACCTACTTATCTTCCATATTTTCCTCTGAATTTTTGCTATGTTTTGTTGCAAGAGGTCTACTACAACTTTCATTAAGGAATCAAGGTGAGATTTTCAAAGGAAAGTCACTTTATAGTCCACGATGTCACTGGAGTTCAGTATGACATTTCCAGATCTAACGTCTTCAAAAGGAAAATCGTTTCACTAGGTTACACTTGTTCGTTTTACCTCAAATTTGAGTGTGTTAGTCTTCAAGACGTTCTCTACAAATTTCGTGAAGAAGTAGAAGTGAAATTCTCAGTAAAAAGTTACATGCAACACACAACATCACCAAGAGGTTAACAAAACAGCTTCAGATCTAACATTTTCGTAGAAGGAGGGTTTCACCCCCACAAAACTCATCTATTTGGCCTCAAATGTTAGTATGTTATACTTTAAGATGTTATCTACAACTTTCATGAAGAAGTCAAAGCCAAAATCCGACTCAAACATTTCATGCAAGCCACTACAACATTCTGGTTCAGGCGGTTTACTCGAAAACAGCTTACCACTTCAAAGCAACACACTCAAAACTTCGGTTTTTCACACCATAAACGTCCGAGATTCATCACCATTCAAACACACATGCTAGATACAAATGCAAGAGCAGATTAAGGATCCCAACTTGCCTCCAAACTGAGCTAGCACGAGCACACGGCGGACGACGGACGCACGGACGGCGACAAGCGACGGGCGAAAGGCTTCCTCCTTCACGCGGCCTCTTCCTCCTCTCTCTCGGTTTCCCTCACTCTCTCGATAGCTCTCTCTCTCTCTCACTTTGGATGACACCCCTCTCCCTAAACCGGCCACCCTTTTCTTTTCATTTCTCTCCTACTCATCATTAGCAATGATTGATTCTTGCATGGATGACACTTGGTCATCAACTTGGGACAAATGGCCTTCTTCATGCAAGATGGGCCTCCATCTTTCGGCTGGACTTGGGCCATAAATGGGCCGACAGCAGCTCCTCTTATTGGGCTTCACGGCTAGGCCCAAATGGCCGAAAATGGGGTGAGGTCATGGGCTGGTTTGGGCTATCAATTGTCCAGCCCATCCTCATCCTATTAATTTACCTAATCCTTAATTATATAAACACCTAATTGAAATTTATAAATCACAAAACTTTGTGACCTATCTTAATAAATTCCAATCCATAATCCCACATGGCCAAAAGCATAAACCAAAGGCAATTCCAATCCATACATCTAGAGGTTGCCTTGAATTTTGGGATGCCACAGAGGGCCCTAAGACAGCTGGAAATATCTGATAACAGGGCAAGCTTCTCAGGTACTTCATTTTGCTTCAGCTCTATTTCTCATGATGCATGGATAATTGATTCAGGTGCTAGTGACCACATTATCTGTAACGAGAGTTTCTTTTCCCATACTCATAAATATATTTTCCATGTCACTGTAAAACTTCCAAATGGAAATACCACAAATGTCACAAAAATAGGGACAATACATCTTAGCTCTTCTATTACTCTTTAAAATGTGTTTTATATCCCTCAGTTTGAGTTCAATCTTATCTCAGTATCAAAGGCCTGTGAGGATAATTCATGTAGAATCCTCTTCAATTCTGACACCTATCTTTTTTAGGCCCTTTCGACTAGCAAACTAATGGACTTGAGTAGTCTTTCACAAGGATGATATTTTTGGACAAATTTTCCCAAAAATTTTGATTTATCATGTATTTCTGTGAATAAAAAAAATCATTGTGTAACGTTGCTACCAATGATAAGGTTATCCTTTCTCATCGACGTTTTGGTCACAATGCTTCCTTTCCACATCCTCAATGTGATGTCTGTCCTCTTTTAAAATAATCACGTGTTCCCTTTTCCACAAGCAAATCCCGAGCTACAGAAATTTCTCTTTAATTTGTGTAGACATTCGAGGGCCCTATCATACCCCACATCGTGATGGGTCTCGTTTCTTCCTCATTATTGTAAACGATCATTCTCGTGCTACATGGGTCTTTCTTATGCAGTCAAAGAGTCAAGCTCTTTCTCACTTAAAAAGTTTCTTCACTCTGACAAAAAATTAGTTTGGAAAATTTGTTCAACGTATTCGAACAAATAATGGGAAAGAATTCTCTAGTCATGACTTTCAATCCCTATTTTCCTCGCATGGAATTTTACATGAAAGTACATGCATTTATACACCTCAACAAAATGGGGTTGTTGAGCGGAAACACCGCCATCTTCTAGAAGTCGCACGTGCACTTAAATTTCAAGCTTTCATCCCTGAAACTTTCTGGGGAGATTGTGTGGTCACAGCAGCCTACCTGATTAATCGCATGCAAACTAGGGTTCTCAATGGACGCACACCTTTTGAGATTTTATTTGGAAAGAACCCTGAAGTAAATCATTTGAGAGTTTTTGGCTGCTTATGCTATACTACTGCCCTAGGTCCTCGTGACAAGATGAGTCCCCGAGCCAGACAATGTATTTTTATGGGTTATCCAACTTTCCAAAAGGGATACCGTGTTTTTGAGCCATCGACAAGTAACTTTTTTGTAAGTAGAGACGTGTTTTTCATGAAGATGTTTTCCCTTTTTAGGATGAGGTATCTTCAAGTGAATCTTCAAGCTCAAATTAGCAGAACAGAAATTTTCTATTTGAGGAAGATTTATCACTGAATACCCATTATATATATATATGTCCTGACTTCTTCTCCCGTGATCGAGACAAATGCAGCATCTTTACCTATCCCAGAATACTCAGCTTCGAAATCTACAATGTCAATTGAAGAGACATCTATTCTAAACAATTATCTTCTCAATCTTTTTCTGAGGTATCATCTCCTGCATCTGATCATATTCCTCCACGATGGTCAGGACGAACCACTCGTCCCCCAACTTGGACAAAGGATTATGTTTGTGCCTCTCTCAATTCATCAGGTACTCCGTATCCTATCTCCTCTTATGTCTTGTTCAATTGTCTATCTACGGAGCATATGTGTTGCATTAGTCATATCTCCAAAGAAATAGAGCCATCATCTTATGATGTTGCCATTCGTGATCCACGATGGCAAAAGGCTATGGAAGCTGAGTTGCATGCCTTGATAGAGAATCACACATGGGATATAGTACCGTTACCTGTTAATTGTAAACCAATTGGCTGCAAATGGGTATACAAGATCAAGTACAAGGCTGATGGTTCTGTGGAAAGCTATAAGGCTCGCTTAGTGGCAAAGGGTTTTATGCAACGTGAAGGTTTTGACTATCACGAAACATTCTCTCCAGTTGCGAAGGATGTCACTGTTCGTTCCTTCCTTTCTGTTGCTGCTTTCTGGGACTGGGAATTACATCAAATGGATGTCCACAATGCCTTTCTTCGTGGAGATCTTGATGAAGAAATATATATGGATCTTCCACTGGGATTACGGTGACAGGGGGAGTCTGGAGTATGTTGTCTCCGTAAGTCCCTTTATGGATTCAAGCAAGCTTCTCGTCAGTTGTATGCAAAGTTCACTTCAGCTCTAACAGCCATTGGTTTTAAACAATCCAAGCATGATTATGCCCTATTCTCTTGGACAAAAGGTACGTCTTCAATCTACCTGATGATATATGTTGATGACATACTCATTATGGGAAACGATGAATTGGGCATCAAGAGACTTAAGAAATATTTGCATTCTAGCTTTCGTATTAAAGATTTGGGACCTCCCAAGTATTTCCTTGGCATTGAGATTGCTCGTTCAGAACTAGGAATTTCTCTTAGTCAACAGAAATTTGTGTTAGAGATCATATCAGAAGCAAGGTTATCTGGATGTAAACCAGCTGTCATTCCTATCGATCATAATATCAAGTTGACTACCATTGACTATGATGTTGGATCATCATCTAAGATTAACTACCCTCTGCTTGAAGATCCATCCCGTTATCAAAGGCTCGTAGGGAAAATTATATATCTCACCATGACTAGACCGAACATATGTTATGCAATACAGACACTTAGTCAATTCATGCATAACCCGAAGGAATCTCACATGAATGCCTCCTTGAAGGTTATAAAGTATTTGAAGAAATGTCCAAGCCTTGGAATACTTCTTTCACGAGATTGCAATCTCGAAATGGCAGCTTATTGTGACATAGATTATGCCACATGTCCTATGAGTCGGAGATCAATCACTGGTTTTTGCATTAAATTGGGAAAGTCGTTGCTTTCATGGAAGACGAATAAGCAATCCACTATATCTCTTTCATTTGCCGAAGCTGAGTATCGAGCTATGGCTAAAACCGTTTGTGAAATAGTTTGGATACGAGGCCTACTTTTAGATCTTAGGATACGAGTCAAAGGGCCAACAAACCTATATTGCGACAATGACGCAACCCTCAAACTTGCAGCAAATCCCATTTTTCTTGAGAGAACAAAACATATTGAAGTCAACTGCCACTACACTTGAGACAAGATTCAAGAAGGAGTAATCAAGACAAATGGAATTGGAACTACGGAACAGTCCGCTAATATTTTTACCAAACCATTATGTCAAAGATAACACGTATATCTACTAAGCAAGCTAGGCGTCTTGGACATATACCAGCCGTCAGCTTGAGGGGGAGTGTTGGAGATATGTGAAGATCGAGTTGAAGATCATGATCAATCAATCCAAGATTACAGGAGATTATAATTGATTAATTATGTCAATCTATGATTGGATTTGATTTGATGTATATTCTCTTTCTTTTCCTTAGTTAGACATTTAATGTACTATAAATAGGGACTCATACAAGGTAAATCATTCATATAAAGAGATATACAAATTACAAGTTCTTTGTTCTCTCTTCTACTTCGCTTATTTTTCAAACTCTGACATCCTGAGGAAGCCGAAGTGAAAGGGCTAGTAAGAGCACCTAGAGGAGGGGTGAATAGGTGATCAAAGAAGTTTTTGCAAATCTTATCAAAACAAATTAACTTCTAAGAATAATAAACTGAAGTCGTGAACAACTATTAACAGTTATATAGAGCTGCGATTTAAAGTAAAGAGTTTAGGGATAGAGAATCAAAACACAAGGTTTATAGTGGTTCGGCTTAGACCAAGCCTACGTCCACTCTCTCGCACTGACAGTCCACTGGCTGAATTCCACTAAGAATCAAAAGAGATTTTATAGTCTCACGTCCTTGATTCCACAGTGTAGAGACTCTGCTACACTTCCTCAAGGTCTCACAAATATCTAATCTCTCTTTTGAGTACAAATTTAAGCTCAATCAATTGAAACGGCAAAGAACAAAGAGCTTCATATTTTGGAATTTTTCTATCTTTTCACCCACTCGAATAATTAGAGCGTTTTCCTTATATATTCCTCCATGCCTTTATAACCGTTGGCACCTTCCAAAGAAGTTCTTCCAATCAACCCATTGGACAGAATGAATTAGGGAGATCTCGAGTTACTTAAAGAATATGATGATAGCCCACCAATCCTGCTTGCTCATACAATTAGGATCTAGGTTTCGATAAGTAGAACCTCCAAGTATATACTCGACTTAATTTCAATACGAATAATAGATCTCGAGGTGCAATCTCTAGCCATGAGATCTTCTTCAACCGCACGAATCAAATCCTTAAAGATATTCCCGCATTTGGATAAGTCTTCTTCAAAGGATAATACTTTTCTTCGTCAGTCTGGAAAAACTCAATGAGGGCAGACTTTAAATCTTGAGTTTGGAGGTCTTCAGACTTTAACGATAGAGTCTTCAAGTCTTCAGACTAGACTGATGGAAACGTTTTGTTAACTTCAAAACAAATAGGAAATTTTTCTCCAACACGAAAGACATGCAAGACTACGGCCTTTGGGCCGTTGTCACCGGCACCACCGACGGCATCAAGAAAGCCTTGGTCTTCGAGCTCGCCTCCAAGGGCCTCAACCTTGGGCTCATTGGGTGGAACCCCAGCAAAATCGAAGCCACCTTGAGTGAGTTGAGGGATAGATGCGGAGCAACCACCGAGGTCCATCACATAGTTAGCACTTCATATGCCATTTACATTAAAAATTCGTGTGAATTCCCGAGTGATGGTATATCCGACGCATGAAATAGTTTGTCCAGGTCAAGACTGGGTTCGCGGACCTCACGAAGTTGAGCGGAGAGGAGATAGCAGCAGCCATTGCGGGAGCCACGGAAGGGATCGACGTTGGGTTGCTCGTCAACAACGCGGGGTCGGCTTATCCGTACCCGAGGTGCTTTCACGAGGTGGATCGAGAGTTGATGGAGAGCATGTTGAGAGTATCCGTACCCGAGGTGCTTTCAATTTTCCTTCAGTTTTCGGTAATTTGTTAATACATATCGCAAAGTCTTCACTTTCTTACTAATTTCCTTTTAGGATTGTAGCTGTGTCAGCATTGTAGCTATATACAAATTTGACATGGTAAACAATGTGATGGACTATAAGTTGTAATAAGAAGTTAATCAAATTCAACGAAGGATAAAAGTTTGTGCATCGCTTAACGTTCCAGCTATTTAGTAGGTTTGACATTATTTGGATCTAAAAGGACCTTGCAACAGTGTAAAAGTCTATATCATATTTATTATCATAGTTCAATCATGTGAACTTGATAGAACAATGTGATTCGTTGCAGTTTTCTGGTTATGTTCTCAAAAAGCATCAATCTGAAGTACAAGAGACAAAGAATTGATATTAAACGTCAGGTAAATATATGAGAAAAATCATATATCATTTAGGTATTGTGATGATATGGTTAGAATTCTTATGTCTCCTTTCTTTCGTCCTTTCTTTTGCTCTTTACTAAACACTCATAAATTTGTGGAAGAACATTGTTAATGTTTACATATTTCTTTTAAAAAAAAAATCAAACACCGATGAATTTCCCTTCATAACTCTCAATCACTTTATTGAAACCGATTGACTCATTTCTCCACGTCAGTAGTAAAATGGATGCATAATATACTTTCTCTCCCAATAACGCGACAACCACTCATGTTCCAATAGATCAGTTTAGTCTTGTTCAATGAGTAATATTCAGCCCAAAAGAATAAAGACTAGGGGCAAGTTCTCATTCTCCATGACTTCACAAATAGAGAAAAGATGATTAGAAGCCCAGGTACTTGGCGATTAGTGACAATTCCATAACGCATGTTGGGGGTCGTATAATCCGGCCTATTTCGTGGTCCATGGCAAAATCTTGTCATGTTTCATTCCAGCCAAGCTTTGCAATCACTTATTTGCTCTTTCACTTGTGAGTTCTCCTAAAAGGTAGGTGTTCTCGAAAGATGCTATATTGTTTAGAAAGTATTATATGAAGGCTAGTTCAGTACTTTTTAATTGTATCAATTTAGTCATAAACATTCATCCAATTAGTCCTAAACATTTTGATGATTTGGCAATGTGGCCCTTTCGGTCGAATATCCAAATAATAAGTTTAGGACTAATTGATAAATCTTCAAAATGTTTATAATTAAATTAGCACAATTAAAAAGTTTAGGACTAAGTAAATTGTCAAAGGGTTTATAATTAAATCGATACATTTAAAATGTTTAAAACTAAATTGCTCACCGTATAATAGGTTTAGGACTTTTTGGACAATTCTCATGGAGTGATATTATACTACAAAAACTACCAAAAAAAAGTTGTGGAAAGAAGCGTGCAATACTGATTGTATACTTTTGTAATAAGTGAAATGGGTCGGTAAATTTATTAACCCTGCATGCCTCACTCATTACTGCTGACCCCCAAAACCGTACCCTAATACCAGCCATATACGGTCCAAAAAAGTGGAAATTGACGTATTCTCGAATTCTCCTGATATAGGTCCCCCTTTTCATAGCTACAAAGATGACCATGTCGAGGAGGTGCTCGATGCTCTTGCCGTCTCCCGAGATGTTTGGCGGAGCAAGTGTGCGGTAGATCGGGTACGAGCGTCAGCGCAACCCTTACTGGTTACATGCGGTGCAAGGGTTCGCGGTGCGTGCCACAGAGGCATTCATCATTTGGTATGGTCAACGCTACGTAAAATGGATGAGAAAAGGAGGGGTTGGAGCACGATGGCCATCCATGGCCATGCGCCACAATAATTCTCGGACGGCACCGCCTTTGACGTTGGGTGTCTAGGGTGCATGGTCTTAAAAAGCCTGTCGTGGCTCTTTTGGAATTGTCACGTTATGCTATAAAAGCCCTCGGTTGTGTGCTAAATAAGGTTTCCACCAATGGGCCTGCTTAAAATCGTTGTCCTCTCCTATCTTTACTTCACTTATAAAGAAATCAGACTCCAAAAATAAATACGTATCTAAAAGTTGCTATAAGCATTGTTTTTGAGGTCTTGAGTAGTTAATATTATAAAAAATCAAAAGACTTGTGACACAAACTTTAAAAAAGTTAAAAGTAATGAGGCAGATGTGACGAAAAGATCCTAAACTATACCTATTATACACAAATACCCCCAACTTATATAGATATGACATATATACCATCTATTTTAGTTGCATCTAATATATATTTGGCACATTAATTTTTAATGGTTGTCCTTGAATTGTGGACGACCTATTTGATTCTGAATCAAGAGAAATAATTTGATTACTTGAAAGTCATACGAGATTTGAAAGATGGAACTTAGAATGAGCAGGATAGATTGATAATTCCACTTTGGAATGGTGCGGGTTCCACATATACTGTCCAATTACAGCTTCCATTTAGATGGAGTGTGACCTTCCAAGTTAGAGGGAGTGTGACATTTCATCGGTGGCCGAAAATTTTTAAGCATGAACCAAGAGTTTATGTACGCGGGACAATACTAGCCATGGGATGATTAGAAGCACAAGAAGGGAAGGGGAAGTTCATTGGATTGTAGTGTGCATTCCACGATATATATATACATTCTACAACGCCCATCAAGCCTATTTATAGGGAGATTTACAAGAGGTAAAGACACAGGCTACGTGTCTTCTTTTTAACCCATTCACTCTTTTCCATTTGTCTAAGATTTTTCTACAAAAAGGTCGGGACAACTCCACGCACTTCAATTACCGCCTGATGACCAGATATTTTTGTATAATTATCCTAGATTTCTCTAGTAAATGGATCACTTCTTAACAGTTATGCAACTGAGAATGCTAGTCTTCAACCGGGACGACCGCTTCAGCTCATCCTCTCTACTTGGTCACCCTGCCACCGCCACAGTCGCGACTGCCGGTCACCGTCCCAACCAATAGAAAGATGCAGCCTCGATGTTTCCTCGTCCATAGTCACTTTCCACCACTTCCAAGCCGCCTCGCCCTCTCTGTCAAATAGCCGGCGTCACCTCGCCTCCTCCGTCAATGGAGGAGACCAGACCGTATCATCGTGGACTCTACATATGCTAATTGAGAATTGTATTCTGTTTGTTAATTGCAGTTTTATGGCAATGTTCTCGAGGAGCATCGGTCTTGAGTACAAGGAACGTGGGGTCGATATTCAATGTCGGGTAACTTAATGTTATATGTCACTATATATAATATAGATAGATTCTATTGAACCTTCCGGTACATGAATGTAATTAAAATGACCAACCTAGCTATGGTTTCTGCATGTTATCCTAGATTGGAAAGGATGAAACTCCGTGGAAATTTACATTAGAATTAATACCAGAGAAAATTCCAAACTTCATCCACTATGACACATACATTCTGAACTTTTTTTTATATCACAAAAGATCATAAACTTACACATCGAGACACATATACCCTCAACTTTTTCTTTGTCATAAAAAATCTAAATTTAGTATGAATGGAACTAAAATAGAAAGTACATATGTCACATATACTTAAGCTTGAGTCTTTTTAAAAAGTAGGGGTATTTGTATTATAATGGACAAGTATAAAGTTTTTGATGATACAAAAAAAAAAAATCGAAGTACTTATGTCACAATGAATATAATTTAAGATTTTTTTACGTATTCATCTTATGTGCTTCTCTCGTTAAGGGCAGGCTACCCTACATAGTTATGTATAACAACTGTGCTTGCAAGTTACATTAATGCTACTCATTAGATTATACGTGCATAAAGTCTTGTATGAATCATTAATTCTTAACCACGTGTCAAAAGATTCACTATCTATGTTGAATTAAGTTTATATGCAAGTCGTATATAGCGCAAAAGGAGTTGAAACGGATGTATTCTCGAATTCTGTAGGTATATTCCCCTTTTCCTAGCAACAAAGATGACTGTGTTGAGAAGGCGTACGGTGCTCATACCGTTTGTTGAGATGTTAAGTGGAGCGAACATGTAGTAGGTCAGTTATAAGTGTTCGTAAAATATGACTTCGAATTGGGTAGAACAATGAAGACGGATATTTAGAGTACTCAAGTCGGACTTTGAGACGTGATATTACTTTCTTTAAGGATTTATTTGTCCCACAACATTGCTAATGGTCATCGGCAAAAACCCTCCAGGATACAACAAAGTTTCAAAATGAGAATACTAGATAATAATTATAGTATTTCTCCAAGGTCTCTCATGGGAAACAATTGAAAAACAATGGCTCTATATTCTTTTGAAAGAAGATGAAAAAGGAAGAAGATAATTGTTTTTGATCTCAAAACAAACATACTTATCTTATCTTTGTCTTTCGAATAGAGGCAACCCTTCAAAAGGTTGCAAAAGAACAAATGCAACTTTTTGTGAATAAGTACGTCTTTTATGTTGAAAAGACATAAAATTCGAAATTAAATAAATAATAAATAATAAATAATAAAAATCGTAACTTTTCGTGAACAGTTGCATTGTTTCAATAAGACTTTATAATTAATTTTTATAGAAATAAATCCAAATTTTCAATGAATAATGATCATCGGTTAGTGCCAAATTCCGTCCACGTGCGCAGTCACATCTTTTCGATGTGGGACAACACACCTCTTCATTTGTTTTATAAACAAATTACCAACAATCCCCTACTTTTGTTTGTAAAACAAAAACAGAAAATAAAACATTATAAATATACAGCCAAAATTTCCGTGAGATTAATATACATAAATAAAGGTCTCTTTCGAGTTAAACCTTTACTTAGTGCAAGTATCTCAAAGCTCTATCAAAGTGACAAGTAGCTCGGCTTTAAACTTGTACTTTTATATAATAGAAACGGACATACCGCACATACATTAACCTCTTATTTCAGCGAGAAGTTCTATATTACTCTGCACTATTATGGCCTTGTGCTTGATCCTGTTTTATGAGTTTTTTAGAAAGCAACCCTAACTTTCGTAAGAAGTGGCACCACTTTTAAGCTCATATATGTGAAGTATCTATCATGTGTTTCTGTTACTATCAACACATTACAAGTTTGTATTATACTTCATTAAGAATTCAATTCAACCTACAAAACGTAACAGATGATACTGATTTCTCATATCAAGGCTACATCAATATCAAACAATTACATTCAATAACTTGTTCTTACCCATTAAACCTTGTAACTAGTGATATTCTAGAAAAATGTCGGGTTACCATTATTGGTGATTTCAATTAAAGGGTTTCAGCCCCATTTCTTGTGAGGTCATTATTACCATGTGTCTTGGTAAAGCCTTCGTCAAATGATCGGTAAGATTATTACTTGACCTCACGTAGACAATTGTTATGGTACCATATTTAATCAATCGTCTCACATATTCATGTCTTAGACTAATATGTTTAGACTTACCATTATAGGTGCTATTATAGGCTCTTGCCAAAGTAGCCTAACTATCATAGTGGATAGAAATAAGAGGCATATGATTAGCCCATAATTTGATATCTAACAACAAATGCTTAATCCATTGAGCCTCTTTCCCAGTTGCCGCTAAAGCAATGACTTTAGATTCCATAGTTGGGTGAGTTATGTACATTTGTTTCTTGCTCAACTAAGAAACAACTCATTCACGTAATGTGAAAATCCATCTAGTAATGGATCGTTTATTTCTCACACTTGTAACCTAAATAACATCAGCATATCCTTCTTATATACCCGGATAATTATTATAGAACAATCCCAAATTTTAGTTCTCAATAACAATCAAATTTTCGGGTAATAACTTTCCAATGTTTTATACTTGGATCACAAACATATGTACTCAACTTATATGGAATAAGTAATATCAGGTCTAATATAATGCATTGTATACATTAAAGACCCTATAACACTGGCATATTCAAATAGTGCTATTGCTCCACTGGTTTTATAATTTAATTTAGTACTATAATCAAATGGGTTACTTATTTCTTTGAAACCAAGATGTTTAAATATATTCAACGTCTTTTTCATGTCATCACTTTATCTCAAAGAATAACCCTCGTTACGTTTTTAACTTTTAAATACCCAAGCTTCTCTACTTGGCCAAACAACCCAAATGTAGGATTGACATGCCCATTCATTGTAAGTCCACACCACTTTATCTCATTTCTATGAAAACTCCTCAGTCTCAAGCCACGCATCCACATTTTGCATTCATGTAGATCAATTCTGGGCCAAAGATGGGATTATCCAAAACTTGTCTCTATTTATTAAGTTATTGGCCCAACAGCCTAACTCCAGTGCTCCCAATTGTGCGCAAGCATTGAGTAACCCACCCATGACATAACTATCAAGGCATTTAGTTCACATAAGTCACTAAGCACCAAATCCATAAATCCGTATTCCTTTTAAGACTATGAAATGGTTTCGGCTGTAATGAACTCAAATTGAAAAATGCCTAAATAAATTGCAACAGACAATTTGCTTCATATCAATAAAATGCACCCTGCTTATATGCACCTCTAGGAAGGTAACTTTGTACTAAACCATAGGTGACCCAAAGTTATGCAGCGTACCAAAAGGAGCAACATTGTCTCCATTGCACATGCAGACAGCATCCAATCATAATCAATCGACAATCACTTTGAAAGAGACCCATTAAGAACATATTTCATGTCACATCACATATACACATAGCTTCTCGTAGTTCATTGAGATTGAACTCACCTTTCTTGGTTTGCTGCCTACAACGATCAACAGCCCAAACATAGACATGTGGCATGCGTATCATTTTCTTTGTTATGGAAGTCTTAAATGGGGCATGTATCGCATCTCTTCAATTCTATCATTATCCCGCATATGAAATTGAACACCCATGCCAAAAGATGACTAAAGACTAAAAGCAAGTATGAAACCATCAATGACAAATAGTGTAATAGTTTACGTGCTAAACATGGAGATAAAAACATCGTATACCTTAGCGTATAAGCCGATAAGCAATTTAGCACATTTCAGTTGCCCACATGCCATATCTTATTCCTTGATTACTCCACTGGGCGAGAAGTCCTTTCGAAGCATTGCCCCCAAAAACCATCAAGAACAACCATACGCTTCTTCACTTGACAGTTTCTTCCAATTCGGGCGTTGTAAATGACCCATTCCTTGATGAATCAGTGTTTGCCCATCAAAGGATGAGATATCCTGTAAAAGGAGAGACTGGTACAGAGCGTCTCTCTCATTCGCTTGACAAGGATCATATTTGCAATGCTCGTGGACAAATTCGAGATGAGCCTCAGTGATCTCATTGATGTTCGTGAGGACCATGAATAAGATTTCCTCTGCAGCAAAATTGCTTCCCTTCACCCTTGTGATTGACAGCCCTTGTAAATGATGACAATCATGGGCTTGAGTCCGGGACAGCAATGACCTTGGACGGCAAATGCCTCATATTACTCTAGACCGAACGATCGCTGAATCTCCTCCCGAGCAACCGATTCGCATCGAAGACAGTGTTGGTGGGATTCATGGTGACCGGGTTCTTGGCAGCGTTGCCGATCAATTTCTCTCATTTTCTGGCCATTGATTCCTCTGTATGCGCATCCACACCCCCTCAGACATCCCTCTCCGACGATCACCATGGACAGACATGGGATTACTCCATGATACAGAGAAACAAAGAATGACAAAATATATATATATATATGCTCAGATTTTCGATCTTAACAAAAATGAAACGTAAGCGAAATAGAGTCTACGCGATAATGAGATTATTAAATCACATCATATTCTCAGATTTACACAAAATCGCAAATTACTTCGCAGGGATGTCTAAAGCGCATTTTGACAAACCGTTCTATGCACTTGTCGAGTAGATATTCTCAGGTACCGTCAATAGTCCAGTTAGCGCAAGGAAACTCTGGGAAACGTTGCTTGTGAAGGTGAGCAACGGGCCTTGGGCTTCGGATTCAAACAATTCGCGCGTAGTGCTAACCACAATTGTCCTATCTGTGGGTGCAATGACCCCCACTATTCCTGAGTTTAATCGGTGCCACCAATGAGACACCAATTTGCGAACATAGGAACATTCCGGTCATATCTACTTGTGCCATCCACAGAAAAGTGAAGCAATACTTTAGAAAAGAGTATCACTTGTTAATAGATTGGCAATTGTTGGCGATCCAAGTTACAGCCAACGAAAAAGTTTTGATGGAGGTGCAGTCGCTTCGGGCTCTCAACCAAGCAGAGCACGCTTTGTGCTGTTTCAAAAATACAGCCGATTGCGATGAGCGATGATCATCAGCATCCGTGGAAGCCATCGAAGAACAGACCTAATTCTGCTCTCTTTTTCTCGTGGCCAACCTCTCACAATTTCTCTTCTGTCTCCTTTCCTCTCTTTCTCGGGCAGATCGCCTTTCCACCTCTCCTCGCACAAGCCCACAATCTCTGCAGACTAGACCGAGGCCGACTTGAAGAGAACCGGATAATCGTGCAATGCTCACTCCACTGGCAATAAATCATTCGTCTAGCATGCCCCGCAAAAGAGTGAGATACACAGCCAGGCCACATATATCACAACCCGAAGCCTCTAAAGGAACTTCTGCTTCTGGTGATTGACTTTAACTTCATTGTTGCACAATTAAATCCTTAAAATTGCTGGTAAAATATGGCTTTGAATTGGGTAGAACAATGAAGACGGATATTTAGAGTACTCGAGTCGGATTTTGAGGCGTGATATCACTTTCTTTAAGGATTTATTTGCCCCATAACGTTACTAATGGTCACCGGCAAAAATCCTCCAAAATACAACAAAGTCTCAAAATGAGAATACTAGATAACAATTCTAGTATTTCTCCAAGGTCTCTCATGGAAAACAATTGAAAAACAATGGCTATATATTCTTTCAAAAGAAGACGAAAAGGGAAGAAGATAATTGTTTTTTATCTCAAAACAAACGTACTTATCTTTGTCTTTCGAATAGAAGCAACCCTTCAAAATGTTGCAAAAAAACAAATGCAATTTTTCGTGAACAAGTACGTCTTTTACGTTGAAAAGACATAAAAATTCGAAATTAAATAAATAAAAAATAAAAAATAATCATAACGTTTCATGAACAGTCGCATTGTTTTAATAAGACTATAATTAATTTTTTATAGAAATAAATCCAGATTTTCAATAAATAATGATCATCGGTTAGTGCCAAATCTCGTCCATGTGCGCACTCACATCTTTTCGATGTGGGACAAGGCACCTCTTCATTTGTTTTATAAACAAATTACCAACAATAAGGATCAGTGCAACCCTTATTGGTCACACGTCATGCAAGGGTTGGTCATTTTACAAGAAACAATAGGGTTCACTATTCTATGTGTATCTTCCGCTATCGAGTTCATATCCTTCAGACTTGAGAAGGTTAGCACAACCAAATGAAGGGCGTCATCACACTTTTCTCATTTCCAATCAACTAGCTTAATTAAACTTTAATTCAAGCTGCATACATATTGAGAGTTTATGATTATTGTGTAATGAGAGAGTTGAATGTGAGTTGTGTACTCTTATGAACCATTTAGCTCGATTAATGCACCATCAAACTAGTCAATATGCTTCGCATGATATGACATGGAAGTTGATCCATGCTAATAATAAAGGGTTTTTATTCTGGACATTCAGTGTAAAATATGTAATTCAATGATCAGCCACGGCCATATGATTGATCGTATCGATAGTACATCAAACAGACAAGGTACTTAAGCTACATATAAACCCTAATTCATATAATTCTCCAATTTTACAATGGATTTTATTCCATCGGCCATTGCATAAAAATTCAATCTCCAAAACCGTGTCATCCGGATGACCCATCTGGTTCTAAATCAAGAAAAATAGTAAGTCATAGAAGATTTGAAAGTTGAATCTTGGAATGAGCAAGTTGATGGAAAAAAAATTTAGGCGTGGTGCGGGCTCCATGAAATAGGCCCAATTACAGCTTGCATGTTTAGAGAAAGTGCGACATTACATTGAAAGAAAGAGAGGGACGGTCGTAGCTAGGTGAAATAAGTCAACAGTGGGAACCGCCATTTTCAGTATGAGTTAGGTATATATTGATGAGACCTTTTTCATCCAACCATTTCATCGGCTCTATAAGTATCAAATAAATGGACATGCCGTGCAACAAAAAGTCTGAGAAGATCGCTTTTCCGCACGTTGTTTCATGCACGCAATTCGTGGTAAAAACATTTTATTAGCAGAATAGACTAGATCGCGAAAAGAGAAATTGATGACGGACTATTCAACATGCACATGGGGACATGGTGATTGCAATCTTGACCAATCAACTCTCGAATTGGTCGTGACCTGAACCAAGCTAGTCTTATTGTTGCGCGGTCAGGAAGTGGGTTCACTATCCCCTGCACACGAAGCTCTCGTAGCCCCACTCCACCATTTAATTCGTATCGTCATTACTTTCATTGGCGGTTGGAAAATAGTCGGGGCGCAAATTTGGAACACTGAACCGTACGAAGTGGAGAAATCTTCATCCCTCCTGGTCGGGGACGACGTATTATTGGTTTCTAGCGCGCATAATGTTAGTTAGACCCTTCAAGCTAAGACGGATCGGCAAGGTGAGTTGCTAACGATGCTGTTTGATTGCTTCCTCTGAGGTTGGTCCCCTGATGATAAATACAGAAGAACTTCGTGCTCCCCATGGTGGTTTCTCTGGTTTAGGTTTAGTTTGCAAGTGCGGTTCAGAAAGGTATCCAAAGGCTTATCTGTATCATGGGAAAGTCCTCAAAATTTGCTCGTTTTGTACTAGATGGTCGCGTCAGTACTGAGTAGTATTTATTGTCAGTGGTCTCGGAGTAGAAAGCGAGAGGAAGACGTACGCAAGTGAAAGTGACAGAGTAACGCACGCCGAACTGGTTGACTGATTCCTTAACTCTCTTGAAATGTGTAGCACGAGGTATCGTGTGGGATTGTAATAAACCAGATTTAGACGATGCATGATTCTTTTACTAGTTGCAATAAAGTGAAAAGTTTAGGATAGAAGATAATGTCTATTGGTGTTATGGCAAGAGAGGGTATTTTAGAAGGAATTGTCTTAAGTTAAAGAACAAGAAGGGTAAATGAATTATAGTTAATTTTGTAAATGCTATTGCAACCGTAGCTAATGATAATTCAGATAATGTTGTTTTTGTCCTGTTTGTTACTAATGATTAGTCGTTTGATGGATAGATTATGATTTTGGTTGTCTTTTCATACTACACCAAATATAAATCGATTTACTACTTATCATCGCACAAATAACAAAGAAGTGCGGTTGAGACCAATACTTTTGAATGCGATGTTGTCGGTATTGGTAATGTTAGAATTAGAATGCATAATGGTATAGTGAGGACATTGACTGGGATAAGGCATGTTCCAAAGTTGAAAAAAAAAAAAAAAACTTAATTTCCTTAAATACCCTGGATTCAATCGAGTGTCTATATATTTTAGAATGTGGAATTTTGAAAATTATTTGTGGTGCTTTGGTAATAATGAAAGGAATTAAGCAGAGTGGCGTGTATGAACTTCAAGATGAGACAACGACATATTTTGCCATGGAGACGTCAAGTGCGTCTCGCCTTTGGAGATAGGGGTGAGCGGTTCCCGGTTCCTTACAGTTCCGCTTGGAACCCGGAACCTACCCTCGGTACGGGTTCCTCATTTTTTGGAACCTGGAACCTACCCGTGAGAACCAAGAACCACGGAACCTACCCCGTCACAGGTTCCGGGGTCGGTTCCAGGTTCCAACAGGTTCCAACGGGTTCTTTTTTTTTTTTTTTCATTTTTAGTTTTAAAAAAATGCTTCTATTGGAACTTACCGAATGATTAATTAGCCAAGCTATATTCCCTTTATTTGTGGCATCGATTACAAGTTCTTCACGATCTTGAAGAGCTGCACAATGTCTCAGCAGAGTTTAGAAGACAAACCGACGGATAATGCAGATCATGATTTCAATGCTAATCAATGAACACGATGAGCCAAAGAGACAAAGCTTTGGGAGGGAAAATCTGAAGAAACACACTTCCTAAACTCCACTCTTTATGGTAATGAAAAAACGAAAAACATTTGAGAATATAAATCGTTGTACTTGTCTCTTTTTATCATGTCCTCCATTTCCAAGAATAAATGAAAAGTATAATGACAAATACAGCATTTCCGTCCAACTAAAGCATAACATGCAAATAATGAGGTAGTTTTCAGAAGAAGGTACCATTTCTCCTTCCTGAATATTTCTTCGAGCAAAGGGTCCCCATCCATGTATACTAGATTTACCGAAACATATTTGATGCTTTTCTGTCCTCTGAAACAGTAATTTAATATTAGCCATTATGAAAGACACATCAAGCAAAATGCGATGATAAAAATTGGAGGAGCAAACGTACTTGTTAATGACCACGACATAGTTATAATCAACCTCTTGGCTGTCGAACCTTCTGCATAATCATCCAAGTAAAATCATATTTTTCCAGGACAAGGCACCATGCACCATATAGTTTTTAGTCAATGGATCATAGTTGTTAAATCTTCTAGGCAATAGACTTAACAAAACGGCTCTGGACATGAGATTGAAGCAGAGAATTAAAACATGTAGACAAGGGAACCAATCTAACCTATGATCGGCGCAATATATCAACTTCTTTGTTATTTGACTCCCACTCTTCTCCAGGCAGTGTAACTGAAAACAAAGATATAGAATCGTGTAAACTTACATGAGTATCTATCTAACATATCCTTCCTTGAAATCCAATGCCAAAGAAAATAGAAAGAAAGCAAGAGCGAGCGTCAGAATAGATTAAAAAATCCAGCTCAAGAAATTCTACCAATGTTAGTTCTGATAAAAGTCATGAAAATAATATATATCTATATAAGGACTTACTTCCATGCTGTGTCTTGCTCTTGCAGCACACATAACTTGAAAATAAGTAGGACATCTGCTGCATTGAGTGCAGGAACCATGAGTCTACTTACATATTACACAACTCTGCACCACAAGCAAAGAAAAGCATTTGAAAAGAAGCACTGAGCATCTAGAAGTTAATGACAAATAAACTAAGCAGTAGACAACAAACAAAATCAACACATCAAGTTGAAGCAACATTAAAATTCACTAAAATCCCATCCCCGATACTATCAAAACCACATGAAGCAACAGAAACTACCACAATTCGCAGATCATCGGATATAAAAATACTTGTGCTCGAGAGTAACAAAGCAAAGCACTATATCTAAGCAGCTATTTGCTTCCTTAAAAGTCTTCAATTCGCTTAAAAGCAATAATCAGAAAAGCATCGAGAGGTCTCTTTCGCAACAACTAAAAAGCTCTAACCCAAAGCAAAAGCACCTCCTCCCATGAAAACACCTCAGAGTAACCCTACCTTGGTGCGGCGCCGGTGCTGCGCTTCGCGTTGTACCTGAACGATTTCGACGACAAAAATTAGGCCACAAAAAAATAAAATAAAATAAGAAGACGGCTTTTTTTGGACAAAACGTGAAGGAATTGGATATGAACCCGATGGTGTTGTCGGTCCGCATGCGAATCCAAAGTGAGGGATGGGCCTGTTCTCGCCTCATCTTGTTCACCAGCTTCTTCTTGATCGGCGACGGCGAGCACGCGGCGACGGTGGTGCGACGGCGACGAAGGCACGAGTCTCACAGCACCAACGACGGCATGAACGGCGCACCGAAGACGGCGGCAGCCGCGGCTCAACCCACGGCCAAGGGGGAAGAGCTCAGTTCGGGCGGAGGTGGTGACGGTTCGGAGCAACGATGGCCCGGGACGGCTGAGCAAGCGGCAGCAAGAGGTGGTGGTGAGTAGGGCGTGGGGCGGCGGTGTGGTGGTGGGTGAAGCAGCTACCGGCGAGAGGAAGGAAGAAGAAGAAGAAGAGGGGGGGGTTCGCCGAGAGAGGGGGAAAGAGAAGAGAGAGAGAGAGAGAGGAAAAGAAAAAAAGTGGGGGGGCAGGAAGTGACGTGAGGAGGAAAAAGTGGAGAAAAGAGAGAGAAAAAGAAAGGAAAGGGGGAAAGTTGAACGAAGGGGGAAATCGCGCGGAAGGAATTAGGGTTTTTTATTTTAACTTTGCCGGTTCCGGTTCCCTCAGGTTCCGGTTCCTATGGGAAACGGAACCGGAACAAAGGAACCGCGGTTCTGATTCCGGAAAAAAAGAGAACCGGGAACCGGAACCGGTCCCCTTAGAACCGGGAACCGAACCGGAACCTCCTCCGGTTCGGTTCCGGTTCCCGGTTCTACCCGGAACCACGCTCACCCCTAGCTGGAGAGTCTAAATTATGGCATATGCGTTTGGGGAATAGGGTGAGAGAAACCCGAAGGTTGTAAGTGAAAGAAATCTGTTAGGTGATTATGTTGTTAATGAACTAAATGTATGCAAGTGCTATGATTTAGATCAATAACGGAAAGTGCAATTCAGTACGATTATCATAGAAACCACGAAAATTACAAATTATCACGATTTCCTTCAAGGGAGAGTATTAGATATATGTTAATGGTTATTGATGATTATTCGATGAAGACATGGGTGTTTGTGCTTAGACACAAGTTTGATATTATTATCAAGATCATGCAGTTGAAAGCTTTGATTGATGTCGCGACCTTCCCAAATTTCTTTTGAAGGTGAATTACCTAAAGAAGGCTAATGGATTACTAAGTCCGAAGACTTGGCACGACTCCTCCCAAGTCCTACCAATCGCGACTTAATGTTAAAAAATTAATCTATTTAAACATGCAATTATATTCAATTTGGAGCTGCCACTAATCAATTAGGGTTGATTAGAAACCCAAATAAAGTATGGGAGAGTACTTTATTTTCGCGAACCAGAGATTCAATAAGTCCGGGGACATAGTTACGCTAGATTAGTCTAACGCCCTTTCGGTACCTTTTATTTTAATTTCAAAAATATTTTGCAGGCAATGTTGATTAATTTTAACTTAAGCTACTAATATGCAAATGGTGGTCATGCAAGTGCACAATCAATAAAATAACATTCAATAAAAATGCTAATAAAATTGCATGCTCTAAACATGATTTCTAAATGACAAGACACCTAATTTTTCTTTTTTTAAATGTTAATTATATGCAATCTTAATCTAAATTTAATATGCATGGATTTATTTTAATGACATGCGAGATGCAATTCATATGATATGACTTAAACTTATCACTATATGTATGCAATCTAAATTATATAATCCTAAATATGCATGTGCTACGTGATATGGAATGAATGACATGGTATGTCTACATGCATGCTCTTTTATGATTTTTTTTTAGTGATGATAAATTTTTTATGCATATATGCAACCTATGCTAAATAATGATGATATGAAATGAGGTTAATTATGAATTAACCTATTAACTAACCAAGGAAATGATCTTTAGTTTTTCTTTCTTTTTTAATGACCTAATGTTTTTATTGAAAAGAAAGTAACTTAATGGTGCAATGATCATCTTTTAGCATTTTCCTTTTTAAAAAAAAAAAAATTAAACTATAACTCATATGGCATGCATAACATTTTTTTTTTGTTCCTCTTTTTGTTTTACTAAATGAAAATTGACTTAATCTAAAAATATCTAGATGTGTTGCTTTAATATGAAATGTGTATGGACCTAAGTACCTAAGTTCTAGATATGACAATATTTTACTAATAAACAGATTCTAATTAAATAAACCTAACATGCAAACTTAATTTTGGTTTTTATTTAATGAGAATCATGCAATGCATGCTACTAATTTTAACATGAAATGATATGACGTGGAAATATGACCTAAAATATATAACATGAATAAGCATGCAATTTATCCTAAAGCATGAAATGAATTTATTCTAATTTTTTTGTATTTTCCATGAAATTCAAAATTAAAGAAATGCAACAATTAAATATGCAATCTAAATTAATTAAATGACCTAATTCTAATGACGAGCAATTTCTAATTAAATGAACTTAGCAATAATTACTAGATGATGAAAATTTCATAAACCTAATCCTACATGTCTGATTTATTAAACCTACATGCTTTGATGCAAGATTTTGATTTTGATTTTTTTATTTTTTAGTGTTTTAGTGTTTTCCAAGACAAGTAATTATCAACTAAACATTAAATCTAAACAATCAAGATATTCAATAAATAAATTATTAAAATAACCGAAAAAATAACCCGTTGTCTCGCAGGTCAAATTATCGATTATTCTAAACCTAATTATCACGACAAAGAGTTCAAAATAATTAAAAATCTAATCCGAAGTCTTACGGATCATATTAATAATTACATTGATTTAACAACCAAAATACCATCAAAAAGCCCGAAAATTAATATAATTAAAAAAATGATCCGACGTCTTTCGAACCAAATTAATAATTACATAGTTTTAGGCAAAACCTTAAGGATAATGTCTAAACTATACAAATAATTAAAATTGACTTCCTATGTTCTAACTTAAGCAAAAATGACAGCACTTAAAATAACTAGATAAATAAATAAGAATAAAAGGATAAAAAGTAAATCACCTAAAAAGGAAATTAACAAAAAAAAAAACCAACAATGGTGGACGGCGCTGGGTGGAGGATGGCCGGCGTCAGAGCCCTGGCAAGGGCACAGCAGGTGCACGATGAGGAGCTCCGGCGAGGAGACTCGGAACGGAGGTGGTCAGGCGTCGCTCGGGCGTGAGATGCGCTACTCGAGCTGTCGGGGGCGACGAGGCTGTGCAGGCCGCCGGATTTGATGCGTCGGGAAGGTCCGCCGAGGTTGCGGGCTGCCGATCGACGACAGCAGGGACCCGGCTCCGGATCGCGAGCGGCGGCGCCTTCGCGACCGAGACGGCGTCGGCCGTGGAGGTGTGCTCGCGGGTCGTCGGGTGGATGCGTCGAAGGCGGAGCGAGGGTTGCGCGCGGTCGCGGCTAGCTTCGGGGCGGCGTCAAATCGGGAATCGAGGCGGAGGCGGCGCCAAGGTGGCACGGATCTAGATCCAGCTGTGGCTAAGCTCGGGGCAAGGCTCGGCCGTGGTGGCGCGGGTCGTCGGGGCTCGCGGACGGAGACCGGCGGCTACGTCAGCGCGGGGAAGGTGGCTCGGCTGTGGCATGGCTCGGACCTACTCGTGGAGGGTGGAGCGTCGGGGCTTCGAGTCGTCGGGCGGGGCGCCGATCGAGGTGGAGGCGTGCGACGGATCGGCCGCGCGGCCCGGCGCGGGGACTGGTCGCAATGGCGTGGAGCGGCTCGGCGTCAGGTGATCACTGGAGATGCGGCGAGTGGCTCAGCGAACGCAGGGCTAAGCAGGAGCAGATCTCTAGCGAAGTTGGGCGATGCTAGTGTGACAGAGGTCCGAACGGCGTGCAGTGGGGTTGCGGGTCATCGATGTGAGGCGGTGCTGGTGAGGTGACCGGTGCAGCTCGGTGGCTCCGCGGCTGCGGGTGGAGGGCGGTGCCGGTGGAGGATCTGAGCGGATCGGGAAGCGGCGCTGCCGGCAGAAGAGCGGCGGTCGGCGACTCGGAGGTGGCTAGTGGCCCGGGCAGCAGGCGGTGTCCGGTGTTGTTAATCAGAAGGTGGAGGCGCCACAATAGTCGCGGTCAAGAGGAAGAAGATGAGCAGTGTTATGCTCTTTTCCCCTTTTCCCGCCGCCGAGTCCCGCTGATCCCCTCTCTCTCTCTCTCAAGTCTCCCTCACGTCACCTCCCTCTCTCGCCCCCGTACACTTTCCCTTAAAAAAAAAAAACTAAACCTCTCTTCCCTTTCCTCTCTTTTCACTTTTTCTCCTTTTCTCTTTTTTTTTTTATTCGATCCCAGAAAGCCCTCCTTCACTCGATTCCGAAGCCTCGCATTTTATAGTGAAAGCGCTCAAAGTTGTTTTTGCGGCGAGATATTCACTCAACGACTCCAACAATAAAAAGGCTCCAAAATCAAATAAAAATGAATTTTTTTAATTTTGAAATGAAGATATATTTTCAATAAAAAATTTCCAAAATCGAATTTTTATTTTATTTATTATTTTCTAAAATATTATGTGTCAACATGTTTGCCCCTCTTTGAAGGGAAGCTCGTAGAGGTTTCTATCAAAGATAAATGACACCTAAATTTAGATTATGCAGAATGAATGCAAAATGAATATGAAATGCGTATGCAAATGTTAATTGTAATGACTTTTTATTTATTTAAGAAATGGACTCAAATAAATGCAAGGTCATGCAATAAAGAATGCCATGTAAATGCAATGATTTGGTCAAGAACATATATTTCTATGTGTCCATGCTTAATGAAATGCAAATGCAAAGAAGAACACGTACCTGTCATACTTATCTGGAGATTCAGAAAATTATTATTAGGTGTGAAATGATTCTTATGAGACCTGACAAACATCTGGAAAACTCTTCAGATAATTGAAAGGCTCAAAGTCTTCAAGGATTTGGAACTCTCATCAGATCCCAAGCACTTGGAAATCACATCAGATGTTTGAAAAGACAAATACTTGGAAGTCGTATCAAGCATTTAAGGGTTCAAATATCTGGAGTTCACATTAGACATTTGAAAATATTTTACTAAACATCCGGAAATCACATCAGATGTTTGAAAAGACAAATACTTGGAAGTCATATCAAGCATTTAAGGATTCAAATATCTGGAGTTCACATTAGGCATTTGAAAATATTTTACTAAATATCTGGAAATCATATCAGATATTTGAAAAGACAAACACTTGAAAGTCACATCAATCGTTTAAAGGTTCAAATATCTGGAACTCAAACTAGACATTTCAAAACATTTTATAAATGGGTACTTGGAATTCCCATCAAGCACCAAGATGACTAAACAAACTTAGGGTTTTAAAGACAATTTTTTGGTCTTTGAGGAAAAATTCAATGAATTTTTTTTTAATTCAATGAAGGTCCATGCATGATGGCTTTTTCAAACTTCCATCGGGAAAAATTATCAAGACAATTTTCACTAAACTGTGAATCTCTTGAACATGCTAAACGAGACACTTTTTGTGTGAAAAAGGCTTTTTCACTCGCTCTCATTTAGAAGGGGTTATTTGTCTCGACCATTGATGCGGGAATATATCACTCAATCTTATCATCATCTTGTCGACAAGAGTTCGAATTTTCTTGCAATCAGTACGACCTTACCCATTTGAAGGTGAGCTCGAAGATGTTGCCTTCAAAAATAAATTGAGACCTTAATTTTGACTATGCATATGCACTGAATGATTTTATTTTTTTTTTGAAAAAAATGAATCCTATTTCGAAATGCAATTTATATGACGCATGGAAATGCTAATGTAGATGATAAAGGAATCTACCTGGAATAACTTACCCTCAAGGAGGGTAGAGTGATTTGAGATAGTTGGTATTACATGTCCAGGACCCATACCATTCTACGGTCACCCAGAATAGTAACATGGCTTTGTAAAGAGACTGCTTTCCCAGGGCTCGTACCATTCTACGGTCACCCAGTATGACAGTGTTTGATTGTGTCTAGGACCCGTACCATTCTACGGTCGCCTAAACGGAGATTTACCTTCCAAGACCCATACCATTCTACGGTCGCCTGAATAGGGAAATAGGTTTTGTCTAGGACCCGTACCATTCTACGGTCGCCTAAACAGGGGTTTACCTTCCAGGACCCATACCATTCTACGGTCGCCTAAACGGGGGTTTACTTTCCAGGACCCGTACCATTCTACGGTCGCCTGAATAGGGAAATATATGTTGTCTAGGACCCGTACCATTCTATGGTTGCCTAAACGAGGATTTTGCTTGGCTAGGACCCGAACCTTTCTTCGGTCACCTAACGTTGTAGCATAGATTATCTGACCAGGACCCGAACCTTTCTTCGATCACCTTAGTCAAACTGAATCTGGAGAAAAATCTTTGGGGGACAGTTCGATCGAGTGTCGGTGTAAAGGACTCTAGGCTATGAAAGCACGCTAGGTCGATAAAAAGGACAGCTTGACCGAATCAAGTGTCGAGAATGGGTAGAGATATACTTACCTGATGATATCTCTGATTCTTTGGGATATGTCTTCTGGAACTTAGATATATTGTGGAGGCCTCTCACCTCCTAGTAGAAATAAATTTTGGAACATCAAGGATGCACCTTGAATGTTCATGATGGTTTCTCATCTCTTAATATCATGACGCATTTTGAAAGGAACCTGAATATCAAGAGCTCTTGGGTCTTTGAGAAAACATTATCTGTCAGACATGATTAGAGCAAAAATGCATTTACCAATGAAATAAGCAATTAAGGCTATTCTGGAATGCATGCTTCAAAATCTACTGAAGCTTTTATCAATTCAATGAAGGTTCATGCATAATGACTTGTGCATCACCCAAATTTCCACTAGAGAGAATTATCGTTCAAGACAACTTTCACTCATGACATGGATTTCTTAAAAATACTAAATGAGAGACTTTCGGTTAGAAATGACTTTCACTCACTCTCATTTAGAATGGCTATTTTATGAGAATCACTCAATTTTATCATATCGACATGGGTCTGAGTATTCTCGCAAGCGGTACGATCTTACCAATCTGAGAGGTTTTTAACAGGGACCATAATGTGGGCTTGGTCAATGGCTTAACAAAAGGACTCTTTGAGTCAAAGCTATTGAATGAACAGTCTTGTAATCATCTTCGGGTTTACAAGTCAAGAATCCTGCAAAATGAAAAAGAAATAATCTTGCTCGCACTTCTTCGAGCAATACTTAAAACATATGAATTCCTATGTTAATTAAAATGCCCTAATCTGAAGAGACTTTGTAAGGGACATAACATAGGCTGGGTTTATGGGTTGAGAAACGAAAGGATCGTTAGGCTCAAAGATGTGTATAAGGGTCAAAGTTGGTGATCATCTTGGCATTGCCACCAGTTTTCTTTTTCACCATCGGGGATTGGCTTCATGAAGTCCCCCATTAATTTTAGAAACTCGGCATTTGAGTTCTTTGAGTATTGCTCCATTGGGATTTAATTCTTGTAATTGACAGTCACCTATCTTGACTTTCTTTTTTTATCTATGGGCATTGACCTTGCTTTTACCAGGCACACCACTTTTATGTCCCTAGTTCTCATGCATTTTTTCTTCACTTCTTTTCATGGGCATCGGCCTTGCTTTTACCAGGCACATTGCTTTTTCATGCCCCTTAGTTCTATTTTGAGTTCAATTCTTGCGCATTACACTTTGAATGACACTCAAACTTTTCAAGAGTCTTCATCTGCCTTTTGCCTTGCCCAGTGTGGGGGATGATCACCAACTGGGTTTAAAGAAATAAAATTGCAGGCTCAAGTGGGCTATGCAAAGGATATAAGTATATAGGATAGAGAAAGAAATACTCTTCGTCATCCTAAGGCACTTAAATTAACACATGAATTCAATGTAATAGCATGACTTGAAGATTGATGCAAGTGAAAGCAAGAAAATTTCAATTCATTTTCTTCATCTCATGATGCCATTTGATCTCTTAGTTGCCCCGATGTGGGGTGATTCTTGACAGGAGTAATTTGAAAAGAATATCCATAAGTGTATGGGCTCAAAAGGGTTGAGCAATGGATCACCTGTAGTGTTTGGGATAGAGAAATGAATTGCCTCTCATCATTTCAGTTGCCGTACCTCTTGCGAGAGAACTCTTTACCTTATGGATATGAACATTCCTACACTCATCTCACAAGTGTATGAATATGGGACTATGTATAGGATAGGGCTTGCCTTTCATCATCCCGACTCGTCTTATTTAGTATGCTCAATCAATTCCACATCATTCATTAAATTAGTCCATCTTGATGTTCTTAGTGGAATTGGTGGATAAAACATGTAAGAGTCATCATGCAAAATCCTTTTTTTTTTAAAAATTCAACAGCTTTAAGCATGTCAACTTCAAACAGTTTTCTATACTGCAAAATGGTTTTAAGGATTCATTCAAGGATTCCTCTACAATGGGAATTGCCTCAGCAGTTGATGTCTTTGGATTGTCCCTATCATTCAAGACTGGAAATCCACTTTTGCCCCTGCATAAGAGAACATGCATCAGTATGATACTATGCAACATCAAAGTAAATTCAAATTGCACATCCATTTTGGTTCGGGTGAAGACTTTATCCCAGTCGGGTCACTACCAAAACCTGTCATCCCCCCAATTTGTCAACTCTTCCACCAGGGAATGATGGTCCTCTTTTACTTGCCCCGAATCTTTTTCATTACAAGTGCGCTCTAAACCTGTTGATCACAAGTCAAGTTTATGATCATTGAAACTTGATACGTCATTCTCAGATGTCCCTTGTCATAACAAGTTATAGAATCATGTTCGAGACAAGAAGCAAATGAGTCGACAAACAAACAGTTTAATCTCGCTACAAGCTTTGGGAAAATGTTTTTTTGTTTTTTGTTTTTTGTTTTTTTTAGCAATGAAATGCTTTTGTTTTCGAAAATTTTTTTGGGAGGAAGCATGAAAAAGTCCAGCCCTCAGGATTTCTCCGTAGATGATAGTTTCTTTCATGGTTGGATATCGTCATTGGACTGGTTTGGAGTACTCCATCATGTCCTCAAAATTTGAAATAAAATTGTAATTTCATTGAATAGAATCAAATGAATTACATTATTGGAATGGAAATTGTGATTCCTAACCCCTAAAAAGAGAAAACATCGAAAACGATTCCTAAAAAGCAAAAATCAATCCTAAAAAGTGATAAAAATTCCTAGAAAGAGATAAAAATTCCCGCGCAGGGGAATGTGCAATAGTAACAAGTTACTCTTGCAGGCTAACGTCCATGTCTTCCGAAGGTCCTTCGTCATTGGCTCTTATGAAGAGGTCATCAAACAGACCTGTGATTCCTTCCAGGGCGTCATCAGAGTTCTCTATCTTTTGAGGCATCAGATCGTCCATGTCATCCCATCCACTTGGAACTATGTTGCGAGAGTCAAAGTAAAAGCTAGGAGGAGCCGAATACTTCACCAGGTAATCAAACTTGCCACTAGGCTGCCCCAGAGTGTCCATCACTTCCACTTCATCTTGCCCCATATTAGGGACATTGTCAGGTTTAGTTTTTTTGATAGTGACCAACAGTGGGTCATCTTCCAGGTCAGGCATGTCGCCATTGCTCATTTGGGTCTCGCCTAACTGCTTCAAAACTATTGTCTCAGGGAGAGCAGGTGCAAGAGTCAAATCCGTTTGGAGGGATTGGATTTAAGCTGTCATGAATTGCATAGAGGCGAGCAACTGTCGGAGTTGGTCTTCCATAGCGGAGATACGATCACGCATTTCGGTTTGGTCGGCCATTCTAGTTCTTTATTGCCTAAGGAAAATGGAAATATGTAAGAACGAGGTATAATGAGAAACCAATCCATGACAACAATCTATTTTTTAGTTAAGAAAAATCCACATATGAAAAGGATTTTCAAAAAATGGACTAGGAAAATAAAGACACGAGATGCTCCAAAGAGGGATGAAATTTCTTAAACATGAACTAGGAAGAGCCAAGACATGAATTGAAAACAAATTTCCAATTTTTCATTTTCCAAATGATTCATTGCATGGCAATTTTCTCATTTCATTTCTAACTAACAAAGGAATTAAATTAATGATTGACCTAGATTGTCATGGATCGACCCGAAAATACGACAAAATAAATTGCATTGTATAGGGATAGAAGACTTACTTCATCAAATAAAATCAATGGCAATCACATACACATGCACATGAGACGTGATGCTCGATTTCTACCTAGACGGCTTAACAAAGTGAGCTAAGAGGATGATCTGACCGTTGCAGTCTCGCATTAACGTGTCAGGTCCCCCTAACTCCGGCTCAGTCGAATGGAATACCCAATAATCACGCAATCTCGCGGATATGGACAAACACATTCGACACCATGAAGAACTTTCGGGGAAGAGAAGGTCAACCTCTATATAGCAGTCTCGCTTTAGAGGAAGTATCCTTCTCAACACCATCCTAAGAATCCTATCGCAACCCAGTCCGCAGCGAGGTTGTATGTGCAATAGTGTAGTGCTAAAAATAATAAAACATGCACAACAGTTTAATTGCAAACAACACTTCTATAGTTCAACCATTCATCCTTAACTCCAACCTGCAAAACAAGGGTTAGCAATGACTACTCCCCTTATACCTCCCATCTGCAAAAACATTTAACACTTTATGTTAAGAGCGTATCTTGTTTCCATGTTGCTAAACAAAATACTTTAAAAAAAAAAAAAACAGGCCTATGTCCACTATGAATTTTAACTCATTCCCCAGCGGAGTCGCCAAGCTGTCGCGACCTTCCCGAATTTCTTTTGAATGTGAATTACCTAAAGAAGGCTAATGGATTACTAAGTCCGAAGACTTGGCACGGACCCTCCCAAGTCCTACCAATCGCGACTTAATGTTAAAAAATTAATCTATTTAAATATGCAATTATATTCAATTTGGAGCCGCCACTAATCAATTAGGGTTGATTAGAAACCCAAATAAAGTATGGGAGAGTACTTTATTTTCACGAACCAGAGATTCAATAAGTCCGGGGACATGGTTACACTAGATTAGTCTAACGCCCTTTCGGTACCTTTTATTTTAATTTCAAAAATATTTTGCAGGCAATGTTGATTAATTTTAACTTAAGCTACTAATATGCAAATGGTGGTCATGCAAGTGCACAATCAATAAAATAACATTCAATAAAAAATGCTAATAAAATTGCATGCTCTAAACATGATTTCTAAATGACAAGACACCTAATTTTTCTTTTTTCTTTTTTTTTTTAAAATGTTAATTATATGCAATCTTAATCTAAATTTAATATGCATGGATTTATTTTAATGACATGTGAGATGCAATTCATATGGTATGACTTAAACTTATCACTATATGTATGCAATTTAAATTATATAATCCCAAATATGCATGTGCTACGTGATATGGGATGAATGACATGGTATTTCTACATGCATGCTCTTTTATGATTTTTTTTTTAATGATGATTCATTTTTTATGCATATATGCAACCTATGCTAAATAATGATGATATGAAATGAGGTTAATTATGAATTAACCTATTAACTAACCAAGGAAATGATCTTTAGTTTTTCTTTCTTTTTTAATGACATAATGTTTTTTATTGAAAAGAAAGTAACTTAATGGTGCAATGATCATCTTTTAGCATTTTCTTTTTTTTTTAACTTAAGCACCGAGGTCCATTACATAGTTAGCACTTCATATGCCATTTACATTAAAATTCCCGAGCGATGGTACAGCTGACGCACGAGACACTTTGTCCAGGTCAAGACAGTGGTCGCCGATCTCGCGAAGCTGAGCGGAGAGGAGATAGTGGCGGCCATTGCAGGAGCGACGGAAGGGATCGACGTCGGGTTGCTGGTCAACAACGCGGGGATGGGTTGTCCCCCGGAATACTTTCACGAGGTGGATCGACAGTTGACGGAGAGCATATTGAGAGTGAACGTCAACGCAGCGGTGTGGGTGACGAAGGGAGTGATTGATGGAATGTTGAAGAGGAAGAGAGGAGCGATCTTGAACATGGGATCTGGTTCCGCCATGGATATCTCTTCGTTTCCTCTTTTGACCTTGTATGCCTCCACCAAAGCGTAAGTTTCGATTTTCTCCCAGTTTTGAGTCTTCTTTTTTCGGTAATTTGTTAATCAAATTTATAATGCAAAAGTTTTGTCTTTCTTACTAATTTCCTTTTAGGATTGTAGCTATATCAAGATTGATATACAAATTTGACATTGTAAACAATGTGATGGACTATAAGCAGTAATAAGAAGTTAATCAAATTCAATGCCGGACAAAAGTTTATACATCGCTTAATGTTCCAACAATTTAGTGTGTTTCACATTATTTGGATCTAAAAGGACCTTTCAACAGTGGAAAATTCTATATCCAATCTATTTTTATAGTTCTATCATGTGAACTTGATATATCAATGTGATTCGTTGCAGTTTTCTGGCAACATTCTCAAAAAGCATCAGTCTAGAGTACGAGGGACAAGGAATCGATATTCAATGTCAGGTAAATGTATGAGAAAAATCATCTATCATTTAGGTATTGTGATAATATGGTTAAAATTCTTATGTCCCCTTTGTTCTGTCCTCTTTTCCGCTCCTAACTAAATACTCATAAATTTGCGAGAGAACGTTGTTATAATTTTACTTTTTCCTTTTGAAAAAAGAAAATCATACGCCAATGAATTTCCCTTCATAACACAATCACTTTATTGAAACTAATTGACTCACTTCTCCACATCGGTAGTAAAACGGATGTATAATATACTTTCTCCTTCAATGACGTAATAACCGCTCAACTTCCAATAGATTAATTTAATCGTGTTCAATGGGTGATATTCAGCCCAAAAAAATAAAGACTAGGAGCAAGGTCTCATTCTCCATGACTTCACAAATAGAGGGAAGATGATTAGAAGCCTAGGTACTTCGTGATTAGCGACAATTCCACAACGCATGTTGGGGGTCATATAATCCAATCTATGCGTTGGTCTGTGCGATTATCTTACTAGTCATGTTTCATATCAGCTAGACCATGCAATCACTTATTTGCTCTTTCACTTGTGAGTTCTCCACATTAGGAAAATTGTTTAAAAAGTCCTAAATTTATTGTACGGAGGTCAATTCGGTGCCTTTCGATTATACTAAATTAGTCCTAAAATTTTCATCTTTATACTTTTAATTGTATCAATTTAATCATAAACATTTTGATAATTTTTCCAATTAGTCATAAATCGTTTGAAATTTTGGCAATGTAGTCCTTTTGGCCAAATAATAGATTTAGGATTAAATTGTCAAATCTTCAAAAGGTTTAAGACTAAATTGATATAATTGAAAAATTTATGACTAAATTGACAAATCGTTAAAAAGTTTAGAACTAAATTGTCACAATTGAAAGCTTTATAATTGAATTGGCTAACATATAATAAGTTTAAGACTTTCATCCTATACAAACTCAAAAAAGTTCCTCTGTGGAAAGAAGGGTGCAATGCTGATTATGTACTTCTGTAAGAAGAAGTGAAATGGGTCGGTAAATTTATTGACCATGCGTGCCTCATTCAATAACCCCTGATCTCCAAAACATTCCCTAGCTGTATCGATTGTACTTGCTAGTTAAATGCCACTCGATGCCCTTTGCTAATTGGTGAAACAAGACATTATATGAGCCAAAGGAAAACGGTTTTTCTGGCATTGTATCTCGCAAAGGTATAATTTCGAATCTTAATGTGCGTTCTTTTGTTTATGGTCTTGTTATTGTGCTTGTTTTCTTCTCCTTGACTGTTTGTTTGAAACTATGAGATAAACAGTTATGCTTGGATGTTAGAGATTCACTTCAAATGTGTAATTAAGTTTTCATAGAAATTAATGAATCGCAAGTCCCAAGGAAAAAGCTTTTAGAACTAACGCTGCGCTTGAATTCCAATTATATTGCAGGCTCCCTTTTTCATTGCCACCAAAATGACCAAGATGAAGAGTCGGTATCTCTTCATACCTTCGGCGGAGATATTCAGCAGAGCTAGCGTGCGGTGGATCGGGTACGACCGGGTGTGCAACCCCTATTGGTCGCACTCGGTTCAGGCGTTCGTGGCACGCACGCTGGACACAATCACCGTTTGGGGTCTCGAATGTTACGCGAAATGGTTGAGAGCTCAAGAAAGATCGCGTCGTTAGGTCATCGAACATGGTAATCGCATTTTCAGACGCACCCCGACGTAATTGCAGCTTGTGTGCATGACTTGGATATGAAAGCTTGGAGTGGCGTGATATGGGTCTGTGGTCGAGCCTTGAATATGGCATGTGATATGAAGACTTTCTATTTTTCATTCGGTATGCATAAGTTTTCGTTTATACACTATGTTTTCAGGTCTTTCGACAAAGATCGTGCTTCTACTTCGGTATGCATAAGTTTTCGTTTAAACACTGTATTTTCGGGTCTTTCGACAAAGATCGTGCTTCTACTTTGGACTCTCTTAAGCACGATTCACTTTTTACATTCAAATGCTTACGCGGTGGTGCCCACAAGAACATTAAAGGATAGTGTTCACTATTCTATATGTACCTTCCATTATCGAGTTTACATGTCGATAGAGTGACACTGGGTTGTTTCTTTGAGAACCATGTGAAAGCATTTTCACATAAGAAAAATACAAAATCTGTAATGCTCTTTCGATCATTGATATCTCCAACATAATCACTATCTAAATGAGCTCTAAGTTGGAAGGATTCAGAACGATAGTAGTGTAGGCCATGAAAAGTAGTACCTTTGATGCACCGAAGTATCTTTTTTACATCTTTAAGATGAGAAGACTTCAGCTTCTCCATATATCAACTCATAATTCCAACACTATACATAATATCCGGTCCCGTGCATGTCAAGTATCTCAAACTCCCCATCAAGCTTCTATAATATATCAAATCAACATCGACACCATCATCAAACTTTGAAAGTTTGGTACCGCACTCTATTAGTGTATTGATTAGAATACAATTCTTCATATTAAATTTTTCAATGATATTTTCTGCATATCCTTTTTTTAAAATAAAAATCCCCTTGGCACTTTGCTTCACTTCGATCCTAAGGAAATAATTCATGAGATCATTATTAGTCATCTCAAATTCTTTCACCATCGATGCCTTAAAAGCGTCAACCATCTTAGCCCTGTCATTCTTTCCACCACGTTTTTTTGCATGGGAAGGTCTTAACTCTATTGGGTGCCTAATCAATCTCCTTCCATTTGTTGTTGAATTTATGGTTCCCCATACGCTTGAAGCTCGAAACTTTGTAGAAGCCCAATTTAGCAACATAAGCATGGACAGAGGATTTTGCAGCCTTTAGACATTCATTCTCAAATTCAAATGACGCGCTCTATCGTAAAAAATGATAATATTCTCATTATGCGTCATGTTGATTTTTATATGCTCAAAACTGTCAAAAAGAATCCTTATAATAGCATGAACTTGCTGTTCATTAGTAAGGAGTGTAACCTATCAACTTCATCTCACATATCATGTTTAACATTACTTGAAGATGCTGCCTCATCATTAGATTTGAGTGGTTTCAATATGTGTCAAATTTGATGATGAGTCTCCTTAACTTTATGGCGGATGTATTCATAATCTTATCTTTCAAGGCAGTCCACATTACTTGAGCTTTATCATAACCTTCAAATTCATATATGATATCAACCTACATACAACTCAGTAACGTGATGCAAGTAATACTATTTTTCTTTTTCCAAGCTTTATAAATTTTTTTATATCTTCTGTGCTGAAATGAGGTTCCATGCTCAAGTTTATCCATGGTGTTGTTGAGGGTTTCCAAAACCTCCTACCCGTTAAAGATGTACTGAACCTTTTAATGCAAACTATCATAATTATAACCATTCATCTTTTCACCCTTATTGAAGTCGGCCACAATGGTCTTTGATGCCGAAAACATAATCAATTTCTATAGCCACATTGACATAATAAACGCAGAATCAATAGTAGCACATTTTCTACATTAATACACATTTAATTTGTAGAAAAGACAAACTAAGTTAATGATAATTCAATAAAATGTACAGAAACAAAAATTCACTATATTCTCAATCAGCTTTTGTGTACAATTATTTTACTGTCATTAATTAGTTTAATTTGTGTAAATGTCAAGTTCTATGTAAAGACTCCTTTGAATACTTCCAACCTACAACTTTTACTAAAAAAAATAATTATATGACTTCATGTAATTTCTACATTTTCAATTAATATAAAAAATCATAGCATGATGTGAATAAATGTACAGACATTCATACAACAACTATAATCGAAAGCGGAATTCATGATGTAGTGAAAAGATCAAGGATCTACAACCATATTCGAGTTTATTCGAAACTAGGAAATTGCAAGCATATCAAAGCATATACATGCTATCATCAAGCCAAGCTCTACATGACATATATGTGGTCATTTACATGTAGACTAACTTATGTATTTCCAAAACCATAGAGAAATACAAGTTTGAAGGAATAAACAATTCGCTTATACCCTAAAAATTATGCGTATTTAGGGTTTTGTACGCATTTTTACACCTTTAAAAGATTCAAACATGTAAAACAAATACATCATAAGGTAGAGTATATTCATACGAACCAAACACCACCAACCACGCGCCAAGTGGACTCCCACACGCGCTGTTTGAGTGGTTAGTGCATGTGGCACATGCGACGGCAAGCCAATGTGGCTTATGGCCTATCCAATCGATCTAATTACCTAACCAATCAACATGGTCGAGTCTTATAGTTATGTCTTCATCCAGGTCAGATTGGATCTCTAGTTGGTCGGGTCACCAGTCGGTAGGTCAATTACCGACTGTTGGTAATGTCATCGTTGACGTCAGCCCACATTGATTCGCCAACGCATGCGTGGCGGTCATGTGCTGGGCATTCTCGGCATGTGGGTGGGGCTTACACACAGCGGCTTCTGGCACGTGTAAGCGCGTTTGGCGTCGTCCGGTGGCATGTCACCCACCGTTATGATCATCTCGACAAATACTTTCATTTCATATATTCAAAAATTGAATTTGGCCGAAAAATATTCCGAAAGATGGCCAAAACAAAGATGGTCGTCCACGACCTCCAAAGCCATTCATTGCTTTCGTTTGTTTTCGATGATTCATGTTGCAATTTCTAATCTATGAACATTCAAACAATATGAAATTCATCCTCTTAATCCTCATATCAAGTAGTTTGCGAGAAAATTCAACAAAAAAACAAGATAAATATCATGACACAGGCTCTAAGACCAATGAGGGATGAAAGATGGCGGAAGAAACAACTAACATGTTTATTGCGTAATAAATGAATTACCTAGGAACATATGTTGAATCACAAGTGAACGATGGACAATACGATTTCACAATGGTCCAAGTACAATTACGAAGAAAGTATTCACATTCTTCAGCATTAATGTTAATTGTTTTCTTAAAATAGAAATGAAATTGCCTTTTGTTCGTTCTTTTTTATGGAGTGTGAGAGAAAAAGGAAGATCATTTTTTTTTTGAAACATTCTATTATTAGCAGTTGACTATCTTCTAAAATCATCCTATTTATACTTCATTTAAAATATAACTATTCAGACTCCTCTTAACGACATCACATCACATCACATTAAGACAAACCGGCATCTTTATTGCATCTCATCATGCACATATCAACGAAATATAATATATATAGATCACTGCGAGAAAATAATTTACACTCTGACAATTTACAATAGGAATATCCGGGTACAAAACTATCTTTCGGACGGGTGAGGAGAGATGGTACATCGCGGAGTTGTCCAGAGCAGTGAGGTGAGAGACGTCTATAAATGATTGCCACCACTACTTTATCTGGTGAAACCACACTCCGCACAAAGCAATGGTACTTGCGGACTTCTTGATCGCCACGGCCACCGTACTATGCTTCATCTCGCTCTTCAAGAACCTACTCGCCTACGCCCGATGGCTGCATGCCACTTCCTGTTGTGATAGGGCGAGCGATCGAACAAATATAAACAAAAAAAGAAAATAAATCGGATACCAGATTTACGTGGTTCAGTTGTAAAGACCTACATCCACGGGAAAAGTAGCAATGAATTTCACTATAGATCAAACGATACAAGGAGATTACACACTCAAGTCACTCAAACACTTTCTCGGTGTTCTATAGATCAAATGATACAATGGGATTACACACTCAAGTCACTCAAACACTCTTTCAGTGTTTCCCAAGCCCCAATTACACCCAATACACCAATCTTTCTTGAATGTAAATCACGAATAAGTTTTGTTGCACGACAAACATGAAGACCCAAAGCCAAGCACCCAGCACCTATGAATGTCTCTCACAAACAAAGAAAACCATGGCACTCAAAATAAGAACGGCGCTTCGATCAACAACGATGCTTCGGTGGCATGCGGCTTCTCCTTTTACGTAGGTCTTCGGCCGCTCGACACACACTCTCTCGGAAGGAAATTATATTTTTTTTATATGTGTGCCCAGTTGGGCCCACGACCTGATTCTCTCTTCGATGACGTCTCACACAAGTAAGCTGAAGAACCCCTCCTATTTTCTTTATTGACAAATTCAGTTTCCAAATTCAAACTTGAGTCATATTTTAACAATCTCCACATTGGCTCGACGTTTGAGCCAAATTGCAATCGCTTCGCAAAAATTCAAATTATGCCGCTATTTTCTCATAGCCCCAATGGGCTCAACCGCCACAAATATTATCCAAGTCCAAGCCTCGCTTGAACTTCACCATAACCAAGGAGCTCATCAGAATACCAACTCCACATGCATCTTTAACTACTCCACAAGGATTTTCCGACGCAACCTCCTCAACCACAGATAAAGTAAAACTATTGTTGTATCCATATCTGTCAGGAGATCAAATCGTACCTTGTTAATTTCAGCAGTTACAGCAACCGTTGGCTCTATAAGCTCCACCTCGCTACAAGCACCATCTATGTTGATTACTTTGCTAGTACCTGTATACGCTACCTCAAGAGTTTCTGGTCGCAACTCCACCTCAAGCTGAACACCATCCAGATCCGTATTAACACTGCCACAAACACTCTTAGCCAGAAGTACTGGAGACTCATTAAGGGTAATTTCTCTACTGTTAATAGGTGAATTTTTATCTGGGCACCACAACCGATCGCCCCGCTCACATTGTGCATAGCCATGGAATATGCACCTTGCCCTCCAATCGAGCTTACCATCACTCACTCGAAAATAACATGGACAACTAAACATTCTAATAATGGAATAACCAGCAACGTTACCTAACCACACTTTTTCAGGAATCCGCCATTCAATAGTAGTTGATGGGGATCTTTTCACCAAGCAGCTTATCGTACTAAGCACATCAGCTAGGATTCTCCTAGCAATACCAGCACTAGAGATAATTTTGTGGGCCGTCTCTAGTAATGTTCTTCTCGTCAATTCTGCAAATTGTTGTGATTTATTGGCACTAGTGTGGTGTTTCACTATGCTCTCTTTCATGAAGAATTTATTTGTCAGCTCCGAGCAGAACTACATGTTATTGTCAGTCCGCACATGCTTGATCAACTTACTAGTCTCCATCTCGATCAAAGCTCTTGACTGCGAGATCCTAACACCAACATCAAACTTGTGCCTTGGCACAAACACCCAGGTCTTCCTCGAGCAGTCAAAAGACTCTCGAACAAATGCATCCAACGTCTCCATAGTGAAATTTGTCACTGTCTCACTTTGAAGTTTATATAGACCTCCATGCTTGATTCCTTTCATTATCACCAAGACACCTCGAACAACCTTCAGAACTCCACCTTTTGAAGAATACCTGCAACCAGCTAAATCTATGGCACCCAAAGAAATTAAAGTTCTTTTTCAATTCTGGAACATGCCTCACTCCAGTCAATGTCCTCACGATACCATCATGCATTCTGATTTTAACATCACCAACACCCACAACATCACACTCAACGTTATTCCCTAACTGGACTTTACCACTACCCGTGCACTGATAAGTGATAAACCAGTTTCTATTTGGTGTGACATGAAAAGAACAACCATAATCCATAATCCATCCATCAAACAATAAATCATTAGTAACAAACAAGACATAATCAGTATTTTCTGCTACAGCTGCAACATTATCTGTAGAATCAACTATAATTTCCTTACCCTTCTCATTTTTCAGCTTGAGGCAATCCCTTCTAAGATGCCCTCTCTTGCCATAACTCCAACAGACATAATCAACAACCCTAGATTGACTACGTATGTTCATATTAGTACCACTCTTACCCACACGTGTTCTAGATCTTCCTCTATTTTCACTTACTAAAGCAACAGATACAGGTTCGCCAAATTCTCTTCTACGAATATCCTCACTCAGAATCAAATCTCAAACCCCATCAAACATCAAACTTGTTGACCTAGAGGAATTACTAACAGTAGTAACAGTAGTATTCCAACTATTAGGCAATGAGGATAACAGAATCAAAGCACGTACCTCATCTTCAAAGTCAATCTCAACTGAACTCAATTGACTAACAATCACATTGAATTCATTGATATGATCTGCAACTGACGCACCTTCACTTATCTTCAAATTAAACAGACATCGCATCAAATGGACCTTATTGATCGTAGAGGGCTTCTCGTACATATCTGACAGGGCTTGCATCAAATCAGCAGTGGTCTTCTCCTTTAAGATGTTAAACGCGACATTACGAGCCAACGTCAGCTGAATAACACCCATAGCTCGTCTATCAAGCAAATCCCAATCAGCTTGCTTCATCGTCTCTGGTTTCTCCTCAGACAATGGCAAGTGCAGTTTCATCTGGTAAAGATAATCTTCAATCTGCATCTTCTAGAAACTAAAATCATTCCCATCAAATCTGTCAATTCTCACTTTTACTTCTTCTGTCGCCATCGATTCGCTTCAATTTAGCCAAGCCTGGCTCTGATACCACTTGTTGCGATAGGGCGAGCGATCGAATAAATATAAATAGAAAAAGAAAATAAATCGAACACCAGATTTACGTGGTTCAGTCGTAAAGACCTACATCCACGGGGAGAGCAGCAACGAATTTCACTATAGATGAAGCGATACAAAGAAATTACACACTCAAGTCACTCAAACACTCTCTCGGTGTTTCCCAAGCCCCAATTTACACCCAATACATCAATCTTTCTTGGATGTAAATCACGAATAAGCTTTGTCGCACGAAAAACATGAAGACCCAAAGCCAAGCACCCAGCACCTATGAATGTCTCTCACAAACAAAGAAAACCATGGCACTCAAAATAAGAATGGCGCTTCGATCAACAACGATGCTTCAGTGGCGTGCAGCTTCTCCTTTTACGTAGGTCTTCGGCCGCTCGACACACTCTCTCGAAAGGAAATTATATCTGTTTTATATGTGTGCCCACTTGGGCCCACAGCCAGATTCTCTCTTTGGTGACGTCTCACGTAGGTAAGCAGAAGAACCCCTCCTATTTTCTTTATTGACAAATTTGGTTTCCAAATTTAAACTCGAGTCATATTTTAACACTTCCTAAGGAACCCAAAGGACTTGTAGGACTATGGCTCATGGGCCGTTGTCACCAGCACCACCGACGGCATCAGGAAAGCCCTGGTCTTCGAGCTCGCCTCCAAGGGCCTCAACCTTGGGCTCATTAGCTGGAACCCCAGCAAACTCGAAGCCACCTCGAGTGAGCTGAGGGATAGATTCAGAGCAACGACCGAGGTCCATCACATAGTTAGCACTTCATATGCCATACGTTAAAAATTCGCCTGAATTCCCGAGTGATGGTATATCCGACGCATGAGATGGTTTGTCTAGGTCAAGACCGGGGTCACGGACCTCACGAAGCTGAGCGGAGAGGAGATAGAGGCAGCCATTGCGGGAGCCACAGAAGGGATCGACGTCGGGTTGCTCGTCAACAACGCGGGGTCGGCTTATCCGTACCCGAGGTGCTTTCACGAGGTGGATCGAGAGTTGATGGAGAGCATGTTGAGAGTGAACGTCAACGCAGCGTTGTGGGCGACGAAGGGAGTGATCAATGGAACGTTGAAGAGGAAGAGAGGAGCGATCTTTTTTTTTTGGTCAGTGAGAGGAGCGATCTTGAACAGTGGTTCTGGTTCCTCCGTGTGTATCCCTTCGTTTCCTCTTCTGACCTTGTATGCCTCCACCAAAGCGTACGTTTCGATTTTCCTCCAGTTTTGTGCCTTCTTTTTCGGTAATTTGTTAATATATATCGCAAAAGTCTTCACTTTCTTACTAATTTCCTTTTAGGACTGTAGCTATATCAGCATTGTAGCTATATACAAATTTGACATGGTAAACAATGTGATGGACTATAAGTAGTAATAAGAAGTTAATCAAATTCAACGACGGATAAAAGTTTGTGCATCGCTTAACGTTCCAGCTATTTAGTAGGTTTGACATTATTTAGATCTAAAAGGACCTTGCAACAGTGTCAAAGTCTAAATCATATTTATTATTATAGTTCAATCATGTGAACTTGATAGAACAATGTGATTTGTTGCAGTTATTTGGTAATGTTCTCAAAAGCATCAGTTTGAAGTACAAGAGACAAGGGATTGATATTAAGCTTTAGGTAAATATATGAGAAAAATCATATATCATTTAGATATTGTGATGATATGGTTAGAATTCTTGTGTCCCCTTTCTTTTGTCCTTTCTTTTGCTCTTTACTAAACACTCATAAATTCGCGGAAGAACATTGTTATAATGTTTACATTTTTTTTTCTTTTTAAAAAAAAGAAAATCAGACACTGATGAATTTTCCTTCATAACTCTCAATCACTTTATTGAAACTGATTGACTGATTTCTCCTCGTTAGTAGTAAAATGGATGCATAATATACTTTCTCTTCCAATAATGTGACAACCACTCATGTTCCAATAGATCAATTTAATCTTGTTCAATAAGTGATATTTAGCCCAAAGAATAAAGACTAGGGGCAAGTTCTCATTCTCCATGACTTCACAAATAGATAAAAGATGATTAGAAGCCCAGGTACTTGGCGATTAGCAACAATTCCGTAACGCATGTTGGGGGTCGTATAATCCAGCCTATTTCGTGGTCCATGGGAAAATATTGTCATGTTTCATTCCAGCCAGACTATGCAATCACTTATTTGCCGTTTCACTTGTGAGTTCTCCTAAAAGGTAGGTGTTCTCGAAAGATGCTATATTGTCCTGAAAGTATTAAATTTATTATACGAAGCCCAATTCAATACATTTCAATTGTATCAATTTAGTCATAAACATTCATCCAATTAGTCCTAAACGTTTTGATGATTTGGCAATGTGGCCCTTTCGGTTGAATATCCAAATAATAAGTTTAAGACTAAATCGACAAATCTTCAAAAGGTTTATAATAAAATTAGCACAATTAAAAAGTTTAGGACTAAGTAAATCGTCCAAAGGTTTATGATTAAATTGATATATTTAAAAGGTTTAAAACTAAATTGCTCACTGTATAATAGGTTTATGACTTTTTGGACAATTCTCATGGAGTGATATTATACTATAAAAACTACAAAAAAAAAAAAAAAAACATTCTATGGAAAGAAGCGTGCAATACTGATTGTATACTTTTGTAATAAGTGAAATGGGTCGGTAAATTTATTAACCCTGCATGCCTCACTCACTTACTGCTGACCCCCAAAACCGTACCCCAATACCAGCCATATACGGTCCAAAAAAGTGGAAATTGACATATTCTCGAATTCTCCTGATATAGGTCCCCCTTTTCATAGCTACAAAGATGACCATGTCGAGGAGGTGCTCGATGCTCTTGCCGTCTCCCGAGATGTTTAGCGGAGCAAGTGTGCGGTGGATCGGGTACGAGCGTCAGCGCAACCCTTACTGGTTACATGCGGTGCAAGGGTTCGTGGTGCGTGCCACAGAGGCATTCATCATTTGGTATGGTCAACGCTACGTAAAATGGATGAGAAAAGGAGGGGTTGGAGCACGATGGCCATCCATGGCCATGCGCCACAATAATTCTCGGACGGCACCGCCTTTGATGTTGGGTGTCTAGGGTGCATGGTCTTAAAAAGCCTGTCGTGGCTCTTTTGGAATTGTCATATTATGCTGTAAAAGCTCTTGGTTGTGTGCTTAATAAGGTTTCCACCACTGGGCCCGCTTAAAATCGTTGTCCTCTCCTATCTTTACTTCACTTATAATGAAATCAGATTCCGAAAATAAATAATAAATAAATAAATAAATAAATATGTATCTAAAAGTTGGTATAAGCATTGTTTTTGAGGTCTTTAGTAGTTAATATTATAAAAATCAAAAAATGGTGCGGGTTCCACAAATACTGTCCAATTACAGCTTCCATTTAGATGGAGTGTGGCGTTCCATGTTAGAGGGAGTGTGACATTTCATCGGTGGCCGAAAATTTTTAAGCATGAACCAAGAGTTTATGTACGAGGGACAATACTAGCCATGGGATGATTAGAAGCACAAGAAAGGAAGGGAAAGTTCATTGGATTGTAGTGTGCATTCCACGTTAAGGGAAGGAATAGTTTTTTTTTTTTTTTAATCTCTTTTTTTTCTTCTACAATGCCCGTCATGCCTATTTATACGGAGATTTACAAGAGGCAAAGACACAGGCTTCGTGTCTTCTTTTTAACCCATTCACTCATATCTTGTCTAAAATTTTTCTACAAAAGGTCTAGACAACTCCACGCACTTCAATTACCGCCTGATGACCAGATTTTTTTGTATAATTATCCTAGATTTCTCTAGTAAACCGATCACTTCTTAACAGTTATGCAACTAAGAAAGCTAGTCTTCAACTGGGACGACCGCTTCAGCTCATCCTCTCTACCTGGCCACCTTGCCGCCGCCACAGTCGCGACCGCCGGTCACCGTCCCAACCAATAGAAAGATGCGGCCTCGACATTTCCTCGTCCATAGACACCATCCACCACTTCTAAGCCGCCTCGCTCTCTCTGTCAAATAGCCGGCGTCACCTCACCTCCTCCGTCAATGGAGGAGACCAGACCGTATCATCGTGGACTTTGCATATGCTAAATGAGAATTCTTTTTTGTTTGTTAATTGCAGTTTTATGGTAATGTTCTCGAGGAGCATCGGTCTTGAGTAAGAATTGTAATTTGTTTGTTAATCGCAGTTTTATGGCAATGTTCTCGAGGAGCATCGACCTTGAGTACAAGGAGGCGGGGATTGATATTCAATGTCAAGTAAATATTTACTATAAATTGTTTATGTATAATATACAAAGATCATGTCGAAATTTTCAATACATGAACGTAAGTAAAACGATCAACCTAGCTCAAATTTTATGAACAACCTAACTAGCGAGCTTTCTTATATTTTCCATAACGACAAGTAAGGACCACCCTGGTTTTCATAGACAACCGCAATAGAGGGTGTCATTATTTCGAAGAAAATTTCATAATATAGGAAAATAATCTTCGGAAAATCAAACCCCAGGAAAATATTTTTCATTTTCAGATTAAAAAATTCATTTTCCTAACTTTTAGCATATATTGTAAGAGTTTTCCTAATGTGAACTACATTAATTGATATTGTAATTTACTGTTTTTATGGTTACTGTAAAATAGGGTTGGTCTAAGATGAGATAGAAGGTTTCTTAATTAGTCTAATATGGGACTGGCTAAGTGTGGGCCGAGTTGAGCTTAGCCGTAATAAGAGGGCCTGACTGGAAACTCTATAAATAGTACTCAAGTATCTCCTCTAACCATAATTCTCACGTATATCCTCACCTAAGGAGTGTTTAACTAACGCTAAACATGAGGGGGCTGCCTCATTGAGCCAGTGATACAGAGGGCAATAGAAGAGAAGGACTTACACGTGGAATATTGTGTTTCCGCTTCCACTTCAAGAACGATGGATCCCAAAACAAGTGCGTTAATCTTTCTACTAAATTATGCATGTTCTTGTTCTAGTTATGAAGATCTTGAGATTGTGCAATTTGCATCCAACATGTGGTATCAGAGAAACCATAACCTTAGAACTTGAACGCATAAGATTTTGCCCTAATTTGTGATTTTCATGATTTTTTGTTCAATAAAAATAAAATTAAATCACATATTCGGACTGGGCTTGATGAGATGAGCACAACCGTGGGCGGCACATCACCGGGGGAGGCCCCATGCGGCCCCACGCGCAGCCACGCGTGGCCTGGGCGTCAAGCACTCACCCTCACGCGTGGGCACGCGGGCGTGCGGCTCACACATGCGAAGCACGCGGGTGCTAACGTCACGATGACGTCAATGACCCGGACCCGACCCGATTCGCGAACGACCCGACCCGACCTATTGACCGATCCCGACCCGGTCAACCGTTGACCAAACCGATCAACCGGTCGGACCGGGTGGCTGGACCGGATGGTCGAGCTGGGAACCGATCGGACCGCGACCAGTCGAATCGGTTTTGACTAGTCTCTTGACGCCAGCGCATGAGCTCCATGCGCCACGCACTCTGGCGGTGCCTGCAGGGGCGTGGTTAGTGGCGTTGGATTCGTATTTCCATGCTCTATCTTGTGATGTATTTTTTTTATATGTTTGATGATTTTGTAGATGTGAAAATACATTTTCACAAAAAGCTGTAAATATGTGTATTTTAGTGTATTTTTACATATTTTTCTTTTATTTTCTGTGATTTTGAAAATATAAGTGTTGGGTTATAAGTATGTTATCACATAAACATTATAATGGTGTGATTCATTAATAAATTAAATTTTATTGTGAACTAAAGCCGGCTTAATGAGATACAATCACTATGAGATAGTAATTGAACTATGTATTGAGGTGATGAGAAATAGTAAAATGTTATGAAACTTTTGTTGCTTATGCATATTCTTTTACATGCTGGTAACCTTTGAATGATTGACATCTTAAGAACCTGTGACCAAACTGATTGTACTAATTAACATATCTGCTGAATGTGGGTAATGCATGTCAGTTAAGTTATTGCATATTGTACCTAAACTCATTTGGTCACTAGTTAATGTCCATTAATTTGAATTTTTTTGTTAAGAAATATGACAACATTTACGTAGAACAATAGTATCTACTATTATAGTTTAGATATTTGGTTCTCTAGTTTGATTCAATTAATAGGTCATTGGTTGATTACAATGATAATTTATTACTTAAAAATTAGCTAATAAATCGGTTGTTGGCCTTGAAGTCATTTTTTGCCTTATGAAACTCATGAGTCATAATAGATCAGTTGTTAGGCTTGTCAATTTGGCGTACCCTGTATTACTATTGATGTTAATTTATGGGAGATCTTCTAGATCAGCATTCTTTTATATTGTTCTGGTAATCTGTAATCGGGATGCATAAAAGATGCTTTCTTCTCTGTTATGAGAAGTTTCTTCTATTGCTGTGATCGGTGATCTCATTAGAATTTGTCTTTCAGGTTTGCTATATATATATATATAATTTTTATTAATGAATAAATATATGTATGATTAATTTTTATTAATGAATAAAGTAATGTAATTACATGACATGTGATTTTAGTGATTTACTGCCCATATTACTAAAGTTAAAATCACATGTATATGGTGATGTGAGAAGTAAAATTATATCCCTAGTATGAGAGAGTTTCATGGATTCAATTGAGTAGTGACTACCAAAGTGGCACGCTTGATTGAGTTTAAGAAATTTCGGTCTCATATATTGATTTGGATGTCTTCCTGGTCTAATGCGTGGTTATACTCCTCAATGAGGTGATTGTGTATTAGTTCATGGAGGGATACATGATGGTGTGGTGGATGAGTAACTAATCTTAGTGATTCATATACCCAAAGGTGATGAATTCACGAACATTGGAATATATTCTCATAACCGCTATCATGTGATGAGTGTACAACTATATGTCATGTATTCTGCCCAAAAGTAATTATATGATTATGCATGTAACTCTCTGGATGTGTACTAATACGTCAAGTTACACGGTACTCACATGATACTAATTATATATATTGCTTGTTTTTTAGTCACATTTTTCTATAATTAAAAATTCAACTATTATTGATGTTTTACTGCTTCAAATTTTAAGTTGTGAACATATGATTTATTGTTTGAGAAAAGAGTAATAGAATTTGTTTATTGTCCATGAAGCGTTCCATTCTGGAACATTTAAAAAGTGGTTTACCTACGGACTGCACTACTATAAGATGATGGAAGCCTTAGTGGCTTGTAATTATGTTTTGTCTAATATCGAAATTAGGACACATCTGCAAAGATTGTGTTTAAATCCTAATGGCATATACATCTGGTATATGGTTAAAATCTTGTTTCCAAAAATTTTCTATTTAAGGAAAATGACCCAGATAAAATATTTTAAAATTAAAAATAAAAAAAAAAAAAAAACAATCAGCCCTTAGCAGTGTACAATTAGTCTTAAAAGGTTGTTAGGTTTAAAAGTGGCCGTGAGTATTTTGGCAGGTATGACAATGCGAAATAGCTTAAATGGTCATTTGTCGAATACTTTGTAGATTCTGGGGTGGTAACTTAATTATTATACCTGAAAATCCTGACAAAAAATATTTGACCGAAAGGCATAAATGCACCATATTGAACATGGTGATGAGTATGATTAGTAAGACTAATTTATCCAGTCTTCTTTGAGCTGATATTTTAAAAGCAACATTTTCACATACAAAAGTTGTTTCATAAACTTCTTTTGAGTTATAGACTGGACATAAATTACTTGAATCATATTAAATTTAGAGGTGTCATGAAGAAGTGAGGTTATCTAATTCAATATTAAATAGGTTGGAATTTAGATCCACTTGGAATTGTTTTGTATCTTACTCAGATTATTCAATGGGTATTAATTTTATGACCCTAAAGAAGGTACAAGAATTATGAAATCACATATTATAAAGTTTCTACAGTTTGACATAATTGTAAATGATAGCTGCTCTTAGATTATTAAAGATAATAGTATGATGGAAAATCACTGTGTCTTTGTATTTGCTTATACAGATAATTGTGGTACAGACAATTGTGGAATTTCCTATACCATAGATTAAACTTGTTGAGATTCAAGATACTATTCTTGATATAGTTATGATGAAATTTTTTCAAACCTCTCAAGTATAAAATGAAGTGGTTATAGCTTTACTTAGGAGATTTGTTAGGAAAAGATGATAAGTTATTCCATTAGACTATATGGTCTATTTATGAGAGCATGACTGCAATATCCACTACATGGTTGATTTAGCGACATAAATAAATGTTGTTTTTTATCCTCAATCAAGTATGTGATTAGATGCCATAAAAAACGATATGCAATCTATGAAACATCATAATGTTTGGAAATTTACTGACTTGCCTAAAGATCACAAGTTCATTAGTTGTAAATTGGTGTACAAAACTAAAAGGATTTCAAAGAAAGATTATGGAGTTTAAAACTAAACTTGTAACTAATGTTTTCACTCTAAAAGAGGGGTGGATAGTTAATAATGAAGAAATAATTATTCTTTTCTAATATTTTTTAAAGATTCTTTCAGAGTGAACGTGACATTAATAATTTATTTTGATATGGAGTTACGCCAAATAAATAGATACAAAATTTATATAGTGCAACTGGAGGATTTTGTAGCAAATTCAAGTAAACTTGTGTGTAGACTGAAAAGTCTTATTCATAATTTTAAGCAAATTTCCAGACAATATTATTAAAGTTTCATAGTGTTGTTATTTTGTTTAATTGAGAACAAAGTAATTTAATATATACTGTAAGGTTAGTGGGAGGAAATTTATTTTTCTTGTACTCTATATACGTAATATTTTGCTTACTAATAGTGACCTTGAGACATTGCATCTTTTATCATTTGTACTAAGGTCCGTAAAAATTGTTTTCGCAATATTATATTAGATTTTCTCAGAGGACATTTTCTAATTGTATTTTGGAAATATACAATATACATCGTTGCAAGTTAGGAATTGCTCATGTTGTTAAGGGTGATTGACTTAATCTATCACATTGTATTTATTTAAATATTGAGAAAATCTAGTTAAATGGTGTACCTTGTGCCAATGCATTTAAAAGTATAATATATACTTGAATTTGCACTAGACTAAATATCGTCTTTACGACTAGACTTATAGGCAAATATCAGTCAAATTCAAGATGCGATCACTAAGTTGCTATCAATAAGGTTTTAAGGTACTTAAATAAGACAAGAGATTATATGATGTTTTACAAACATATTCAATTTTGCAGCTAGTAAGGTATTTATATATAAACTTTGCCGGCTGTTAAGATGATATGTGATCAATAAAATAATACATATTTATGTTAGCATAAAGTGCAGTAAATAAAGTTTTTTATCATTTTCTACTATGTAAACAAAGTTTGTAACATTTTTTTAGGTTGTTACTTGGGTCATTAGGCTCCAAAACCTCATGAAGAAATTGATTGTTTTTTAACTTTATCAATAAACCCATACGGTTGTATTGAAACAATAAATTTGTAGTATTATTTATGTACTACAAAGGTCTCAATGGGTCTAAATATATGGCGGTCAAAATTTTTTACCATAAAGAACCGGTACAAAAATGTGACGTTATAATATAACATATTTCCACGAATGATATGGTTGCAGATCCACTAATTAAAGGTCTACGCCCATGTGTATTTGAGTGACATGTCATTAGCATGGGCCTAGGAGTATCATGAGATATTGTTGTTTAGTGGAAGCTATTTTGGTTTTGTTCTGATAAAGATTTCATCCGTGTTCATTACATTTAGTAACGGTTTGATATGTATCAACTTTTACATTCAATAAAATATTTTTGAATGTGTTGTTATTATATTGAATACATATCGATAAAGTCTCAATGTATTATATAAACCTTGAGTGAAGGCTAGGGGCATCCGATTATTAGCATTGTGCATTTGCCTTGTTATACATAAAGAAAGATTAATCGTAAGGACAAGGCATATGGGGTTCATTGGAACCATAAAGACATTCTCTAGTGGTGCAAGTTTTTTTGTGTCGCCTAAGATAAGAGAATGGTGATTGACAAATGGAATTTCTCTATGAGAGATGTTATCCATTTGCCACACTACCATATTAAATCCATATCAATAAAGTTGAGAGCACTCATGACCATGGAAGGCTTTGTGTGTATACATGTAGTTACCGCCATGATTCGGTATTTAAGATTTTATGGGATGTGATTGACTATTAGAAATTATCTCAAGACCAAATGTCCGCACATACAATACGATTTCAATTAATATAGTCCAAGTGGGAGAATGTAGAGTTTTCCTAATGTGAACCACATTAATAGATATTGTAATTTACTATTTTTATGGTTAACGTAAAACATGGTTGGTCTAAGGTAAGATAGAAGGATTCTTAATTAATCTAATATGGAATTGGCTAGTGTGGGCCGAGTTGAGCCTAGCCCATAATGAGGGGGGCCTGACTAGAAACTCTATAAATAGTGCTCAAATCTCTCCTCTAACCCTAATTCTCACATGTATCCTCACCTAATGAGCGTTTACCTAACGCTAAACGTGATGAGGCCGCCTCATTGAGCCAGTGATACAGAGCGCAATAAAGAAGAATGACTTGCGCGTGGAACATTGTGTTTTGGCTTCCGCTTCAAGAACAATAGATCCCAAAACATGTGCGTTAATCTTTCTACTCAATTATGCATGTTCTTGTTCTAGTTATTGAGATCTTGGGATTGCGCAATTTGCATCCAACATATATATTTTCTTTGATCATAAATAATTTTTTGTTGACTGATCATTTTCAACAAACCAAAGTGTGAAAGTTAAGGAAATTAATTCGCTAAAAATTCTTTCACTTAAACTAACACACACCAAATAGTTCCACGAATTCAATGTTTTCTGAATATTTCTAATATATTAAGAAAGACCAACTTATCTAGTAAAATGAGGGCAATGTGTAAAGAATGGTCATACAATAAAAAATCCTCGTGTCATCGGTTCAGATATCATTTCTCACACATAATTAATTAGTATGAGCAATTCATGAATTAATTAATATCTACTACTTAACTGATAGTTCCGTACCGTCATCATTCCCATGTTACATCCTCTCTCTCTCTCTCTCTCTCTCTCTCTCTCTCTCACATGCGTGTAAGCATGTTCAGTAGCACCTGCTACCGTGCTGGTGTTATCACCTTCGTCTTTCTTCGCACATCAAACATCGTCTTCGAGCCCCATGTTGATTCCCCGGTTTGAAGGATGAAAACCCTGGTTTCTCCGTGTTATCCCAACCGTCGATTTGAACGATGAAACTTCGTGGAAATTAACACCATTACACCCCCATGTTTGTCTCCTAGGGCAAGGCCATGTGTAGCTACTGTGCTTGCAAGTTAAATTAATGCTACTCCATGCTGGGCTAAAGCTACGCATTAGATAATACATGTATAAAGCACCGGTCAAAAGAATCACTTTACACGTTGAATTAAGTTTACGTACAAGCCGTATACGGTACAGAAGAAGTTGAAACTGACATATTCTCGAATTCTCCAAATAAAGGTCCCCCTTTTCAAAGCTACAAAGATGACCATGTTGAGGAGGCGCCTGATGCTCGTGCCGTCTCCAGAGACGTTCAACAGAGCGAGCGTGCGGTGGATCGGGTGTGAGCGCCAGTGCAACCTTACTGGTTACATGCAGTGCAAGGGTTTGTGATACGTGCCACAAGTGCGTTCAACATTTGGTACGGTTAGCGCTACCTGAAATGGATGGGACAAGAGGGGCTAGAGCACGATGGCCTTCTTTAGGTCGATTATGGCCACGCAACACAAGAATTCTCGGACGGCACTGCCTTTGATGTTGTGTGGCTAGTGTGCATGGTCTAGTTATGAGAGTATGGGGTGTCAGATATTAATGGGAAATTCTTATTGTGGCTCTTTTGGAATTCACGTGTGATGCTGTAAAAGTTCTTGGTTATGTGGTGCTCGATTAGGTTTCCACCAATGAGCCCACTTAAATCGTTCTCCTCTCTTATGTTTACCTCACTTATAAACAAGTCAGATTTAAAAAAGAATTTTAAAAAAATATATGTATCCAAAAGTCAGTATAAGCAATTTTTTCAAGGTTTTGAGCATTTAATATTATAAAAAGTTAAAAGGTGTGTGATACCCTCCCCTTTTTTTTTGTCATAGAAAAATCCAGACTTATATATATATACATATACATCCATATATATATATATATATACATATACATATTTTAAATATATATACCATCCATGTATATGTATATAGTATATATATATATAACATATACATCCTCTATTTTAAATCCATCCGAGATACATTTGTCACACTAATATAAATTCAGTATTTTTTATAACACAAAAAAGTTTAAGATGTTTGTTTTACAATGAGCAAGTTTCTAATTTTTAGTGATACAAAAAAAAAGTTTGAGGCATTTGCATCATAGTAGACATAGTTTGAAATAATAACAAGAAAAACAAAGTTACTCAAAACATACATTCACATTCAAAAAGACAATGTAAAAGGAACGAGAAAAGTACATTACAAGTGTCATAACTTTGCTTCAAAATGACACTTAAGTGCCATAACTTACGAAATGTACACTTAAGTGCCACATTTGAAGAAAAGTGGGACATCCAAGTGCCATCTCCGGCGAAGCCAGCCGGAAATCATACGTGGCATTTAAATATTAATATTTCTCGTCAAGGTGGCCCGTCGGAGAGCTAACTCAGCTCTAATTCACCCAAAACGACGTCATTTCAAGAGTTGGCCAAAATAGAGCCCTTAAATCAATCAAAATGGCGTTGTCTCCCCAATTGCCCTAAATCTAAAACCCTAAATCGGGCAAAATGCCATTGAAGCATTGGAGCCCTAGTCCCGAACCCTAAATCGATTTGCCTCAAATTCTTCAGTCGAAATTGGAAATGGAGAGCATGACTTTTAACAGCGGCTCAAATTTATCTCGTCGATGCGAAGGAGAAGGCGAGCATTTCTGTTTTTGTGGGTTACCAAATCCAAGAAGAACATCGTGGACTCGAACAAATCCTAGGAGAAAATTCTATGGATGCGCTCGATACGGAGAAGAGTCAAAGTGCAAATATTTCAAATGAGTCGATGCGAAATTCTCTCACCGAGCCACAGAGGTGATATTGAACCTACTTGATGGATGTCATCAACCTCCATCTACACTTGTGGACAACTTGGACAATATTGACTCAATGCAAGCTCAAGCATCTTCTGCTAACCAATTGAAGAATGAAGTTTCAATGATGAAAATTGAACGGAAGTGTTATAAGCGTTTATTGTGTTGTTGTTTTTTTGTCTTTCCTACTTTATGATGAAATGTAAAGTACTAGAAGCTGAGAAGAAGTTTCTCCGACTGCTATAGTTGTAAATGAGTGGAGAAATGTACTTGTTTTGAATGAAATGTAACTTATCTTTTTGGAAGATGAGAAGAAGTTTTGTGTTGTCTATAAGATTGTTGTGGCTTTTTATTTTTTGGGCTATCATTGTATTATGTGTTACTTCTTGTGCTTGTGGGGAGGTCAAGGAAAATGAATGAATGAGATGTTGTTTGTACTACGTTTTTATTTATTTATTAATATAAATCGGTGATGATGGAATGTATATTTGGTCGATGTGTTGTGGTGACTTCTTTACTTGAACTGAATATAAACCGGCAGCAAACATTGAATTGAATGAAGTTGCCATATTAAACTAACAGCTTCTCTGGTTTGCTATAAACCACCATATACATAGGACAGACACGAGTGATTACTCGAGTGCTATAAGTTGTATGTAATGATCTCTTAAGTGCCAGTCATGATAAATAAAATAAAATAAAATAAAAAGAGTCATTTAAGTGTCAAGTTATTAGTAAAAGTGATCACTTAAGTGCCACTTGTAATTAAAAATGAACACTTAAATGCTAGGTTTTTTAGAATGTGATCAGTTAAGTGCCAATTTTTTTGTACATTTCCTCTATAAATTGCACCAGCCATTCAACTACTACCAGCCACCACCACCGCCCACCACTGGCCACCATTGGCCTCCAGCCATCACCACCAGCCACACCAAGCATCCCAGGCATCCACTTGAACCACCACCAGCCACCACTATGCTGGTGGTATGCTGCTGTAGAAATTGCTAGTGCAAGGTGCCTCACATCAGCTTGCACCATGTTGTAGCACAAACCCCAATCCAACCCCTATAATAGACCCACCATCAATAGGCATTAGCAGTCACCACCGACCACTACCACTAGCAACACCAACATCCCAGCTACCACACCAGCACATAGCCACCACCATAGACCTGTCATTAGCAGTCACTGTTGGTGGTGGGTTGTGGGTTCATTGTAAAGGGGCTCGTGCAAGCTAGGCTATGCATACTACACTCTTGCACCAGTAGTAGCTGCAGTAAGAGGCCCTAACCCAACCCCCACAATGCACCCACCACCACCGGGCTTCACTAGCCACCACCTCCAGCGACACGAGCATCCCATTCACCACCACAGATCCACCACCAGAAGCAATAAGTAAAAGTAAAAACACAATAAAAAAAAAAAAAAATGAAAATGCAAAAATGACAATCAATTAGATCGTTCCATTGATATTGAAATGAAGTCTGAAGTCTCATAAAGTCAATGACAAACTATTAAAAAAAAAAACATCCACAGTTGTTTAACTGACTCCTCAACCGCACAAATCATATCACATCCCATTTTATCAATCAATATGCACAATGCATCATGTTCGTGCTCTTTTTGATTGACTTTTCACTTGATTCATAATCCGTGCACTTTTTCTAACTGAATGTGAGACTTCTTCTTCAACTGTCTCGGTATGTGTTGATTCTGATGGAGCTGCAATTGTCATAGGCTGAATTGATTTAGAAGGAGCTACAACTGTCGTAGGCTGAACTGAATTAGATGGACCTGCGACTGGGTTCTTCTTACTCTTCTTTCTTGTTGGCGTAGCCAATGTCTTATTCTTTGTTAGTGCAGCCATTGATTCTTGAGTTGGGCCTTGAGAGATAAGAACCTCTAAACTTCTCTCATGCTTCAAAAAGAAAACTCAATTATCAACAACAATTTGCACTATAAATTAAATTAAATGCAGCCTATAAAACTTACATTAAGAATAACTATTCCAGAACGCTTATCTGTATAAAGGCCATAACCATATTATTTTAACCTCTTCCCAAGAGCCCTTCTTATTCGAAGGAGAGCGTCACTTTCAGGTACTTGTAATTGGTTGGCTCTTCTTCTCGCATTTGATTTCTTGGGCTCTTGCTCTTCTTAGGCCAATTCTTCGGCCAATTCTTCAATTAGGCGTTTTCTAGATGGCCTTTTTGTAGGTGGCTCTTGATTTGGCTTTCTTCTTGTTGTTTTTCTATTTAGCCCTTCAACTTCAGTGACACCTTCGATTGGCTTTTGTGGTGGCCCTTGTGATGACCCTTCTAGTGGCCTTTCTGGTGACCTTGGTGATGGATCTTGTGGTGGCCCTTCAAGTGGGTCCTCTATTGGCAGCTGAGCTATAGCTTGCCTTCTTCAAATCTAAGAAAAAGACAAAGGACATCATAAATATAACATCATGCCATATAACAACATCAAGGAAAACTAAACTCAAATTATTGAATTTACTGGGTATTTTTTTCTCTGCTGCTGCTAACGAATAGTCGACTTAACTGGCTCTCTAGTTGCTTCAGCCAATCCTGCAGCTGGCTGTCTTCTACCTTACCTTCTTTGAACAGGCCCTTTAGTTTCAGGTATAACAGAGGCTTCGGCCAATCCTTCACATAGCTGTCTTCTTCCTTGCGTTCTTTGAACAGGCCCTTCGGTTTCAAGTACAGTAGGAGCTTCAGCCAATTCTTCACGTGTCATTCCCGTGACCTGACAAAGACAAAAACATTACATACATGTCACTTATATAAATGTACATATTTGTAACCAACCATAAAGTAAAATAAACACAATTGTCAAGATTTACTGGGTTTATTGTCATGGATTGAAGAACAGTCGACTCACTTCGCCTTTCTTCTCCAACTGTCCCTTCACTAAGGCCTTTGGCCCTACTCAATTGTTCTTGCTGCTTCCTTAATTGACAACGCCTAGTATTGTGCCCTACTATGCGGCAAAAATAGCATTTTATCAGTACACCTATCTTATTCATCCTACGCTGACATGAGACCTCTCCCTCCATCATTCTCATTTTCTTCTTTATTGGCAAAGGTTGAGGTGTTTTGCGATCTGTTGGCTCCCAGAACTTGCTACTTCTGATTGGCTGCAACATGAATTGATACGAAGCAAGATATATCGGTTTATTGTACTAATCATCAATGTAGTCTTATGTGTTGTGGCCCTTCAATTCAATGGCACATGTGCACAAGAAATTCCACTTAGTTGTCATGCTCTACATAAACACTTCATTGTATCTAAATGGACAACATATTTATCGGAACCCTTCATAATCTCATATACTTCATCATCATTCCAAACGGGATAACAATACTTGCTTGCAGCCAAGTTCTCATCCAATTTCTTAGCAATCCTAGGACCACATTGCATAATCCACTTTGCAGTCTCATCTCTTTATCTGTGCAGCCGAGTCATGACCATAACCCGTATGTTTTCAAGTATCAAGGTAATTGGTTTGCATCTGGCCTCTATTATCCTCCCATTGAATGATTCTCAAATGTTGTTATCGATGTTATCGCGCTTGAATTCCTCGCTGAAGAACGCCCTACATCAATACTTCGGTTCTGTTTGGAATAGTGCATCATAACATTCCTTTGTCATTTGAAGTAGTTCTTCTTTGGCCATCCTAAAGTTAGTCATATTCGTGCTCTTTGCTAGCTGCCAAAAGTGTGACTGCAGCTTGTCCCCTTTAAATTTCTTTGCCCAATTTGCGTATATTTGCAGCGCACACAGTCTATGTTCAGCATAAGGCAACAACTCAGCTATTGCTAGAACCAATCCCTGCAATAATTCAAAATAATAAATGTAAACAAATAACATGTTGATATCAAAAAGCAAACAATTCACCAAATTTTTCAAAAAGCAAACATTACCTTTTGTTGGTCACTCATGAATGCCCACCCTACCCCATTTGTTATCTCCAAATCAGTTATCAATTTTTTTAGGAACCAAGACCAATTGTCCTTGTTCTCTACCTTCACAATAGCCCAAGCCAGTGGAAACATTTGGTTATTTGCATCTCTTCCAATTGTTGTCAACAATTATCCCTTGCACAAGCCCTTCAAAAAACACCCATCCAATCATATAATTCGTCGACAACCAAATAAAAATCCTCGTTTGCATGCATCGAAGCAAACATAAAACTTATCAAACTTAGTCCCAATATCAGGAAGTGGTCTCTCCGCGACATTTACATACACTCTACTTGAAGGATTTTGCAGCCTACACTCCCAAGCATAATCCCACAACTGTCCATATTCACTGCTGTATTGACTAATGAGTATTTTCATCACCTTTTGTTTCGATCTTTTGCATTGAGTCCTAGATATATTGATGCATATCTGCTCCTTCACCAGCATCTTGAACTGAGTAGTATTAATCTGAGGCATCAGCTTAATCAAGTCAAAGAAGTGGTTTGACAACCATGCACTTGTTACCATTTTATTTTGAAAATTAATGAAACAAGTATGTTCCTCTTGGTAGGTTCTAATCTGGAAAGATCCACTTCTCTTAACAAATGCGCCATAGATCTTCCATAGGCAATTTTGCTGCGAACACCTAGCTCTTACAAAGGTCTTAGTGTTTCTAATGAAGTCAATATTCTTCTGTACAGCAATGGAGTTCTTCAGTATAGCTTATCTAAATTGTTTTACATCATGAAATTTCATACCTACCGACAAAGTAGAAGAGGCAATGGATGGATCATAAGAAGGAAACTTATTTTTCCTTCTACACACAACTCCTTCATCTTCTTCAAGCTCATCCTAGAAGTAGCATTCTCGACGCTTTCTTCAAAATCAGTCTCCTCGCCAGCAGCACTAGCACCAACATCTACAGGGCCTTCGGCCCTATTTAAAACTTCATTAGCTACCTTCAAAGCTGCAAACTTATCTGTCAAAAAATCCCTTCGTTTTTTTCTTGACTCTATAAGCTCCTCCTTGTCGTTATCACTTATGAAATTTTCAGCAAGACAATCCTTCATCATCATCATTAGTTGATTCAACTACTTCCCACTCTAATCCAGTGATTGTGACATCATCTATGTTATCATCAATTTAGTGAACTGCATATGCTATCCTCTCTTGTCCATCATATCTATCCTGCCCTCCTTCGACCCTAATGTCAATACTACCTTAAATACCATCTCATGTTTGTCCTACTTGGGCACTCTCTCCATCATCATCTTTGTCCTCACTTTCACTATCGTACTCAACATATATTTTTACCTCTTCACTATGAATATAATGGTATAAAACATCCCCGAAACCATTATCATCTTCTAAGTATCTCAAACCATCTCTTAACTCTTTCCCAAGAATACAATACAACAACTTATGAACTTTACAAGGCAAATAAGTCCTTATATTCCTAACAAATCCTATATAAGATGCTTTCTTTATCTCAACAAAGATGGTGCCCTCATTTCCACCATCATACTCCCACTCATCCTCCTCAATCACAAATTCCCCACCGTAGCAAACTATGACAACAACATAATCCTTGTCATAAGCCAAATCTGCACCAAGAATAAGAAAAAGAATAATTAGTTTTTGGGACCACATCCACAAAGGACAATAGACAATTGCATATGGGAGTCCCCTCACTCTCATGAACTTTATTAAATAGAGGTCCCCACATTGACAATATGCCCTACATGACAGCCAAAAAAGAGGTCGCCACTTTAATTATTTGTCTTCCCTTCTCTTAAAATATTAACTAAAAACAGAGGTCCCCATAACAAGCACAACCCAAGCAATTTTGTCTACTATCTTTTGCCGAACTAAACCTGCGATGTGAGAGAATGTACATCAACTTAATCAAATCTATTTTTCACATGAAAACACATACAAAAAATTAAGGAAAGCTCGATGTAAAAATATAGGGTGAAAGTTCTGTTTCTCATCCAACTAGGAGAAATCATACTCTACTCTATGATGTCTGGCCATTAATATATTATGTCAAGAGGTCATTACACAAACCAAGAGAAATTCAGAGGAAAATCCAAGTCTTGAATTTATCCATTACACAATAGACTAATACTACATGTCAAAAGAGCTAATATAAACTTTAAAATGAGGTACTTACATGTAGTTCTAAATATGTCCCTTGTAGGTAAACGAGCTTATATAAAGTATCAAAACAAATTTTGCACTTCTCAATGTTCCCTACATATATGTTGACTATTTGATTAGAAACAACAATGGAAAGAAGAGTAAAAGAACAAAAGTAGATTGATAGCAAAGTTGCATGCTTTTTGCAAAGCACTTGAGGGCTATTATTTCACACTTTCCACCTTAATCTATCTATCATATCCCACCTAATTCAATATTTCGTTTCCCTCAAACAAACTAGTTCTTAGTTCCACCTTATTCAATATTTTGTTTCACTTGAGCATCGACTACAGAAATCATTGACCGAGGCGAGCATCTCCACACAAGGGAGTAGCCAAACAAAGCGCGCGCATATCAACAGAAATTCTATCGGAGCCCTAATAAAATAATTGAGCGAGCCCTAATAAAATAATCAAGCTAGCCCTAATAAAATAATTGAGCGAGCCCTAATAAAATAATCAAGCTAGCCCTAATAAAATAATCAAGCCCTAATTTCATCACAGGGGAGGGGAAGAAGGGGTTGAGCGAGCCCTAATAAAATAATTTAGCCCTAATTTCATCACAGGGGAGGGGGAGAAGGGGTCAAGCCAGCCCTAGTAAAATAATTGAGCCCTAATTTCATCACAGGGGAGGGGGAGAAGGGGTCGAACCAGCTCTAATAAAATAATCGAGCCCTAATTTCATCATAGGGGAGGGGGAGAAGGGGCCAAACATGGAGGAGCGACAATGGTGAGAACTGACGACGAGCGACGATGGTGAGCGGCGATGACGACCAACAACGACAATTGATGATGGCGACCGATGACCACCTCTGGGCGTGAACGGCGACGGAGAGAAGGGCCTGAGATCTAATGTGAACACGGACGGGGAGGAACGACGACGGCCAAGTGTGCTTAAGCAAAAATAACCTAACGACGTCATTTAGGTCAGCTCACTCAGTGTGGATGGACGACGTCGTTTTTGTCGTCCACGTGGGCTTTTAAAAAAAAAAAAACATTTGCCACATCAGTAAAAGAAGTCACCGGAAAATCCCACGTATGCAATTTGGCGGATTTTGCCTGGATTGGCACTCAAGTGATCCACTTTGCTCCGATTTTGACACTTAGGTGTAACTTTCGTAAGTTATGGCACTTAAGTGTCCATTTCTACAAAGTTATGGCACTCTAGGGGTCCGCAACTCTAAAAGAAACTTATGGGAGCTACTCTTTTTCTATATATGGAAAATTTTATAAAATTGTACATAACAATTTGCACCCATTACACTTTACCTCATCTATATTTAGGGATGAGCACGAGACTCAATTCGAACTGCCCGGTTTGCTAAGGTTACTAGTTGTTAGTTTATAAGTATAAGAAAAAGCCTTATTCTTTAAACTAGCTTATGGGGTGGTAGAGGCCAAAAACCACCCAAAATTAATATCAAAGCTGAGGTTGTCAACAAATCTAAACCCAATAGCCACACGGGAGATTGTTGAGATTGTCTCACATCGGTTGTGGGGTGGTCAATTTATAAGTGTGAAGGAAATACTCATCATTTAAGCTAATTTTTTTATGTGATAAAGATTTAAGACCACCCAACACGATTTTGGGAATTTCCCAATTCTAGAAATTTGGAACTAGTAAATATCGATTTAGTTCCTAATTTTATGTGTGGACCAAACCATCCAAACTAGATCGATATATATTAATTCTTTTTATTCCAAAACCCTAATTCTTATTCTCTTCCCATGATTTAGTCATACTCATCGCTCACGCCTATCACTCTCACTTCTTTTTAGTCACTCAGTGCTCATGCCTCCCTTGTAGCTCAACGCCTCTTGCTTATGTCTCTCTCATGCTCATGCCTATCACTCTCACTTCTTTTTAGCCACTCAGGTCTCGCTTGAATCGCATCCCTCTCACTCAACGCCTCCCTCTCATGGTCTTATCTCAAGACTCAACTCTCGCCTCTCTCTCTCTCTTGCTCTTGTCTCCTCTCACCAATTTAGAAACCGATCATATGTGTTAGTTAAAATGCTTGAATGAAATGCGTGAACAAATCTAAAAAGTATTCTTATGCTTAGTGTTTCAATTGATATTGTCAGTTCCTGAGAACACTAAAAAGCAAGACCGGACCCATTGATATGGTTCCTAGGTGGGTCCAGGCCTAGGTGGGCCAATCCTCGATTTCACAAACTAGGAACCGACCATTTTGGTTTGATTACCAGTTTTAGGGTGGGAATTGGCTCTCTCTAAAATCAGTCACCCCTGTCTATATCAAAGTCTTAGAAGTTAGAAATTAGAAGAAAGCTTCATAAGCAAAAAGATTTAACTACCCTTTGTTTATAGTATGATAAAATAACAAATGGTATATATACTTTGCCTTTTTTAGCCCAAAACACCTAAAAATTTCGACAATATACAATTACTGACTCATATATTTACATATAACTTGTTAAATATCCAACAACGGGTGGCACTATTCCCCCCGCGCACGAGAGAGGGAGAGTACTGAATTGATCGGCAGGCCCGTATTTTTTCAAGATGATGGCAATTTCTTATCTAAAAGTCACGAAGTTAAAATACCTATTGTCTAGTAACAAAACTCAAGATGCAAAATTGCTTTTTAGCTCTCTATTAATTTAGTGAATTGATAAGAGATTTTTTTTCCTCGAACAAAAACCATGATTTCTAATATGAAAGTTACAACGTTAACTCTAATAAATATTCGAGACACAGAATATAATCTTAGGAATGAAATTCTAATCTTATATTGTATGTGTATTTTAGTGCAAAAGAAATGAGATATCAATGGAACAAACAATTTTAACAAAGTTCTTTCCCTTGAAAACTAAAGAAATGTTTTAATTTAAAAATTAAAAAAATTAATGATATAAGGAGGTCCCAAAAATAATGATTATTTAGTTTTAGGGAATTCGAAATGGTCAACATTAAACAGAAGTTAAGATCTAATGCCGAGAGCTGAAAGTTAAAAAAAAAAAAAAAAACAAGGTCGATTCAGATAGTGCCTAACTCCATTTGGTTTATTACCCAAATAATTATTATTAAAGCAACTCCGACTTTAAAATCTGCAAAACAATTTTATCATCCTTCACCTTTAATTTGAATTTATCTTCTAGTCATGGTTCAATTTGCAAACCGGAATTATCTTATCTATTATGAGCACTTATAACCTTAGAATGGAGGTGCCCAAAAGGGAAAAAGTACAAAAAAAAAAAAAAATCCAAAGCTATTGCATCTATGCCAATTTAGTTTCAAATATTTCAATTGTGTCAATTAAATTTTAAATATTTTCACGTTTTACCAATATAGTCAATTTGACCAATTTTTGTTAAAAATCATTGACATGGAAATCGATTATATCACATGACATGGCTAGTACTAACGCAAATGTTTTTTTTTTCCCAAATTTGTTATTATTTTTTTCTTTTTCTACTTTTGTATTTTCTTTTCCTACTTTTTATATTTTCTTTTCTTTCATTTCTTTTTCTTTTCCCAACTATGGGTTGGCAAAGTCACCAGTCAACCCTCACTGGCCACAGGTGAGGTCTAAGAGAGGGCTTCCACCCCTTGTTAGCCACAGACAAGGGCCTCCATGCCCTTGTTGGCCACAGGTGAGGGCGTTAGGCCCTCATCTATTTGCCGACGAGGGCCATTATGCTCTCAGCTAGTCTAAGCGAGGGCCACATCACCCTCACTTGGATCTTAGCAACAATGATGGTGAGAACCATGACACCCTTGCTTGGCCGATGTCACGACTTAAATTTTGGGTGCACCATCTAAGGTTTAGGCTAATTGATTACTAAGTTTTTAAATTTAGGTCATGATTTTCCAAACTCATATTAATTTGCAACTTAAGATTCAAATATTTAATATACAAATGATTATCATTTAGGAGTCGCCACAAATCGGTTTACGGTAGGTCAATTAGACACATAAGTAAAATAATTGGAAAATTATTTCACTCCTACGAACCAAAGACTAAGAGTACGGGGATTTAATTACACTAAATTTCTCTAATGCTCTTTTAGTACCATTTCTTTTTAATTTTCAAAAATATTTTTGCAGGCAACTTGGATTTATTTTAACCTAAATTACTATCATACATTGTGGTGATCACACAGATGCTCAATCATTATTAAATATTGAATAAAATAAATTGTGCCAAAGGAATTCAACACACTAAAGCAAGTATTTTTTTTTGGATTTTTCCTTTAACTATAACTTTATCATAAATATCATTTAAATCATGCATTTAAACTTTACCAAAAAAAATATATGACCTAATTTTACTAACAAGTTATTTCTAATTAAATGAGCCTAACATGCAAACTAATTGACATGCACTTGATATTTTGTATTTTTCTTATTAAAATTCGGAATTAATAAAAACCTAAATGAAACTATCTAAAATGAATAATTTTCTAATATGTTTTAGGGATTAATTTGACTTAAACCCTATCATATCTTAAAAACTATTTTTTTTTAAAGAAAAATGAGATTATCTAAATGTGCTAACATTATTTAAGAGTCTTTTTCAATCCTAATTTATTCCAAAAATTATCTAAAAGTGCAACCCTAAAAAATGCAACCCTAAAAATTGCAATCCTAATTTATTAACACACTCCAATACAAGATTTGATTTTTTTTTAAATGTTTTTTAGTGTTTTTCCAAGATAAGCAACTATATCTAAACAATCAAAATATTCATCAAATGAGAATTAAAATAACCAAAAAATAATCCGTTGTCTCACAGGTTAAATTAACAGTTATTTTAACCCTAAACATCACAACATAAAATTCAAAATATTTAAAAATATGATTGAAATCTTATGGATCAAATTAATAACTATAATGACTTAATGATTAAAATACTATCAAAATCCCCAAAAATTAATATAATTAAAAAAATGATCCGACATTTTACGGATAAAATTAATAATTACAATAATTTTGGGCAAAATCCCTGCGGTTAATGCCTTAATATTCATCACCCAAAGGTTCCAATTTAAATAACTAAACTTAAAAGGATAAATAAAATAAAATAAAAAATAAATGAAAAATAAAATAAAAACTACCAAAGGGGAGCTTGAGAAAGCCAGCAACGAAGGGTGAAGCACGGCTAAAGCGGGGGCGCCGGTTCTCGGGCAGAGGCGGTGGTACGGATTGCTGCGGCGTCGGCGACGTCGGGCTCCGGCGACGAGCGGGCAGGGACAGCGGCGCGGCATCGGAGCTTCTGGCGAGGGCTTGCGGGTGGCGACGGTGAGGCCGGTGGCTGCTGCAGATTTGAGGTGAAGGGGCGTGCGATGGCTGGCGCGGCAAGCTACTACAGCTGGTTCGCGGCTGAGGACGCTGGCAGCAGCAACGACGACTGGCGTGGAGGTGCCCGCGGGATTGGCAGGCCGCGGGCTTCGAAGGCGCGACGTCGAGTAGCGGATCCGGAGCTGCAGGGAGACGGGCGAAGCAGAGTGAGGGGGCGTCGGATGCTGGTGCAGGCGCGGCAGAGGTGGCGCGGTGACGGAGCGACAGCAGCGGCGCGGCAATCAGAGGCTCGGGGGCACGGGTTGCTGGCGTCGGGGCGTCTGGTGGTGCTCAGAGATGTCGGCGTCAGTGCAGCGACGGCAGGGAACAGCGCTGGCTACAGGCACCGGGTGGAGGCCAGCGACGGGTGCTGCGGGTGTCAGGCGTTGGGCGCGGCCGCAGGGCTCGGGTAGAAGCTGCAGATCGGCGATGGTGCAGCGACGAGGGCCCGGTGACGGATTCTGGCGACGCGGGTCGCTACAGCTAGTCGCGGGTGGAGGCGCTACAGGGGCGTCGCACTGCGGCGATTCGGCGAAGGATCGAGTGCTGCAGGGGCGTCGCGGAGCGCATGGGCGCGGCACGGAAGTGACGAGCAGCAGCAGCGGGGGGAAGCTCCTGGAGAGGACGAACAGTAGCGCTATTTTTTTTTTTCTTTTTTTCTCTCTCCTCTGTCTATTCGCACGTCCTCTCTCTACCGCCTTTCTGCCCTCACGTCTCTTCTCTCTCACTCTTTTCTTTCTCTCCTTCCCTTCTTTTTTTTTTTTTTTTTTACTCTTTTTCCTCACGAATTCTATCCTCAAGCTTTTCTTCTCTCTTTTCATGAATTTTTCTCTCAATTTTTGCCCATTTGTCACGAAAATTGTGGCTCTTTTTATAGTGATTCCAGACAGCCACTTTCTATAGTATTTTTCAAGTTCCATCTTTTGTTGCATTGATTTGGCTGTGTATTGAAGCGTGATTTCACAATCAGTTCGATTTTGTTTCGATTCCTTCCCCTTAATCAAAATCCTTACCCTTTATTTACCTAATTTCTTAATTACTTCTGCATTTATCAAAATCTAAATATTTATCAAAATTGCGAACTTCCATGTATAATCAATCAAATTGATTTTCTCCATTTTTTTCCTTTTATTTGTTTTGATGTAATTTTTATTTTATTTCTTTTTTTAGAGATTAAAATTAATCCATAATTTTTATGCAATAAATCAATAAGTGGATTGTCAAAATTTGGGTGTCAACAGCCGGCTAACAGGCGAGAGTGTTGGCCCTCACTTGTGGCTAGCGATGGTTGGCCGATGACCTCACTACCCCGAGTTGTGAAAAAAAAAAAAAAGAAATGTTGGAAAAAAAATATTTAAAAATTGTAAATAAATTTCGCACTAGCGTCGGTCGTGCTATGTAGAACAATCGGTATTAATATTAACAATTTCCGGTCAAAATTGGCCAAATGGACTACGTTCACAAATAGTCAAAAGGCTTGGAACTCAATTGTTATAATTAAAAGTTTTAAGACTAAATTAGCACAAGTGTAATAAATTTAAAATCTTTTTGTACTTTTCCCACCCAAAAATGTAATACTATTTGCATTTAGTTATTGTTGACATCCAAAATTACCCTCGGAACCACATGCCAATCGCAAGAGATCATTGGATGAAACGCTTCATTTTGACTTGCGAAGTTAAGGGCAAAACAATTTTCGTGAAGCTACTTAAGTTGAGCCTCAATGGATTCTGAAAACCAACTCTAGAGTTGATGGCCTAGAGATTAATTGCCACGTGTCATGCTATAGGGGATAGTGCACCAGATTTGAAGACAAAGCAAAATTAACATTAGAACTCAACCAAGAATACCTATTGTGAGAAATGCACATAAAAATAGAGAGCGATTATTTGCTTGAGGAACAAGCCGCACAAGCATCATCGACGGGGCAAGAAACAATTATTAAAGGATAAGGTCATCAAGAAGAAGTGGAAAACATGGAGAATGCAAAGAGTAATGTCCAAGAAAGAGCAGCCAACTAAGGAACAATCAATCTACTCTATAAATGCTGCAGCCCTACTATTGAGAAACACCCCCCCAAACAATACAACAATTATCTTTACTTTATCTTTACTTTATTGCATCTTAGTTGTAGTTTCGATATTGCTGTCGCTAATTAAATTTCAACATGTATCTCTATCCAGTCCAGTATCGTCGATTAAATTCCAATGTTGTTCCACAAACCTAGTGTCATTAATTAAATTACAGCGTTATGTTTCCTACTTAGGAGTATTGTTGTTGGTTAAGTTCTAACTTTACACTTAAAACAAGTTTTGTTGTAGATTAAGCTCCAGCATAATTTGAGCTTGAGTTATAACTATTAGTGTCCAGATTACATAATTGATTAAATTCTAGTGTAATTTGAGTTCAAGAGCAGTTAGTTTTCAAGTCATTCGAGTATCAATTGTTAAGGCTGTATATATAAGTTGATAAATAAGGCTCTTTACTGCATTTGACATTCTTTGTCCAAGTTTAACACAGAACTTAAGTCTCCTATAATAAAAACCAAAACACAACATTTGATGAGAGTTTTAAACAGGGATCAACACTGTTGAAAGATTTTCACCGGATTCAAAAGTTAGCATGAAATTGACCATAGAAAAAAAAAGGACTAAATTCAATCTAATACAAAGAAAACATCAAAAGAATTATAATCCATATTTCCCGTTGATTTTTTCTTCTTTTTATTATAAATCACATAAGGATTACCACTAAAGTTAGAAGTCAAAGTTATTATCATTTTCCTATTGATTCGAAGTCCGGAGCATTTCAGACACCTGCTTGAATCATCATTGAAGAGGGTTTTCTAGAATATGTTCTCGTTTTGATAAAAGACATCTCTGCAATGAGTTGCCTCTCATTTTGGATGATGTCGATAATGGCAAGTAGAAGCCCTGGTGCTTTGAATATAATGATCTCACAAACCCAACCGCTGGTCTTCGTATCCGCCATGACACCCCTATGTAATTTTGACAATCTTATGCCGGTAAGCCTTTGCTCCCACTTGTCATTCTTCCTACAAAAGACCACCGGGTCAGCCTATAGTTTCCACTGGGTAAGATGCCCTCGTGATTTTTCGCCGTTGCATTGAAGTGCAGTGGATTTTGGTTGTTTGATAAATTTCAACCTGAACGGTTCAATTTTTTTTTTTTTTTTTTGTTTTTTTAAACAATGCTGAAAATTTACACGGACACGGTGCTCATAAAAGACCATAAAGTCTATTATGCAATGTATCTAAAACCACACGTTGTTTTGATCTGATTGACGTGACCTTGTTATTTCTGTTATCTTGTTTTCTTATTTACTTCTTCTCTATTTCATTTTGTGACGTTAAATTTTTAGAATAATTTTGAGAGTTCACCTCATAGGTGTCGCGACCTCCCCGAAGCGGGTTGGACCACCTAAGGGTTCGGCTAATGGATTGTTAAGCCTAGACTTAACTCGGGCTCTCCCAAGTCCATACCAATTCGCGACTTAAGGTTTGAGTTTTTAACACGCAGATGATTTTTATCCTGGAGTCACCACTAATCTATTTTTTGGTGGGTCGATTAGAAACCCAAGTAAAGTAATGGGAGAATTACTTTACTCCTACGAACCAGAGATTAAATGAGTTCGGGGACTTGATTACGCTAGATTTCTCTAACGCCCTTTCGGTACCTTTTCTCTTTTATTTTAGAAAAATGTTTTGCAGGCAGCTTGAATTGATTTTAGCCTAAAACACTAAAGTGATCATACGGTGCACAAACATTAAAGATAACATTCAAAAGGAAAAAAAAAACATTGCAGAATTAAACACAATAAGGCAATCAATTATTTTTGGGATTTTCTCTTGTTTTAAAATGAAAACTTACCTATATAACATGCATATGATATTTTTTTGGTATTTTTATTTATTGAAATTCAAATAATTACTGAAAATTGACTACAACACCCGACAAATTATCCTACTCAAGCTAGGAAATAATTTAGATTAAATCCCATTTTAATTCGGAAACTCGTCTTAATTAATTATCCATAACATGCAATCTAACAAATCTAATTAGATAAATTCTAAACATGCGGTCCAAACCTATTTAAGAAACCATCCTAATTTGTCATGCAATATGATTTTTTTTATGTTTTCCAAAACAAGCATTTCATCAAATATAAACATTATATCCAACAACTCAAGATATTTATCCAATGAAGGATTAAAATAATTGAAAAATAATCCGTTGTCTCACGGATTAAATTAACAATTATTTTATTCCTAAACATCACAACAGTCAAGAAAATCAAAATAATTAAAAAATTAATCCGAAGTCTCTCGGATTAACTTAATAATTATAATGATTTTAAAGCCAAGATATCATCAAAATCAACATAATTAAAATGGTCCGAAATCTTACGAACCAAATTAATAATTATGGTGATTTTTACCAATAATATCCTATTAGGTAATGCCTAAAACCTCAATTAACATCAAACATTCCAGTTTATATAATAATATTTAAAAGAAATTTGGTTAAAGAAAACTACCTTATTTGGATCCGCGCCAAAATTTCACGAACGGTGGTTCGCGTCGGGGTCGGGCTGTGGCGGTTGCAACGCAACAGCAGCTTCTGGTCAGGCTCGACGCGGGCTTTGTGGGTGCAGTTCAGGCGCAGCAACTCAGGAAGGAGAGCTGGTGGACTCGGTAGAGCAGCGAGCAGGCCGGGGTCGAGTCAGCGAGCTCAGGACAACGGGGGGTCGTGGCTGGTGGTGCTTGACACAGCTTGTCGTCGCTGGTGTACCTGCAGGGAAGGAGCAGCAGCAGCTGCTGTGGTGGCATCGTTCAAAAGGGGACGGCGGCTGGCGGTGCTAGGCGGGCTCGAGCAGAGGAAAGCGCGGCAGCAAGGGCGGAGCAGCTTGGGACACCGGGGCGGAAGTGCAGGCGTGGGCAGAGACGGTGACTTCACGGGCTGCTGGTGTCGCGAGGGACTGAGCGGCGGTGGAGAGCAATGGCGTCGGCTGGGTGGAGCGGCTTGGGTTGCAGCGTCGGGTTGCTGGTCTTCGACTCCGGGCAGCGTCGGCGTGGGCTCTGGACGCTGGGTCGCCGGTGGAGGTGCTGCTGTGCGGTGACGGGCCACTGCGGAGGTGCTGCTCGTCTCGCGAGGGATTGAGCGACGGTGGAGAGCAGTGGCGTCGGGCGTTGGTGCAGGTCGGGAGCTCGTGCAGCGGTGATGCAGAACGACAAACGGGCGCGGTGGTGCGGCGAGGAGGCTCACGGGCTGCTGCAGGTCGTGTTCGGGACGGTTGCAGCAGGAGGACCAGCAGCAGGTCGAACGGAGGCGTGGCTCTTTGTGGTCCCGGGAGTGGCGGTGACGCTCGAGGTTCCAGCGACCGCAAGTCAGCAGCTGTGGCGGTGTGACAGCGAGCGCGGCGACGGGCAGGACTCAGTGACGGGTGTTGCAGCTTGCGGGCGTTGCTCGTGGCTTCGAGATGTAGGAGGCGGGCGTGGTGCAACGACAGGGGCTCGGAACTCTGGCGATGGGCGTTGCAGGGACAAGTGGAGGTGCGGCTAGCGGCGTGCAAGCAAGGAACTCCCGAAGAAGATGACCTCCCCGGCAGAAGACATCCTCTCCCCTTTTTTAATCTTTTATTTTCTGTCTCTCACGTCCTTTCTCCCTCTCTGTTGCCCTCTCTGACTTCACATTCTTTTTGGTTTTTTCTCTGACACACTCCCTTCCCTTCACTCGTCTGACCGAAAGAGAAGCCCTTCACAATGAATTTTTTTCTTTTTCGCTCCCCTCACAGACCTCTCGAATGAATTTTTTTTTCTCCTCCTAAACAACCTCCTCCCTCCTCGCGTATTTATAGGGTTCTTGGAGTCCAACCGACTTTAGTGTGAAAAGGTGAACAGGAGGCAGCCGTAACTTTTCCTTGCTGTTCACGTTCGGCTCTCTTTTTTCAAATATGGTGGCCACCGCCTGACAAGCCACATATTTTATAATATTTTATGAGTTCATTTTGCTTCCTTGAGGTTCCTTACGTCCGCTGAATTGTGTGCATGCATGTGCATGCATTAATGAGCGTGAGACAATGGACGTGTAGGAACTTCTTTCTTCTCCAGCCGATTTGCTCTCTAGGAAGGAAAGTAATATAAAATGTCAGCCCATCTTTTTGCATGCGTCTGTAGAATTTTCACGTCCCCCATTCATGCGTGCATGTGCAGGCATTAATGAGGGGAAGAAAATGAACGTTCATCATGAATTCTTCTTTCTTCTTCATGCTTGGGGTTTCTTATACGGCTACTTGTCTCTCCCTTCTATAGGATAGCCACAACTTTTGACTTTTCTTGTTGGTTATTTGCTTCCTCCTTCAGCAAATTTCTCGTTGCTTCTCCTGACAACCCACACTTGAGAGAGAGCATATTATATAATATTATTTCATGGGCTCATTTTGCTTCTCTAAGGATTCCTCTCGTCCGCCGAATTTGTGCGTGCATGCGCATGCATTAATGAGGGAGAGACAACGGACGTGCAAGAACTTCCTTCCTTTTTTTTTTTTTTTTTTTTTTTGACTTTAGCTCTTTCGCATGTTCAGACCAGTGGAGAGAGACCATCCCTTCGATCGCAAGCCCCTGCTTCTTGTTGCCTTTTGGTACCGATGCAAATGCAACTACATGAAATGCAATTTTATTATTATTTTTATAGGGGTTAAAGATTAATCCCTAATTTTTTATGCAATTAATTACTAAATGATTAATCAAAATTTAGGTGTCAACAATAGGTTTTGAGCGAGTTCGCTTCTATGCGGTTTTACAGGTTTTACTCATATTGACGGTCCAATCAAATTTTTTAATTTTGAAAATTTCTCAAAAAAGCCATTACAGAATTTAGGACTCACTCGTAGGTAACCATGATGATTGGGTTTTACTATCTCATTGCAGAGGGAATGAGTTCGAATCTCCAAATGCTCACGACTTAAGTGGGGATCTCAAAGGTGGTTTATTGGGCCAGCCCCCGAGGATTTACGTTTAAATAGCAGCTTGCGATGAGGCTCCACCGGTGCTACCGAGCACCGGAGGGTTGTGTGATCCCTGAAGAGTAATCTTTGGCGATCCCTTGATCATCAAAAAAAAGCCATTACAGAATTTGGGGATGACAAGGATAAATAATCATATTTTGGGCATAAATGATTTTTTACATGTCACGTAATTAATTGACTAAAGAAAATATATGAAATGAATTCATAATCGGAGTACTTTTTGGTAAACATAAGACGACATGCATTGCATACATGTATAAATCAGTCCACTCCAATAGCGCGAATAATTGCAAAACGTGCGAAAGAGGGAATTTGTTTAAAAAGTACGTACGATTATTTTACGTAAAAATGCGAGTATTTTCCTAACAAAGAACATTGCATGGATGCAAGAAATTGACATTTAAAAGATAATATAAAACCAATTAATTGTAAATATTTCCATAAATAAATATTTAGAAAGAGAGTAGTACTACATAGAGATTCTATAAATATATTCAAAACGGATTTGAATTGTGTTCAACTTAAGATGGAGTTGCAACTAGAAACTCTTAAAATAACATATACAAATACTGACAAGATAATCGACATGGATTGTGTTTGTAGCAAGATGGAACCTATAAAGTCAACAGTTACTGTAATTACTAATATTGATAATGTATGTATTTAATCTCCTAATAAATATAGATGTAACAATGGTTTTGTTTTATCTGCAATTAAGGAGATTGCATTGAAAAATCTTTATGGAGGAGTTAAAGGTGCACGTGGAGTTGATGTTCTAATGAGGTCCAAAATTATGACGAAGTTTAAGCATGGCTTGGACTTGAAAAATATCTATGGCCATAGAGCCCATTGAGGACTAGGAGAGTAGCAATAGAGTTTAAATTTTAGCAAAGCGATTGTAACTTGTCACAAACGTCGAGTCAAGATGGAGATTGTTAAAATATATCTCGAATTTGGGCCCACAAACAAGTCCACATCCAAATTTGTGCCATGAAATTATATATTTCCTATTTCAGAGTTAAAGTCCACAAGTTGGATATTCTCTATACCAAGTTTGAATCCGCCGGGCAAAATAGAGGTGGTAATATAAGCAACAACTTATATTTGGATTGTTGAAGCCTTTGAACTAATATTGGAAATCCAACGTGTATTAGAATCGGAATTACTCGGTCAATTGATTTCCTTTCGTTGACCAAGACGCGACAGACTTGGACTTCTTCTCTGTGGCGGTGATACTAACATTCAAGGGTTTATTTTTGTGGGTCTTGCTTCTATATATGTAAAGCAAGTCTTGCCATGGCCGTGAGGTCTTCTTGAAGCACCGTTTGTGTACAAGTGCTTGGTGAACGAAGACGCACAGAGGAAACTCATGAATTACATTTATCACATTAGTATTTGTAACTGTGAAATTTTATGGTAAGATTTGTAAATTTATTTATGAGATTGAGAGATTATTTAACATAAATTTAAAGTTAAACATTACGTGAGTCATTTAGTATAATAGGCCCTCGAAAGTATTTAAGTGACTCAAGCGTATAATCTTTATTATATTGCATGATTTATAATGAAATTTGTCGTTATTATCCTGGAATGTACACCATTATAATTGGATTATGGTGTTTGATTTATTTATTTTTATATTTTATTTTTATTATTCGATCTGTCGGTTTCTTAGGGTGCGTTTGGCTGCACCCTATTTCTGTTCCCAGGAACAGAAATTTCTGTTTTTTTGTTCTTTTGTTCCCAGGAACAAAAAAGAAACAGAAACAAGAAACACAAAAAAGTTGTTTCTTGTTTCTGGAACAAAATCTAGAAACACTTCTCTTTTTTATTTTTTTTCTTTTCTTCTTCTTTTTTTCTTTCTTTTTCTTTGCCGATCGCCGGCCTTGGCCATGGCCGGCGACCGGCCGACGAGGGCCGGCGGCCTCGCCTAGCCACGGCGAGGCTCGCCGGCCCCGCCGAGGCCGAGCTCGGGCCGTGGCCGGGGCGAGGCTCGGCCTCGCCTTGGTTGGGCGAGCTCGAGCTCGCCAGATCCGGCGAGGCCGAGCTCGCCCGGCCGGCGAGGCTCGGCCTTGCCCGGCCACCGCCAGGTCGGCGTAGCTGGCGGTGGCCCAGCGAGGCCGAGCCTCGCCGCCGCCGGGCGAGCTCGACCTTGCCGGATCTAGGCGAGCTCGAGCTCGCCCCACCCACGGCCAGCTCGGCCTCGCGGGGCCGGCGAGCCTCGCCGTGGCTGGGCGAGGCCGCCGACCCTCGCCGGCCGGTCGCCGGCCATGGCCGAGGCCGGCGACCGGCCAAAGAAGAAAAAAGAAAAATAAGGAAAAATAAATAAGAAAAATAAGAAAGAAAATAGAAAAATAAAATAAAAATATTAAAAAATTAAAAGAAATAAAAATTATATAAATTTACCAAACGTGTTTCTATTCTTTTTATATTTCTGGAACAGATTTACCAAACGCATTTTTTTGTTCAAAAATTGTTCCCCGGGAACAAACACTTTTTTCTATTTCTGTTCCCGAAACAATTTTTAAACGAAAACGTTACCAAACGCACCCTTAATTTCTACCTGTATGAGTTGTGACAAAATGGGATGAAGCCAGCCTCGCCTGACTGACGAGACAAGTGCTTGGGACAAGTGCATCCAGCGCTTGGTAGATGTGCAATGTACGGCACTCGTCTAGTCATTTCTTTCGTCCTTCCCTTTGCCAAAATTGGTGACTGTTCCCAAACATTAGCTAGGTCTTTATCTCCATAGCACATTAACTTCATCCTAAACTAGGTCAAGAAGACGGCCGTAGTTATTGTTAGGGAAATCCCTTATGATGTTTTGAAGATGACAAAATAAATCAAATGCTACTAACATATTTGATGGTTGAGTAATAGGCCATGCAGATGTTAGAACATGTAGAGGATATTATCAAAGTCGAAGGCGCAGGACTCGAGACTCAAAGTCTGAAGATGCTAGACTCAAGACTCAAAGTCCGAAGACCGCAGACTCAAGACTCAAAGTCTGAAGACTGCCAGACTTTAGTGTCAAAGTCTGTTCTACATCATAAGTCTGCTCACTCTGATAAATTCCAGACTGAACGTGAAGTTGAACCAGAAGACAGACTCTATGCTGAAGTTGAACTGGGTACAGATCTTAAAGTCTACAGACCCAGATTGTAAAGTCTAGAGACTCAGATTGTAAAGTCTAGAGACTCATATTGTAAAGTCTACAGACTCAGACTTTACATCCAGATTCAATGAATCGTAACTCAAGCCCAATCATACAACGGCTAGTGATCCGGTTTGGATTCCACATCAAGATTGATTTGATTGATTCAATCTAATTGATTGACGATTGGATCTTGAAGACAAGAATTCTATACGAAGAAGCTTTACTTATGGAAACCAAGATTTCGTTTGTATGGGCGATCGGAATCAATTTGGGATTTTACCTTTGTCACTCAACGGCTACCAAATCTTCTAAGATACGAGCTGTCCAATGGGTATATTGGAAGACGATTCTCCGGGATACTGTCCAACGGTAGTTTGGAAGTAGAGGAGTATTTAAGAAGATCATGGACCGATGAGCAAGTAAGAGACGGAGCGTAGAATTTATAATTCCAAAGTCTGAGCGACTTTAGATCATATACTTGTCTCTTGAGAGCTTAAACGTTTGTAATCGTGAGAGAAATACCAAGAGAGTGACTTAGTGAGATAGTGTGATCTACTAAGTATTTGCACTCAGTTGTAATCTCTTGTTGATTACATAGTGGAATCCAGCCAAGAAGGCTGTTATCGTGGGAGAGTGGACGTAGGCTTGGATTAAGCCGAACCACTATAAATCTTGTGTTCTTATTCTCTTCCCTAACTCCTTTATTTTGTTCATACTAGCACTCTCAGTTATTACCCTCTCGACCAGACTTAAGACAGGAAATTGCTCCGGTCCGACGGGATTACTCCAACGCTTTAAGAGGTCTCTAAAGCCTAACGGAGGTGGGGCGTGGCGGCTGTGTGGCCGTGGGTTGCTGCGGGACTGTAACGAGCGAGTGGAGAGAGAGAGAGAGAGAGAGAGAGAGAGAGGGGGATGGGCTGTAGATCACTCTAAGAAAATAATTTACACACTGTCAATTTACACTAGGAAGATTCGAGTACAGAATATATTTGGATATGCGGTGAGGAGGAGAGCTGGTACGTCCCGGAGTTTTGGAGAGCAGTGAGGTGAGAGAGACGTCAATAAATGTTCAGCACTTGCCATTCCGAAGTCCTCTGGTGAAACTACACATCGCACAAAGCGATGGTTCTTGCGGACTTCTTGATCGCCACGGCCACCGTACTAGGCTCCATCTCGCTCTTGAGGCTACCTCGAGGGAGCTGAGGGATGGATTTGGAGAAACCACCGAGGTCCATTACATAGTTAGCACTTCATATGCCATTTACATTAAAATTCCCGAGTGATGGTACATCTGACGCACGAGACACTTTGTCCAGGTCAAGACCGTGGTCGCCGATCTCGCGAAGCTGAGCGGAGAGGAGATAGCGGCGGCCATTGCAGGAGCGACGGAAGGGATCGACGTCGGGTTGCTGGTCAACAACGCGGGGATGGCTTCTCTCCCGAAATACTTTCACGAGGTGGATCGAGAGTTGACGGAGAGCATGTTGAGAGTGAACGTCAACGCAGCGGTGTGGGCGACGAAGGGAGTGATCGATGGAATGTTGAAGAGGAAGAGAGGAGCGATCTTGAACATGGGATCTGGTTCCACCGTGTATATCTCTTCGTTTCCTCTTTTGAACTTGTATGCCTCCACCAAAGCGTAAGTTTCGATTTTCTTCCAGTTTTGTGTCTTTTATTTTTTTGTAATTTGTTAATCAAATTTATAATGCAAAAGTTTTCTCTTTCTTACTAATTTCCTTTTAGGATTGTAGCTATATCAGGATTCATATACAAATTTGACATTGTAAACAATGTGATGAACTTTAAGCAATAATAAAAGTGTCAAAAAAATTCTAAACATTTTGTATTTGTGCCAATTTAGTCATAAACCTTTTTTTGGTGTTAATTTAGTCATAAATCTTTTTACTTAGTGTTAATTCAGTTATGTTTTGGTTAATTTTAGTCGGATTTTACTGATTGGGCGTCGGCCGGCTGCATGATTTGATTGGCGGTGACGTTGACAACTATTATTAATATTATAATATTTTTAAATATATTTATTCTTTATTCTTTATTATTTTTTCCTCCTTCCTCCAACCGCTGGCTAGACCATGGCAATCGGCCAGAGGCAATGAAGCCTCTTCGGCCACCTCGCCAGTGGCCGCAAGCGTGCTGGGCGGCAAGGGTGAGCTTTGCCAGCGTAGCCTAGGCCGCAAGGGCGACCTAGCACCAGGTTGGCGAGGCTTGACCCTCGCCAACCCACGGGAGGTCGCCTCGTACCTAGCTGGTGAGGGTTAAGCCTTGCCCATGGCCGATGAGGCTTGACCTCGTCGAATTGCAGCTTGGGCGGCGCCGGAGAGGCTCGCCCTCGCCGCCCAGTGCAAGGTCGCCCTCGTGACCACTAGCGAGGGTTGGCAAGGTCGACCTCGTCGGTCGTCGCCTTTGGCCGATCGTCGTGGTCCGGCCAGCGGACAGAGGAAGGAGGAGAGAAAAAAAATAAGAAAAATAAGAAAAATAAATAAATAAAATTCAAAAATATTAAAATATTATTAAAAGTTGTCAACGTTAGCACTAATTAGCCCACGTCAGCTGGCCGGTGTCTAGTTAGCAAAATCCGGCCAAAATTGGTTGGAAATGACTAAATTGGCACTAAAAAGTTTTAAATTTTTTTTACACATTTCCCATAATAATAAGTTAATCAAATTCAATGCCAGACAAAAATTGATACATCACTTAATGTTCCAACAATTTAGTATGTTTTACATTATTTGGATCTAAAAGGACCTTTCAATGGTGTCAAAGTCTATATCCAATCTATTCTTATAGTTCAATCATGTGAACTTAGATATATCAATGTGATTCGTTGCAGTTTTCTGGCAACATTCTCAAAAAGCATCAGTTTGGAGTACGAAGGACAAGGGATTGATATTCAATGTCAGGTAAATGTATGAGAAAAATCATATATCTTTTGGGTGTTGTGATGATATGGTTAGAATTCTTGTGTCCCTTTGTTCCGTCCTCTTTTCCACTCCTAACTAAACACTCATAAATTTGCGAGAGAACATTGTTATAATGTTTACTTTTTTCTTTTAAAAAAAGAAAATCAAACGCCAATGAATTTCCCTTCATAACACAATCACTTTATTGAAACTAATTGACTCACTTCTCCACGTCGGTAGTAAAATGGATGCATAATATACTTTCTCCTTCAATGACGTAATAACCACTCAAGTTCCAATAGATCAATTTAATCTTGTTCAATGAGTGATATTTAGCCCCAAAAAATAAAGACTAGGAGCAAGGTCTCATTATCCATGACTTCACAAATATAGGGAATATGATTAGAAGCCTCGGTACTTCGTGATTAGTGACAATTCCACAACGCATGTTGGGGGTCATATAATCCAATCTATGCGCTGGTCCGTGCGATTATCTTACTGGTCATGTTTCATGTTAGCCAGACCATGCAATCACTTATTTGCTCTTTCACTTGTGAGTTCTCCACATGAAAAAAAATTGTTCAAAAAATCTTAAATTTATTGTACGAAGGTCAATTCAGTACCTTTCAATTATGCCAAATTAGTCCTAAAATTTTCGATTTTGCCAAATTAATCTTTATACTTTTGTGCCAATTTAATCGTAAACCTTTTGAAATTTTGGTAATGTAGTCATTTTGGCCAAATAATAGATTTAAGATTAAATTGTCAAATCTTCAAAATGTTTAAGACTAATTTGACACAATTGAAAGGTTTATAACTAAATTGACAAATCGTTAAAAATTTGAGAACTAAATTGGCACAATTGAAAAGTTTATAATTGAATTGATAAATATATAATAAGTTTAAGACTTTCACCCTATAAGAACTCAAAAAGGTTCCTCAAGAAGAAGTGAAATGAGTCTGTAAATTTATTGACCCTGCATGCCTCATTCACTAGCCCCTAACCCCCAAAATATTCCCTAGCTATCAACTGTACTCGCTAGTTAAATGCCACTCAATGCCCTTTGCTAATTGGTGAAACAAGACATTATATGAGCTAAAGGAGAACGGTTTTTCTAGCATTGTATCTTGCAAAGGTATAATTCTGAATCTTAGGGTGCGTTGGGTAACGATTCTATTCCCAGGAGCAAGTTTTGATAAAAAATGATTATTTTTTTATTATATTCCTGAGAACAATTTTTAAGAATTTTAAGTCGTTTGGTAACTATCTAAAATTTATTATTCCAGAATAGAATTGCGTTTGGTACTATGCTCATTGATTCTGTCCTAATCAATTTCTTTTAATTTTTAAATATTTTTTTCCTTTTTTTTTCTTTTCTTTTTTTTCCTTTCTCTCTCTTGTTCTTCTTCTTTCGGTGGCCGGTCGCTGGTCCAACGGCCTCACTGGAGCGTCGCCGGCCCTCGGTGAGGTCGGCCCTTACCGAGCTGAGCCTTGTCGACAGCAAGGCAAGGCTCGCCCAACCTCACCTGTGGCTAGGCCGGCCTCGCCAAGGCTGGGCAAGCCTCGTCAGGGCTAGGCGAGGCCCACCTGGCCACCGGCAGGGCTGGGCGAGCCTCGCCGATGGTTGGGCTTGCCTTCGACTAGCTCGTTAGACCTCGCCTTAGCCTGGCGAGCTCGCCGAATTGGTTGCCGGTGATTGGCGGCAGTGATCGATGGCGGATGGCGGCGATCGGCAGCAGATAGCAAAAGATAGTAACTGTGGGATGTCGGTAGATGAAGAAGAAGAAGAAGAAGAGAAATATGATTTTGATTCTTAGATTTGTTCTCAGAATAAAATTTGACTTTTTTTTTAATTCTTGATTCTATTCTAAATCTAATTCCTGGGAACAAAAAACTAGAAATTTGTTTCTAATAACAAAATTTTTACCAAACGTGATTATGTTCCCCAACTGCTCCCGAGAACAAAAAATCAAAATCAGGCACTATTTGGATGATTACCAAACAGTGCGTTAATATGCGTTCTTTTGTTTATGGTCTTGTTATTGTGCTTGTTTTCTTCTCCTTGACTGTTTGTTTGAAACTATGAGATAAACGGTTATGCTTGGATTTAGAGATTCACTTCAAATGTGTAATTAAGTTTTCATAGAAATTAATGAATTGCAAGTCCCAAGGAAAAAGCTTTTAGAATTAAGGTTTCGTTTGTTTTGCGAAAAATAATTTCCGGATTTTTTTGGCGTTCGTTTCACGGAAAATGAATTTCTTGGGGAAAATGTTTTCCGTGAAAGGAAAAAAATCTTATAAATTGATCTCTCTTATCTCACATCTCTACAAATTCTCACTTCCTCCTCTCCTTTCTTTTTTGTTTGAATTATTTTTTAATTTTATTTTTTTATTCGAATTATTTTAATTTCATTTTTCTTTTCTTTTCTTTTTCTTTTTTTCCCATCTTCTTTTTTCTTGGCTAGTCGTCAGCTGTTGCTAGGTGAACCTTGAACATGTCGATCTCAAGCTCGCACTCTGTACTCTTGCTTATCATTTTCTTTATTTATTCTACCATACAGTTGTACATTGCTCAAGCAAATGGCTCTACATACTTTACTTCTTCTTCTTTTTTTATTAGAACACAAAAGACGTAGGGGGAGAACAGGCCACTCAACTGGAAGATTCTCATGAGGGTTGTACATGCTTTGCTTCTAATATCTTTTACTTCTTTTTAAAATCCATACGAACATTTTTTTAGAGTAAATAAGTGTTTGGTGACAATGAGGGAACAAAGATATGAAGTAAGTTTGCCAGGATTTAAAGGTAAGTTCATATTTGATGGATTTATAGGTTTATAAGTAATGCATGCTTAAGTGGTAAAGTCTTAGAAAATATTTTCCTTACCGAATATCAGAAAGTATTTTCCGAAACATTTTTAGGTTTTAGCCGAACACCAAAAATATTGTCATTTTCCTAAAAAATGACTTGTGGGAAAATATTTTCCGAAAATGGTCCATTTTCCGTGAAACAAATAGACCTAACGCTGCGATTGAATTCCAATTATATTGCAGGCTCCTCTTTTTGTTGCCACCAAAATGACTAGGATGAACAGATGGTACGTCTTCATACCTTCGGCGAAGATGTTCAGCAGAGCAAGCGTGCGATGGATCGGGTACAACCGGGTGTGCAACCCCTATTGGTCGCACTCGGTTCAGGCGTTCGTGGCACGCACGATGGACACAATCATCGTTTGGGGTCTCGAATGTTACGCGAAATGGTTGAGAGCTCGAGAAAGATCGCGTCGTTAGGTCATCGAACATGGTATTCGCATTTTCAGACGCACCCCAATGTAATTGCAGCTTGTGTGCATGACTTGGATATGAAAGCTTGGAGTGGCGTGATATGGGTCTGTGGTCGAGCCTTGAATATGGCATGTGATATGAAGACTTTCTATTTTTCATTCGGTATGCATAAGTTTTCATTTATACACTGTGTTTTCGGGTCTTTCAACAAAGATTGTGCTTCTACTTTGGACCCTCTTAAGCACGATGCACTTTTTACATTCAAATGCTTACGTGGCAGTGCCCACAAGATCGTTAAAGGATAGTGTTCACTATTCTATATGTACCTTCCATTATCAAGTTTACATGTCGATAGAGTGACATTAGGTTGCTTCTTTAATAACCACGTGAAAGCATTTTCACATAAGAAAAATACAAAATCTGTAGTGGTCTTTCGATCATTGATATCTCCAACATAATCACTATCTGAATGAGTTCTAAGTTGGAAGGATTCAGAACGATAGTAGTGTAGGCCATGAGAAGTGGTAACTTTGATGCACCAAAGTATCTTTTTTACATCTTTAAGATGAGATGATTTCAGCTTCTCCATATATCAACTTATAATTCCAACAATATACATAATATCCAATCCCGTGCATATCAAGTATCTCAAACTCCCAATCAAGCTTCTATAATATATCAAATTAACATCGGCACCATCATCAAACTTTGAAAGTTTGGTTCCACACTCAATTAGTGCATTGATCAAAGTACATTTTTTTATATAAAATTTTCAATGATATTTTCTGCATATCCCTTTTGGGAAATCAAAATGCCCTTGGCACTTTGCTTCACTTCGATCCTAAGAAAATAATTCATGAGATCATTATCAGTCATCTCAAATACTTTCACCATCGATGCTTTAAAAGCATCAATCATCTTAGTATTGTCCTTCTTTCCATCACATTTTTTGCGTCAGAATTTCTTAACTCTATTGGGTGCCTAATCAATCTCATTCCCTTTGTTGTTGAATTTATGGTTCCCCATATGCTTGAAGCTGGAAACTTTGTAGAAGCCCAATTTAGCAACATAAACATGGACAGAAGATTTTGTAGCCTTTAAATACTCATCCTCTAATTCCAAATGACGCACTATATTGTAAAAAAATGATAATATTCTCATTGTGCGTCTAAAGAATAAAAAAAACTGTCGGAAAGAAACCTTATAATAGCATGAACTTGCTATTTATTAGTAAGGAGTGTAACTTGTCGACTTCAGCTCATATTTCATGTTTAACATTTCTTGAAGATGCTGCTTCATCATCAAATTTGAGTGCTTTTGGTATGTGTCAAACTTGATAATGAGTCTCATCAACTTTATGACAGATATATTCATAATCTTATCTTTCAAGACAGTCCACATTACTTAAGCTTTATCATAACCTTCAAATTCATATATGATATTATTCTACATACAACTTAGTATCGTGATGCAAGCAATGCTATTTTTCTTTTTCCAAGCTTTATAAATTTCTTGATCTCTTCTGTGCTGAATTGAGGTTCCATGCTTGAATTCACCCTTATTAAAGTCGGTCACAATGGTCTTTGATGCCGAAAACTTAATCAATTGCTACAGTCGCATTGACATAATAAACATAAAATCAATATTAGCACATTTTCCACATTAATACACATTTAATTTGCAGTAAAGACAAACTAAATTAATGATAATTTAATAAAATGTACATAAATGAAAATTCACTATGTTCCCAATCAGCTTTTGTGTATGATTATTTTACTGTTATCAATTAGTTTAATTTGTGAAAATGTTAGGTTCTATATAAGGACACATTTGAATTCTACCAACCTACACCTTTCACTAAAAAAAATAATTATATGACTTAATGTAATTTCTACATTTCTATTAATATCAAAAAGCATACCACAATGTGAATAAACGTACAAAAATTCATACAACAACTATTATCGAAAGCGGGATTCATGATGTAGTGAAAAGATCAATGATCTACAACCATTGTTTGAGTTTATTTGGAACTAGGAAATTGCAAGCATATTAAAGCATATACATACAGTCATCGAGTCAAGCTCTACACGACATATATGTGGTCATTTACATGTAGACTAACTTCTGTATTTCCAAAACCATAGAGAAATACAAGTTTGAAGGAATAAACAATTCACTTATACCCCAAAAATTATGCATATTTAGGGTTTTGTATGCATTTTTACACCTTTAAAAGATTCAAACATGTAAAATAAATACTTCACAATGTAGAGCACATTCATACAAACCAAGCACCACCAACTACGCGCTGATTAGACTCCCACACGCTTACACGTGTTGTTTGAGTGCTTGGCGCATGTGGCGCATGTGACAGCAAGCCAATATGGCTTCTGGCCTGTCCAATCGATCCAACTGCTTGATCGATCAACTTGGTCGGGTCTTCGTGTTAAGTCTTCATCCAATTCAGATTGGATCTCCAATCGGTCGGGTCGCCGGTCAGGAGGTCAGTTATCGACCATTGGTAATGTCATCATTGACATCAGCCCACATTGATTCGCCAACAAATGCGTGGCGCTCATGTGCTGGGCATTCTCAATGTGTGGCTAGCGCTTACTCACAACGGCTTCTGGCACGTGTAGGCATGTCTGGCATCGTCTGGTGGCATGTCACCCACCATTATAATCGTCTCAGCAAATACTTTCATTTCATATATTCAAAAATTGAATTTGGCTGAAAAATATTCAAAAAAATGGGCAAAACAGAGATGGTCGTCCACGACCTCCAAAGCCATTCATTGCTTTGGTTCGTTTTCAATGATTCATGTTGCACTTTCCAATCAATGAGCATTCAAACAATATGAAATTCATCCTCTTAATCCCCATATCAAACAATTTGTGAGAAAATTCGACAGAAAAACAAAATAAATATCAGAACACAAGCTCTGAGACCAATGAGGGATGAAAGATGGCGGAAAAAACAACTAACATTTTTATTGTGTAATAAATGAATTACCTAGGAACATACGTGAATCACAAGTGAATGATGGACAATACAATTTCATGATGGTCCGAGTACAATCACGAAGAAAGTATTCACGTTCTTCAGTGTTAATGTTAATTGTTTTCTTAAAGTGGAAATGAAATTGCCTTTTGTTCGTTCTTTTTTTCTGGAGTGTGAGAGAAAAAGGAAGTGCATTCTGTTTTGAAACATTCTATTATTAGCAGTTGGCCATCTTCTAAAATCATCCTATTTATATTTCATGTAAAATATAATCATTCATACCCCTCTTGACCACATCACATCACATCACATTAAGACAAACGGGTGTCTTTGTTGCATCTCATCATGAACATATCAACGTTGTATATATATAGATCACTGCGAGAAAATAATTTACACTGACAATTTACAATGGGAATGTCTGGGTACAAAACTATCCTTCGAACGGGTGAGGAGAGATGGTACTTCGCGGAGTTGTGGAGAGCAGTGAGGTGAGGGACACGTCTATAAATGTTTAGCAAATGCCACCACTACTTTATCTGGTGAAACCACACTCCGCACAAAGCGATGGTACTTGCGGACTTCTTGATCGCCACGGCCACCGTACTATGCTTCATCTCGCTCTTCAAGAACCTGCTCGCCTTCGCCTGATGGCTGCACGCCACTTCCTGAGGAACCCGAAGGACTTGCAAGACTACGGCTCATGGGCCATTGCTACCGGCACCACCGACGACATCAGGAAAGCCCTGGTCTTCGAGCTCGCCTCCAAGGGCCTCAACCTTGGGCTCATTGGCTGGAACCCCAGCAAACTCGAAGCCACCTCGAGTGAGCTGAGGGATAGATTCGGAGCAACCACCGAGGTCCATCACATAGTTAGCACTTCATATGCCATTTACGTTAAAAATTCGCGTGAATTCCCGAGTGATGGTATATCTGACGCATGAGATAGTTTGTCCAGGTCAAGACTGGGGTCGCAGACCTCACGAAGCTGAGCGGAGAGGAGATAGCGGCAGCCATTGCGAGAGCCACGGAAGGGATCGACGTTGGGTTGCTCGTCAACAACGCGGGGTCGGCTTATAAAATTTATCCTTGATCTCTTATAAAATTTAAGTGCATTGCCAAGAATTATGTTCTTGAGGTGTTTGTTGCTATGTACCTTTAGTATTTGCTAGAAAATAACATTGTTCACCCAATTTCGTCGATAGTGAAGACTTTTGGGTGGACTCTGGTCCCGTGATTTTTTTATCTCCTCACATCGAGGAGGTTTTCCACGTAAAAAAATCATCTTGTGTTCGCGTGCTTGGTATTTATTTTACTCTACTATATCAATTCCTATTAGGTTTAGACAAAAGGGAATATTATTTTATTCCGAGGCGTTAATTCGATATTATTCGAATTGTTACTGTTCTCCTATCAGAGAGGAGCGATCTTGAACAGTGGTTCTGGTTCCTCAGTGTGTATCCCTTTGTTTCCTCTTCTGACCACGTATGCCTCCACCAAAGCGTACATTTCGATTTTCCTCCAATTTTGTGCCTTCTTTTTTTGGTAATTTGTTAATATATATCACAAAAGTCTTCACTTTCTTACTAATTTCCTTTTAGGATTGTAGCTATATCAGCATTGTAGCTATATACAAATTTGACATGGTAAACAATGTGATGGACTATAAGTAGTAATAAGAAGTTAATCAAATTCAACGACAGATAAAAGTTTGTGCATCGCTTAATGTTCCAGCTATTTAGTAGGTTTGACATTATTTGGATCTAAAAGGACCTTGCAACAGTGTCAAAGTCTATATCATATTTACTATTATAGTTTAATCATGTGAACTTGATAGAACAATGTGATTCGTTGCAGTTTTCTGATAATGTTCTCAAAAAGCATCAATCTAAAGTACAAGATACAATGGATCGATATTAAAGGCCAGGTAAATATATGAGAAAAATCATATATCATTTAGGTATTGTGATGATATGGTTAGAATTCTTGAGTCCCCTTTATTTCATCCTTTCTTTTGCTCTTTACTAAACACTAATGTTTACATTTTTCTTTTAAATATATATCTATATCTATATATATATATATATATATATATATATATATATATATATATATATATCTATCAAACACCGATGAATTTCCCTTCATAACTCTCAATCACTTTATTGAAACCGATTGACTCAAGATAGTGAAACAATAGGGTTCACTGTTCTATGTGTATCTTCCGCTATCGAGTTCATATCCTTCGGACTTGAGAAGGTTAGCACAACCAAATGAAGGGCATCATCACACTTTTTTCATTTCCAATCAACTAGCTTAATTAAACTTTAATTCAAGCTGCATACACATTGAGAGTTTATGATTATTGCGTAATGTGAGAGTTGAATATGAGTTGTGTACTCTTATGAATCATTTAGCTCGATTAATGCACCATCAAACTAGTCAATATGCTTCACATGATATGACATAGAAGTTGATCCATGCTAATAATAAAGGGTTTTTATTCTGGACATTCAGTGTAAAATATGTAATTCAATGATGAGCCACGGCCGTATGATTGATCGTATTGATAGCACATCAAACAGACAAGGTACTTAAGCTACATATAAGACATAGAAGTTGAAAGGTACTTAATAATAAAGGGTTTTTCTTCTGGACATACAGTGTAAAATATGTAATTCAATGATGAGCCACGGCCATATGATTGATCGTATTGATACCACTCCCATAATTCCTTATCTAACCTGGGCAGCAGTTCAACCTAGTTCAGAAGCTATGCGAAGTCCACAAAGAATTATAGAAAAGGTCAATCACGCCTTAGGTATAAACAACATCCCCCAAATCTCGAGCACCAGTGAGAAAATGTTTCTACCTAAACCAAATCAGAAAACACGAAGAGCACAAACCTGGGAATGGCGACCCCTGCACCCAACCAGTGGATTAGACCAAACCACCCTTATCAGACAGCGCTTAAAGCATCCTCCACTATCATGCAGACCGACCATAGATGATAGGGGATCAATGGATCTGGTGAGTGAATTTGATGTTGCCGCACTTCAACTACCTATACGCCATGTGATTACTTATGAGGTGGATCTGAACCAAGAAGTTGGCGATGATTGCTTCGAGCCAACCAGCCGGGCCCTAAGTTTGATCAACTCCCTTGTCCACTTAGTAACTCAAATGAAGATCACAGCGGAAAAAGAGTTCTAAAAGGAAAACAGAGTGATGATAGCAGCTGCCTTCATACCAGCCCAGATCTAATCGGGAAAGAAAACAGTGGAATCTCCGGCAAAAAGCAACAAAATCCCCTCTCCAATGCTAGCCCCATCTTTAGCAGCCAAGTTGCAGTCGTCCCGTCGCTATCCAATGTGGTGGACAACGAATGAAGTCGCAGAACATATCTAGGAAAAGCTATGGTAGACGGTGGTACCTGCAACATCCGTGGGTCAGAAGAGAGGTTCGAGAGTGAAGATTGCAGTACCGTTAACGCCAGCTTCGAGAAAGAGATGGATCTGCGCAGATCCGAGAATGCAGTAGGAAGTGAGTGCTCCACAAGTTCAGATCTGGATTTTGAAGACGAAGGCCACGCTTCAGACTCCCAACAGCAACTGCCCCCCCCTCATCTGCAGCTGTGGCTTGTATATGCAAGGACGCCCTTGGGAGGATCATTGATGAGTTTTCTAAATCCATAGAGGCAAAATCAGCTGAAATAGCAGAGGCTCAAGTGCTGGTCGAAACCCTAGATTTTATCTCCTCAAAGATTGCCCCAAATAGACTAGAAAGAGAGATAATTATACACTCTGACTGCAGTACGCTGGTGGATGTGGTTCTCTCTGCAAAAATCCTAAGTTGGGAGGTTCAGCCTTTAGTGAATAGGGCCAAGCGTAAACTGGAAGAATCCTCAGTATTTTCTTAGCCCATTGCAATCGAGATACGAACAAAGTGGCTGACCGGCTAGCCAAAGCCCAACGAATGGGTTGCCTTATTAGAAATTGGGTTAATAGTCCCCCGTCTGCTCTTTTGGATTTATTATGTGCTAATGCTAGAGACGTTTGTACTAAACACTTTTCTTCTTAATGCATTTCAGTATGTTTGTTAAAAATAAAAAAAAAAAAAAAAGCTACATATAAACCCTAATTCATATAATTCTCCAATTTTACAATGGATTTTTATTCCATTGGCCATTGGCATAAAAATCCAATCTCCAAAACCGTGTCATCTGGATGACCCATCTGGTTCTAAATCAAGAAAAATAGTAAGTCATCGAAGATTCGAAAGTTGAATCTTGGAATGAACAAGTTGATGGACAATTTTTTTAGGCGTGTTGCGGGCTCCATGAAATAGGCCCAATTACAGCTTGCATGTTTAGAGAAAGTGCGACATTACATTGAGGCTCCGTTCGTTTCGCGGAAAATAACTTCCAGGAAAATATTTTCCGAATTTTCCGGTGTTCGGATGGCGGAAAATACACGGTCAACGGAAAATATTTTCCGTTGACTGGAAAATCCTTCTTGAAATCACGGAAAATGATTTCCTCTTTTGAAAAGAGGAAATCATTTTCCGCACCTCTCGCGAGCTCACGCTGCTCTCTCCTTCCTTCATCAGTTCACGTTCTCTCTCTCTTTCTTGCTCTCCCTGCTACAATGGCTTCGACAACGTCCTTCTCCGGGATCAGCCTCCGCCCTCCCCGGCCGCTCCTGCCCGCCTGCTCCGGTCGGGCGCCCGCCGCCGCCGCCGCGCTCCGCTTCTCCGGCAGCTCGAAGCCGCTCCGCCTCGGGCCGGCGCGACTCGCCTAGCCCGATCGTGGAAGCCCAGCTCGCCCGAGCTCGGCGAGCTCGAGCCTCACCAGATCGGGCGAGGCGGAGCCTCACCGGCTTGGGGCGGAGCGGGCCTCACCAGATCCGGCGAGGCCCGAGCCCCGCCCAGCTCGCCGGATCTGGCGACCGGACCTTGGTCGGCCGGATCTGGCGACCAAATCTTGGTCGGCTCGCCATCTTCGGGCGTGCGGCGGCGGAGGAAGGAGGAAGGAGGAGGAAGAAGGAGGAGCGGCGGCGGAGGAAGGAGGAAGGAGGAAGGAGGAGGAAGAAGGAGCGGCGGCGGAGGAAGGAGGAAGGATGAAGGAGGAGGAAGAAGGAGGAGCGGCGGTGGAGGAAGGAGGAAGGAGGAGGAAGAAGGAGGAGCGGCGGCGGAGGAAGGAGGAAGGAGGAGCGGCGGTGAAGGAAGGAGGAAGGAGGAGGAAGAAGGAGGAAGAAGAATGAAAAGAAAAGGAAAAAATTAAAAAAAAATTAAAAAAGAAAAAGAAAAAAATTAGTTAACGAACGGTGGAAAATGTTTTCCACTCAAAATTTAAGAATTAGCCGAACACCGGAAAATATAGCCATTTTCCTGGAAAATAACTTCCGGGAAAATATTTTCCGGAGATGGTCAATTTTCCGTGAAACGAACGCAGCCTGAAAGAAAGAGAGGGACGGTCGTAGGTAGGTGAAATAAATCAACAATGGGAACCGCCATTTTCAGTATGAGTTAGGTATATATTTATGAGACCTTTTTCATCCAACCATTTCATCGGCTCTATAAGTATCAAATAAATGGACATGTTGTGCAACGAAAAGTCTGAGAAGATCGCTTTTCCACACGTTGTTTCATGCACGCAATTCATGCTAAAAACATTTTATTAGCAAAATAGACTAGATCGCGAAACAAGAAATTGATGACGGACTATTCAACATGCACATGGGGACGTAGTGATTGCAATCTTGATCGATCAGCTCTCAAATTGGTCGTGACCTGAACTGAGCTAGTCTTATTGTTGCGCGGTCAGGAAGTGGGTTCACTATCCCCTGCACACGAAGCTCTCGTAGCCCCACTCCACCATTTAATTCGTATCGTCATTACTTTCATTGGCGGTTGGAAAATAGTCGGGGCGTAAATTCGGAACACAGAACCGTACGAAGTGGAGAAGTCTTCATCCCTCCGGTCGGGGACGACGCATTATTGGTTTCTAGCGCGCATAATGTTAGTTGGACCCTTCAAGCTAAGACGGATCGGCAAGGTGAGTTGCTAACGATGCTTTTTGATTGCTTCCTCTGAGGTTGGTGCCCTGATGATAAATACAGAAGAACTTCGTGCTCTCCACGGTGGTTTCTCTGGTTTAGGTTTAGTTTGCAAGTGCGGTTCAGAAAGGTATCCAAAGGCTTATCTCTATCATGGGAAAGTCCTCAAAATTTGCTCGTTTTGTACTAGATGGTCGCGTCAGTACTGAGTAGTATTTATTGTCAATGGTCTCGGAATAGAAAGCGAGAGGAAGACGAACGCAAGTGAAAGTAACAGAGTAACGCACGCCGAACTGGTTGACTGATTCCTTGACTCTCTTGAGATGTGTAGCGCGAGGTTTCGTGTGGGATTGTAATAAACCAGGTTTAGATGATGCATGATCGTTTTACTAGTTGCAATAAAGTGGAAAGTTTAGGACAGCTGATAATGTCTATTGGAGTTATGGCAAGAGAGGCTATTTTAGAAAGAATTACCTTAAGCTAAAGAACAATAAGGGTAAAGGAATTTTAGTTGATTTTGGAGATGCTATTGCAACTGTAGCTAATGATAATTCAAATAATGTTGTTTTTGTCCTGTTTGTTACTAATGATTAGTTGTTTGATGGATAGATTATGAATTTTAGTTGTATTTTTCATACTACACCAAATAAATTGATTTACTACTTATCAATGCACAAATAGCAGTAAAGTGCAATTGAGACCAATACTGAATGCTTAGTTGTCAGTATTGGTAATGTTAGAATTAGAATGCATGATCGTATAGTGATGACATTGACTGGTGTAAGGCGTGTCCCAAAGTTGAAAAAAAAAAACTTAATTTCCTTAAATGCCCTGGATTCAATCGAGTGTCTATGTATTTTAGAATGTGGAATTTTGAAAATTAGTCGTGATGCTTTGGTAATAATGAAAGGAATCAAGCATAGTGGTGTGTATGAACTTCAAGATGAAACAATGACAGATTTCGCCGCAGAGACATCAAGTGCATCTTCTCAAGAGTCTGAATTATGGCATATGCATTTGGGGAATATTGACGAGAGAAACTTGAACGTTGTAAGTGAAAGAAATCTGTTAGGTGATTATGTTGCTAATGAACTGAATGTATACAAGTGCTATGATTTATATCAATAACGGAAAATGCAATTCAGTACGATTATCATGGAAACCACAAAAATTACAAATTATTGTGATTTTCTTCAAGGGAGAGTATCAGATATATATTAATGGTTATTGATGATTATTCGTTGAAGACGTGGGTGTTTGTGCTTAGACACAAGTTTGATATTATTATCAAGATCATGCAATTGAAAGCTTTGATTGAAAATGAAAATAGTAAAACGATCATGCATGTGTGGATTGATAGTAGCATGAAGTTTTGCTCGAAATTATTAAATGAATTCTGATGAAGTAAGGCATAGTAAGACATTGCACTAGTGTCAATGAATTACAACAAGTTGCAGAATTGATGAACAAAATGTTACTAAAGATGGCCCATAAAATGCTCTTTAATGCTAGTATAGTTACAATATTCCTAGCAAATGTGCTTAGTACGGCGAGCTATCTGATAAATAGATCATCATCGAATAAGATTAGATGTTGGACAACCGAAGAAGTGTGTTTGGGTAATATTGCTGATTATTTGGTTCTTAGAATATTTGGTTGCCTTTATTATGTTTGAGTTAGTAATGGTAAGCTCAATGGACGAGTACAAAAATATATATTCCTAAGTTATGTATAAGGTAAGCATGATTATTGATTATGGTGCCCAAAACTAAATTCGCTTGTTATTAGTATAGAAATTACGTTTGATGAGTCTTTGATTTTTCTAGCTATGAGTGATTATAATAGTATTTATACATATTTGAATGGTGTTCAACTTAAGGTGGAGTTGCAACTAGAAACTCTTGGATATGAGTATTAACGGGATAATAGACATGGATAGTGCTTGTAGCGAGGTGGAACCTAAAAAGCCAACAATTTATGTAACTGCTGATATTAACAAAGTATATATTTGATGTTTTGACTGATATAGACGTAACAATAGTTGTTGACATCTAAATTTTTTGCAATCCATTTAATTATTTATCGCATTAAAAATTAGGGATCATTTTTTAACCCCTAAGGAGAAAATATAGAATTAAGTTGCATAGTAGATAATTTTAGGAGCATTTTTATTTGCATTGGACCAGTGATGGATGAGTTCAACTTGATAGTTGAGAGCTTTAATTTGATAAGTTGGACTAAGCTAACGAAAAGAGCAAATTGGCTCAAATCTTTTTTTTTACCAAAATTTTATTATAAGAAATAGATATTTGGAATTTTTCGGAATATGATGGAGGTTTTTTTAATATCTTTAGATAGGGCAAGTGTGAAAAAATTATTGTGAGCTCATTTTTGCAGAATTTGAAATTTGAAAAAAAAAAAATCCTCTTGTAATCCTAAATCTTTAGCAATACGTATCAAGAACAAATATTGCATTCGAAAAAAATCTTCATAGATGTTGATTTAAAACCCTAATCCACTCATCTATAAATAGGTTGCTATAATACATAAGAGGGGGGTTTTTTTATTGGGATAAGTGTTGAAGTCTCTGTTAACTGTGAAAATATATTTCAGTCTTAAAACTTACAAAAAGTGCATTTAAGTCCTAAAACTTATCAAATTATTTCAAATGAGTCCTAAGATCGACATCGTTAGCATTTTCCGTTAAAAATGTTGACGTGGCATTTTAAATAATTTTTATTTTCTAGGTTTATTTTTTAATTATTTTTTATTCATTTTTTAAAAAAAATAGATTTAAAAACTAAAAAATTAAATTTATTCTTATCTTATTTTCAACAAAAACTAAAAAGAAAACTTAAAAATTTTATTTTAAATTATTTTTAAAAATAAATTAAAAAATAATGTTAACTTTTTAAATATGTTTTTTATAAATATTTTAACTAAAAAAATTATTTTTAATTAAAATGTTTTTAATAAATATTTTAAATTTTTTTAAAATTTTTGGTGAAAACAAGATAAAATGAATAAATGTGATTTTTTTAGTTTTTAAATCTAAATTTTTTTAAAAAAATAATTTAAAATAATTTAAAAATCACGTGAAAAATAAAAATTATTTAAATGTCACGTCGCATTTTTAATGAAAAGGCTAACGGTGTCGATCTTAAGACTTGTTTGAAACAGTTTGATAAGTTTTAGAACTTAAATATACTTTTTGTAAGTTTTAGGACTGAAATGCATTTTCGTGACAAATTGTAGGATTTTTGAAACATTTATCCCTTTTTTATTTGATCACGTCGAAGGCTTTCCTCTCGATCAAAAACTGAAGACAAAAGAAAGAATTTTTCGTTTCCGTGGAAAAAGGGAAAAATGAAAAAGTCAGCGGAAGCTTTTCCCTTCTGCTGAAAGGACAGCAGAGAGAGAGAGAGAAACAGGTGAGGGACGTGGGGCAGAAGGCTGGAAAAAAGAGAAAAGAAAAGGAAAAAACGTGAATGTTCATCTTCTTCGTTGCTTCGCCCTGCGCCTGCTCGAGGCCTCCGCTGCGCCGGCCATCGCCACCCCAGCCGCTCGTCCGCGAGCACCGCGCGACACCAGCAACCCGCCTGCCGTCACCCGTCGTCGCCTGCCTGCACTGGCCCGCGACGACCCGACGCTGCTCCTGCTCCGCCCGCTGCTGCTGCCTCGCCGCTCCGCCCGCGCCTCAGCCGATCTCCTTCGGCGATGCCTGCTGCAGCCGCGCCAAACCCTGCCGCCCGAGTCACCAGCCACGTGAGTTTAAGGTTAAACACTATGTGAATTATTTGATATAATGAAATCTACAAAAGATTTGAATGTATAATGTATAATCTTCGTTGTATCGTGTGATTTATAACAAAATATATATATATTATATATATTTATAAATGTAAATTATTATAATTAATTATGATATTCGATCTATTTTTTATTTATTTTATTTATTTATTATTTGATATGTCGGTTTCCATAATAATTTCTATCTTTATGAGTTTTGACAGAATAGGACGAAGCCAGCCTCGCTTGACTAATGGGACAAGTGCATCCAGCGCTTGGTAAACGTGGAAGGTACGGCACTCGTCTAGTCATTTCTTCCTTCCTTTTTTTTTTTTTTTTTTTGGTCAGAAGTCATTTCTTCCTTCCTTCGCTTTGCCATAATAATGACTGTTTCCAAACAAACGTTAGTTAGGCCTCTATCTCTATTAGCAACCCCCGAGTTAAAGAACGTTAACTTCATCCTAAACTAGGTCAAGAAGAAGGCTATGGTCATTACCCTGTTGACCAGACTTAAAAGACAGAAAATTGCTCTAGTCCGACGGGATTACTCCAATGCTTTAAGAGGTCTCAAAAGCCTAACGAAGGTGGGGCGCGACGGCTGTGTGGCCGTGGGTTTCTGCGGGCTATGAAGCACGGACACACTGTCGGAGCATCTGTGTCGTGTCGACGTGTTCGACACGTGCCGATTTGCCCAACACGCCCCGGACATGTTAGGACACGCGGTCAACACGTGATGGATTTTTTGACACGTGGTTAATTTTTCTTTAACACGTTCTGACATGTGTCCAGGAGAGATTGTTGAAAAAGATAATGGAGAGTGGAGACGAGGGCGAGGGAGCGAAGGCGATGCCGTGATGATGAGGGAGGGTTAGAGGAAGAGCAGAAACCATGGCGATCGTCGTGATTACAAAGCTGCGATGGAGGTCTAGTGGCGAGGCTGAGGCTGCGGTTACGAAGGAGGAGGGATTTGAGGGGTGGGAGGGGGCGGTGAGGCGACCAAAAGAGAGCAAAGAGGATCATGTGAGAAGGAGGAGGAGGTTGCGGTTGATAGGTGATGGGGGAAGGGGGAAGAAAGGGAAAGAACAGTAGGTGGAGAGGAGGGAGGCGGGGGAGGAGAAACAACGGGTGATGGATGGGAGGGTGGAAGAAAGGGAAGAAATGAGGCGGGGGGGCCCGGGGGTTGGGGGTGGCGTGGGGTGAAGGGGGAAGAGAGAAACAAACAGGTAATGGCGGACCAAGCTGCGGGGTGGCGTGAGGGGGAGTGGGGAGAGAGAAATGATGGAATTGACACATTGGGAGGCACAAAATCAGAGGGGTGGCGTGGGGCGGTAGAGAACATCTTGGGAAGTGGCAGGCCATTGGGAGAGAAAATGAGGAAAAGAAACTGAGGGAGAGGGGGTGTTTGAGGTGACCTGGGAGAGAGAAAATAATGGGGGAATAAATTTTGGGGTTAGGTGGGAGCTAAAATTCAGGGAAATGACAGATCATTGTGAGGGAGAAAGGAAGAAGCTGAGGGGAAGGGGAGTGTCTGAAGTGGCGTGAGAGACAGAAATGAGGGAGCAAAACAAATTTTGGGGAGCAGGGGTTTGAAAAAGAAAGAAAACAATTTTTAAAAATAAAAATATTGAAAATTAAATTTTATTAAATTTTAATTATTATAAAATATCATAGTTCTTTTAAATAAGTTGATTATAATATTTTCTTAGTTATTATTTCATTTATAATTTTTGTTAAAGCTAGAAATATATTCCTAAATATGGGTATGCATTAATTATTAATATACCTTTTAAATTTTCTATAAATAGATTTATTAATATTATTAATGTAAATTCATTATAAGTTCTTTTTATTATTTATTTATGAATTTAAATTAAATTAATAAAAAATAAAAATATTATTTTAATATATAACATGTCAGAATTTTTCACTTTTAAAAATAATGTACCAACATATGGAGTCATCTTCATGTGTCCATATCGCGTGTCGGAAGAGAGAAGGAACAGAGAGAAAGAGAGGGGATGGGGTGTAGATCACCCTAAATTCGAGTACAGAATATCTTTGGAAGAGAGAAGGAAGAGAGAGAAAGAGAGGGGATGGGGTGATATGCGGTGAGGAGAGCCGCTCCGTCGCGGAGTTTTGGAGAGCAGTGAGGTGAGAGAGACGTCAATAAATGTTCAGCAGTTGCCGTCCCGAAGTCCTCTGGTTACACACCGCACAAAGCGATGGCTCTTGCGGACTTCTTGATCGCCACGGCCGCCGTACTAGGCTTCTTCTCGCTCTTCAAGAACCTACTCGCCTTTGCCCGATGGCTGTACGCCGCGTTCCTCAGGAAGCCGAAGGACTTGCGCGACTACGGCTCGTGGGCCATCGTCACCGGCGCCACCGACGGCATCGGGAAAGCCCTGGTGTTCGAGCTCGCCTCCAAGGGCCTCAACCTCGTGCTCGTCGGTCGGAACCCCAGCAAACTCGAGGCCACCTCGAGGGAGCTGAGGGATAGATTCGGAGCAACCACCGAGGTCCATTACATAGTTAGCACTTCATATGCCATTCACGTTAAAATTCCCGAGTGATGGTACATCTGACGCACGAGACACTTTGTCCAGGTCAAGACCGTGGTCGCCGATCTCGCGAAGCTGAGCGGAGAGGAGATAGCGGCGGCCATTGCAGGAGCGACGGAAGGGATCGACGTCGGGTTGCTGGTCAACAACGCGGGGATGGCTTCTCGCCCGAAATACTTTCACGAGGTGGATCGAGAGTTGACGGAGAGCATGTTGAGAGTGAACGTCAACGCAGCGGTGTGGGCGACGAAGGGAGTGATCGATGGAATGTTGAAGAGGAAGAGAGGAGCGATCTTGAACATGGGATCTGGTTCCGCCATGTATATCTCTTCGTATCCTCTTTTGACCTTGTATGCGTCCACCAAAGCGTAAGTTTCGATTTTCTCCCAGTTTTGTGTCCTCTTTTTTCGGTAGTTTGTTAATCAAATTTATAATGCAAATTTTTTCTCTTTCTTACTAATTTCCTTTTAGGATTGTAGCTATATCAGGATTGATATACAAATTTGACATTGTAAACAATGTGATGGACTATAAGCAGTAATAAGAAGTTAATCAAATTCAATGCCGGACAAAAGTTTATACATCGCTTAATGTTCCAACAGTTTAGTATGTTTCACATTATTTGGATCTAAAAGGACCTTTCAACAGTGTCAAAGTCTATATCCAATCTATTCTTATAGTTCAATCATGTGAACTTAGATATATCAATGTGATTCGTTGCAGTTTTCTAGCAACATTCTCAAGAAGCATCAGTCTGGAGTACAAGGGACAAGGGATTGATATTCAATGTCAGGTAAATGTATGAGAAAAATCATATATCATTTAGGTATTGTGATAATATGGTTAGAATTCTTGTGTCGCCTTTGTTCTGTCTTATTTTCTTCTCCTAGCTAAATACTCATAAATTTGCGAGAGAATATTGTTATAATGTTTACTTTTTCCTTTTAAAAAAAGAAAATCAGATGCCAATGAATTTCCTTTCATAACACAATCACTTTATTGAGACTAATTAACTCACTTCTCCACATTGGTAATAAAATGGATGCATAATATACTTTCTCCTTCAATGACGTAATAACTGCTCAAGTTCCAATAGATCAATTTAATCTTGTTCAATGGGTGATATTCAGCCCAAAAAAATAAAGACTAGGAGCAAGGTCTCATTCTCCATGACTTCACAAATAGAGGGAAGATGATTAGAAGCCTAGGTACTTCATGATTAGCGACAATTCCACAATGCATGTTGGGGCTCATATAATCCAATCTATGCGTTGGTCCGTTTGATTATCTTACTGGTCATGTTTCATATCAGCTGGACCATGCAATCACTTATTTGCTCTTTCACTTGTGAGTTCTCCACGAGGAAAATTGTTCAAAAAGTCCTAAATTTATTGTATAGAGGTCAATTCAGTACCTTTCAATTATACCAAATTAGTCCTAAAATTTTAATCTTTATACTTTTAATTGTATCAATTTAATCATAAATACTTTGATAATTTTTCCAATTAATCATAAACCTTTTGAAATTTTGGCTATGTAGTCCTTTTGGCCAAATAATAGATTTATGACTAAATTGTCAAATTTTCAAAAAGTTTAAGACTAAATTGACAAATCGTTAAAAAGTTTAGAACTAAATTATTACAATTAAAAGGTTTATGATTGAATTGGCTAACATATAATAAATTTAAGACTTTCATCCTATACAAACTCAAAATAGTTCCTCTGTGGAAAGAAGGGTGCAATACCGATTATGTACTTCTGTAAGAAGAAGAGAAATGGGTCCGTAAATTTATTGACCCTGCAGGCCTCATTCACTCCCTAGCTGTATTGATTGTACTTGCTAGTTAAATGCCACTCGATGCCCTTTGCTAATTGGTGAAACAAGACATTATATGGGTGCGTTTGGATGGGCATTTAGAAAGCCCATCCAGCCCCCAAAGCCCCTTCAGCCAAAGAGAGGCGTTTGGCAACCAATTCCGAAGGAGCTTTCAAATGAAAGCTGGCCCTTGGGAATGCTGAAGGCTTCAATTAATGAAAAAATTAAAGTTGTCGATTTTGCCCTCAAAATTTGTTGAAAACCCACTTTTGTCCATTTTGAAAATAGAAAAAAAAAACCCTAGCTCATCCGCACTCCTCTCTCCTCCCCTTCCCGTCGCTTCGCTCTCTCCTCGTCGCTTCGCTCTCTCCTCCCCTTCTCCCCTTCCGTCGCTCTCTCCTCCCTCGTGATACCAGTTCTTGCTCGAGCGACAGAGAGTCCAAGGGAAAGCGGCGACCTAGAGCGGCAGAGCTTGAGTCGACACCTCGCCCGCGCGCCAGCTCCACCGACGACTCCTTCCGACTCTCTCCTCCCCTTCTCCCCTTCCGTCGCTCTCTCCTCCCTCGTGATACTAGTTCTTGCTCGAGCAACAGAGAGTCCAAGGGAAAGCGGCAAGCTAGAGCGGCGAGCTTGAGTCGACACACCTCGCCCGCGCGCCGCCTCCACCGACGACTCCTTCCGACTCTCTCTTCCCCTTCTCCCCTTCCGTCGCTCTCTCCTCCCTCGTGATACCAGTTCTTGCTCGAGCGACAGAGAGTCCAAGGGAAAGCGGCGACCTAGAGCGGCAGAGCTTGAGTCGACACCTCGCCCGCGCGCCAGCTCCACCGACGAGTCCTTCCAATCGGCACCATCGAGCCGGCCGAACTGGTAAGCCCTTCGTCCGTGCCCTATTTCTTGAGGTTCAAGTATAGACTGAGATGGTGATTGTAGTCGTGATTGTGGTCATGATGGTGGTCATGATTGTGGCCCTAGTCGGTATTCTGGTGGTAAACATGCTTTAGCAATTGCAAATGCAACTGAGATCAATCTTGGTCGACTTCTACAAAGTGGCATTTGTGAGCGTGGAGTGCAAACAGCTTTTTGGTGTCTAGATGGCTCTTTTGAGGATAGGGCAAGAGATTCACCTGTGGAAGTAATGCGTTTTTTCTATGCAAAGGAGAAGCTGCCTTAGAAATGAATGCTCTTTTTGGCTACAAATTTTCAGATGTCTTTCTTTTTGAAAAGGACTTATTAAGCGGCTAAGCTCTATATTTTCTTATAGACATTTAGTTAGCACTCTATTAATACTGCTAGCTCATGGCAGGATTCTTGGCTGTTTGTGGTGTTTTGATACACGGTCACGCTGCTTTCATGTCATATGACATGACTGTAGTCTTAAAAATGCTGAAAAGTCCTTTTGGCTTCAAGAAGCTATTCCTTTATGCAATTAACTCTGTAAAATCCTATCTCACGTTCCCTCAAGCTAACCTCTTGGGCGTCCTACGTTGGTGATTTATAAGTTTTGGTGGCTTTTGGGGACTGCTATGACCTGGTGGGACTAATTGGGTCATTTAAAAGGTCCAAACTTTCAATGCCATATGGAAGAAATAGTGAGTACAGGAAAAGGAGAAACCAGATTTTTGTACATTGTTAGGGATTCTCAAGGAAAAAGAACAAAGATAGATTTTTCTATCCATGACTTGGACCAAGCACTTTGGGCACCAAGTATATATGTTTTCCTGATTGGATATTTAAAACATGTGATGTTCATGAGAATAAAAAAAGTAGTTCTTATTTCGTTTCTGTGGTGTGTATTTCTATGTCTTATTAGTTCTAATATCATTTTTTGCCTTGGCGTCTATGCTTGTTTTCTTCCATCCAATCAAATTTGGTATCACATTCACTTTTGGCAATCTGCTTGCTCTTGGGAGGTTTGTAATTTGACTAAATACTGCCTTTTCTTTTCTTACCTAGATAACTTAATTCTGCTTTTGGTTCTTAGTCATTTGCTGTGCATGCTTTGTACATTTCTGCAATTTGATCCCCATTGGTTGTGTCAGTATCTTATAATTGTTTGATTTCCTAGAAGTTAATGATGCTGTTTTCACAATTGAGTTTGCTGCTCTTCTGATTTTCCTGATCACATTTAGTTGTTTTTCTTCTTTTGGATATTTATATTCTTCTTCCCATGGATCCTTATCATCTTTATTACTGTTATGTAGTTATTGCTAGCCCGAATACTTGTAATTTGAACTCAATTGCTTACTTTTCAAAAAAACAGATACACTGCTCAAGAGGTGGAAATAAGCTCATCCAGGATCCGACCAGCAATCTCTTCTTCTAGAGCCAAAAAGGTTAGTCCCAATTCTATATTTTTCTTCTGGGGTTTCAAACAAACATATCTATGATGTGTATTCATGTTCCTTGATGTTTGGTGATTGAAAGCTATCTTAAATGGTGAACTAAGTATGAAGTCCACACCACATGTCTCACCTGCATTTGTTTATATTGCATTTATTAGTAGATGGCAAGTTCATCAAAAGAAAAGGCATTTTGGAGCCCTGAAGATGTTGAAACTGATATTGCTAGTATAAACACCTAGAGGGGGGGTGAATAGGCGCACAAACAATTTGTCGATATACGGAAGCAATTCTTAACAAATTGAAATACGATCAAGGTAGGAAGAGAGAAATTGGAACACAGGATTTATAGTGGTTCAGCTTTTTCCAAGCCTACGTCCACTCTTCCGCACCGACAGCCCACCGGCTGGATTTCACTATGATCAAAAGAGTAGTTACAAGCACAGCTTTGCCTTCATTCCACACAGTGTAGATGTCTTGCCACACCTCCTCAAGGTCTCTCACAAATATAGACTCTCTTTTGTATAAAAGTATTCGCTCAAAGGATTTATCTAAACAAATAGGAGCTTCAGACTTTGGAATTTTTCTATCGCGCACTTCCTCGAACAACTAAGGACGTCTTCCTTATATACTCCTTTATGCCATCATACCCGTTGGCACTTACCAAAGGAATTCCTCCAATTTACCCATTGGACGGAATCAATTAGGAAGATCATTCGAGCTATTAAAGGAACGTGTTGATAGTCCATCAATCATGTTCGCCCATACAATCGGGATCTCGGTTTCCATAAGTAGAACCTTCCAATAATATTTAGACAATCATCGAATCTTCAGTCATTGAATCAAATTTGATCAATCAAAGGATTACGATACGTCTTCTCCAGCCATGAGATCTTCTCCGGATGATAAGGTTGAATCGAGCAAAACATTCAGTTCGGGATAACCTTTCTTCAACGGATCGCTGTGTCAATGAGGATAGACTTTGAGTCTTGAGTCCGGCTGTCCGGAAGTCTTCGACTTTAACCAACGAGTCCGCCGACCTTCGACTAGACCGATGGAAACGTTTTGTCAACTTCAAAACTCTTCACGAGGATTTCTCCAACAATCTCCCCATTTTTGATGGTGACAAAACCTTCAGATTTGGATAACTTTGACCTGCAAAACATTTCTCAACCACATATGCATATCTTATAGAAATAAATGGCTAATAGAATAACACTAGAATCTGCAACCACAGAAAATAGGTTAGTCCAATATATGATTAAGCCATTCATAAGATATCAATATTGATCAATAAAAGCAGTAAAGTCAAGTCCAAGTCTAGGCAGTTCTTGTCCAGACACAAAACAAAGTCAAACACAATCCAACAAACAGTTAAAAAAGATTGAAAGTTTTTTTCAAATCATGCATCTCTCCCCCTTTTTGTCATCATTTAAAAAGGATGAGATGAAATCAAGATTGCTTGGGAACGCGGACAAGCTGGAAATCTTCCATAGACTCGAACAATGCCTTCCGGCCTTTTAAAGTCTTCATTCAATTGTACAACCTCCTCACTCTTGGCATTGGCCTGATTCGAATAGAGAGGGCTTGCATCTTTTCATTTAATGAACAGGAAGAAGCTTGACCTTCATTCTTCAAGCTTTGAACTTCGCATCCCAAGGCATAAATCTGACCTTTCATCTCCAAGAGAATATCCATGATTCTGCGAAAATCTGCTCAATTATCAGTTTGAGTACTTGCTTCGGCTCGATCTGGAGTATAAGCAGACGATGGTGGATCAGCATAATCTCGCAGGTTTGGTGATGAAGCTTCATGACCTTCTTCTGGAAATTGAGATGCATAAACATCTTCCGGGTGCACGGGCGAGCGATCGACTCCTTCACTTGCATCCGGATGTGAAGACGTCACTCCTTTCTCCCGATCTCCCCCGTTTCCATGCCTACTGGTGGAGAAGAGATTTCCTCGGGTTCTCCTCCTTCTCTTCTTTCTTCTTCGATCTTTCTTTCTCTCGCTTCTTGCTCGCTTCTCTTTCTCCTTCTTCCTTCTCCTCTCGCTTCTTTTGTCTTTTGTTCCGATTCTTTCGTGGAACAGGACGACCTAAATTCCTCAAAGCCATTGCAGAGATTGTGATGTCTTCGTCATCATCTTCATCCTCAACAAGGAGAGCTCTTCTTTTCTTTGATGAAGCAACCATGGGCTCCTTCCCTTTTCTCTTAGCGGCAGAAGAGAATTGATGAGATTTGGTAGGAGTCTTCTCCTTGAATTTCTCCAATTCCTTGCTCGGTTCATTCGGACGCATTTTGGTTACCATTTTCAGTCCTACCACCATATGATCGCATGATCGAACACAAAAGATTTGCGGAGGCTGAATATTCAGATGTCTGAATAACTTCGTAACAAGGCTTGGGTAAGGGAGTTGACCTCTGTCCTTCATCACCGCTCTATACATATGAAACATAACGGTATGAGGGAGAGAAAACTTCTTACCACGAGAGGATGGCATACATCAACTTTGCCTCGAACTTGACACATCGGTTTTGGAAGTTGATTTCGGCCGAAGGCAATTGATCACAATTTTGTGAAGCAAGATGTTGAATGCATTCATCCGTGAGTAAGTGATATTCTCATCTGTTCTCCTGTCCTTCACCAGTTCAAGTGTAGCCCCAGCAATAGAAACTTTGATTGGTTGATATCTGCCTCTCTCAACTTCTAGCACATCTGCCAGCATGTTCATATCCACAACATAGTCTTGATCTTTAACACTGAAGGAGAATCTATTCGCATCCAAAAAGCTAAGATTTGAATAGAAATATGCAAATCAATTCAGTATAAGCCTCGGTAGAGTCGGAGCAAAACTTTTCAAGTTGAAGATAATCGAACTTTTCCCTCAAGTTCACTTTCACAAAGCATCCAGAAAATCAAAGTCCACACTTCTAAGGTTTATTACCCCACGCTTCAAAGCAATTTCGAGTACGAGATCCTTTTGTTCCTTTGATCTGAACAAATCTCCCATTTTTCCTTGAATTTCAGCCGCAATACCCATTTTCGGTTGAAATAGACTGAATGATTGTCATCATCATTCCCATCTACAGATTCGGCCCCCGATCACGAGGATCACTTGGGATATTCGCAAGGGTTTCCTCACCACCCCTTTACGAGCGATTCCCAAACTTTCCATTTTTCGAAAGATATATTCGTTCCTATATCCTTTGTCTCTAAGAAACTCATCAACATAGTTCAAAGGAGTACGAATTCCTTTTAAGGCACGATATAGCTTGTAAATAAAAGCGGGCTTTTGAACTCTTACGGGTCCGCCTCCTCGATGATTTCTTCCGATGCGATCAACAACGCCTTGAGGACTAGATGGTGGAGAGTGACGCCGCGAGAATGTTGTGGGCTCGGTTGCTGATCTGGAGTAACTTCATCTTCAGTAAGATCGAAGTGCGTAGGCCCCTCACTCATTCTCTGTGGTCCCCTGCTTGCGATTCTTGACGACTTTCGTGAAGAAGACATCTTTAATAGTGTTTGGAAGTTTCCTTGCTTGACTTTCCCAGAAAAGATGACAACTTTTTGAAGATTTACCGAAGAAGACAAACGGGAATGGAGGATTGATGCTTTCTAGGGTTTTTGAGAGAGTAGAAAAGTGAAGAGAAATCGACGGTGCTCGTTCGGTTAAAAAGAAGAGTAAACAAACCGTCACAAAAGAAATAAAAATATGCCTTTTCAAAATAACTGTCTTTATCCGCAAAAATAGTTATTTCAAAAATAACTTCCCTTTTGAAAATGAATCGATGCAATATTTATGTTAATTAAATATAGCAACAATTTAAACATAGTCTGATGATCGTACCTTTTCAAGATAAGATTGGAGAGAGAAAGACTTACAATCGAAGGTCGAGCCAAGACAAGTAGATAAAGTCTTGTAAGCTCGAGTCGAAAGTCTTTAGACTTTGATATCCTCATACCTCAAAATGTTGAGTCCGGGACCGTATAGACTCAAATTGATTTTTCTCCAAAGGCTTTGTGAATATATCCGCCAGTTGATTCTTTGAGTCAACAAATTGAATTGAAACATCTCCATTTTGAACATGGTCTCTTATAAAGTGATGTCGAATCTCTATATGCTTTGCTCTTGAGTGGAGAATTGGATTTTTGGTGAGGTTGATAGCGCTGGTGTTGTCGCAATTAATCTCCGTGCATGAGTCTTCAATTTCAAAGTCTCTTAGCTGTTGTTTTATCCATAGAATTTGCGAACAGCAGCTTCCAAGAGCTACATACTCGCTTCGTTGTTGAAAGAGACACAAGTGCTTTGTTTCCTTGAAAACCAAGACACCGTCCTGCTTCCAAGCAACCGGCAAGTTCTCGAAGTGCTCTTTCTATCAACTCGCAACCGGCCAGATCTGCGTCGAATATCCCAGGAAGATTAAAGTCTCCTTCTTAGGATACCAAAGACCGATGCTTGATGATGAAGCGACGTATTTAATGATGCGTTTCGCAGCACCGAGATGAGATTCTCTAGGATCGATTGAAACCTAGCACGAGATGCAAACACTCAACAAAATATCAGGTCTAGAGGCAGTAAGATAAAGAAGTGATCCAATAATGCTCTGTACAGCTTTTGATCAACTTTCTTCCATTCTTCATCTTTGTCTATCTTTAAAGAACTTGACATTGGAATGTCGACCTTTTGCAATTCTCCAGTCCAAACCTTTTGACAAGATCATTCACATATTTTTCTTGAAAAATAAAAGTTCATTCCTTCAATTGTTTTATTTGAAGACCAAGAAAGAATGTTAATTCTCCCATCATACTCATTTCAAACTCATCCCGCATAGACTTAGAAAATTTCTTGCACTGATTCTCATTAGAGGATCCGAAAATAATGTCATCCACATATATTTGAACAAGTAAGAAACTTTTGTTTTCCTTCTTGATAAATAAGGTCGTATCTACTTTACCTTTGACAAAACCATTTTGAATTAAAAACTTACTCAATCTGTCGTACCAAGCCCGAGGTGCTTGCTTTAAACCATACAAAGCCTTTTCGGTCCAAGACCGAGTCGGCTTCTTTGGGTCTTCAAACCCTGGTGGTTGTTCCACATATACTTCCTCATGGATAAATCCATTTAGGAAGGCGCTTTTTACGTCCATTTGGAATAACCTGAAATTCTTATAACAGGCAAACACAAGTAATAGTCGAATAGCTTCTAACCTTGCCACCGGAGCGTAAGTCTCATCATAGTCTATTCCTTCTTCTTGCATATATCCCTTGGCCACGAGTCTTGCTTTATTTCGTACGACTTTTCCTTTTCGTTCATCTTGTTTCGAAAACCCATTTAGCTCCAATAACAGTTTTACCTTTAGGTTTGGATGTCAATTTCAGACATCATTTATGCTGAACTATGCGAGCTCTTCTTGCATAGCTTCAATCCAGCTTTCATCGATAAAGCTTCTTCTATGCTCTTTGGTTCAATTTCGAAACGAGTGCCACAAAGACACTAGACTATTCTCGCCTTTTGGATCTCGGTGCGAATTCCTTCATTAATTTCGCCGATTATAAGATCTTTGGGATGACTAGACTTATGCTTCCAGTTACTCGTTGATTTGTCTGGTTGATGATCTCTTTCTTTGTTTAGATCTTCACGAACATCCCGAAGCTGGTTTTCCAGTCCGAGATGCTTCTTGAGTTGTAGACTTTGGAGGGTGCATAGCGAGTTCGAGACTCTTCTTGATGAGTCGACTTGATTCATCTTGCGTTGAGTCTTGAAATTTGACATTCATTGACTCCTCCACACCGGCTCTTCTTGTTATAGACTCTGTAGGCTTTGCTTGAAGTAGAATATCCAAGGAAGATACCTTCATCGATCGTTCTTCAAACTTACCAACTCGATCTTTTGCATTTTTCAATATGAAACATTTGCACCCAAATACATGAAAGTATGAAACAATAGGTTTCTTATCTTTGAATAACTCATAAGGGGTTTTCGAAGAATAGATCTTAAGAAGACTCTATTGATGATATAGCAAGCTGTTGAAACAAACTTGCCCAAAATCGAGAAGAAATTTTACTTTCAATTAAAAGAGTTCTAGCCATTTCTTGAAGAGATCTTCTTTCTTTCTTTCCACAACTCCATTTTTTGAGGAGTATATGGAGAGGAAAACACATGCTTACAGCAGATTCATCACGGAATTTTGTAAAATCTTGATTTTCAAATTCACCTCCATGATCTGTTCTTATACTTGATATAACACATCCTTTTTCATTTTGAATCATTTTAGCAAATTTTTAAAATACGAAAAGGTTTCAGACTTACTTGCAAGGAAATATACCCAAGTAAAACGGGAGTAATCATCAACAATTACTAGGCAATACTTCTTACCCCAATGCTTTGAGTTCTGGTTGGTCCGAAGAAATCCATATGCAGCAACCGTAGTACATGATTAGTAGAGACATAATTAATTGGCTTAAAAGAATTTCTTACCTGCTTTCCCGAGAATACATGGAGTGCATGAATCAGTCTTTTGGTATGGCAACTGGGTAGTCCTCGAACAAGCTGTTTTGAAGAAATTTTGGCTAATTGCTTCATGTTGACATGACCAAGCTTTTTGTGCCATAAGCTTGCTTCGTCTTGAATTGAGATAAGGCATTGCGATTCATTTGGTTTCACATCCAGAAGATAGATATTTCCATGTCTTCGACCCATGAAAGATTGAGTAGTCTTTACTGATTCCAGAACATGTTCATTCTTGAAAGAAGATCTTGAAACCAGTATCACACAATTAACTAATGCTGAGAAGATTGTAATTGAGTCCTTCCACTAGGGAGACATTACTTATTGTGAGAGTACCAATTTTCACGGTTCCAAATCCCACAATACTTCCTTTGCTATTTCCTCCAAATGAAACTTTTCCACCATTTACTTGAGCAAGCTTTATAAAACAATTTGAGTCTCCTGTCATGTGTCTTGAGCATCCGCTGTCAAGATACCACTTTACCTGTTTCTTGACAGAGACCTGCATTTAAAATAAAGTCTCAAGCTTTCTTTGGTACCCAAACTTTCTTGGGTCCTTTGGTGTTAGTAATATAAAACAGTATTAGCCCATACTTTCTTAACAGGTTTCCATACCATAGGACACTCTTTTTCAAAGTGATCCGGACTATTACACTTTGAACATTTGAGAGCATTTCTTCCTACGGGTTTAACAAAAACTCTTTTGAAGTGATTTTTGTAAACTTCACTCGAAAACCTTTTCTTGATTCTTTCTTTTACTTTAGGAAAATCAATCAAGGGAATTGTTTCTTCTGTCATACCTAGACCAGACTTATTGAAGTAATGTCTTTGCGCTGAAAGAATTTTCTCAAGTTTTTCAGACCCCATAGAAAATTTCTTTGATATATTAGATAAGTCTGTTTTTAAACAAGCATTTTCTTTCAAAAGATTGGAAACAGACATGTCTAGACTTTTAACTCTTTCTTCTAAAACATTTTCTTTTAGTTTTAGAGCTGAGTTTTCTTTTTCAGTTTGGAAATTCTTTTGAGAGAAATCTTAAGACTAAAGCATAGTTCATCAATATATTTAGAAACTTTGACAGGAATTTTAAAATTACTTGCCTCAAATTCACCGTCGAGTCGATCCAGTCCGATCCAGTCCGAGTCCGATTGTGCCATCGGACATAGATTGGCATATTCATTATCACTTTCTTCACACTCGGTATCACTCCGGGTTTCAGCTTTGAGAGCTTTTCGAAATTTTTCAGCTTTTCCTTTCTTCTTCTTCAAAAGAGGACAGTTGGGTCGATGTGTCCCTTTTTCTTGCATTCAAAAGCGAGACTACATCTTTATTTGGTTCCTCATCATCAACAGACTTGGTCTGCTGTCTTTGAAAGCCTTGTTTCTTTGAGTTGAACCTTCTTCCTTTTCTGTTTAGTTTTCTGAATCTTCTTATCATGAGAGCAAGCTCCTCATCGTCCATATCATCTTCAGAATCTGTATCATCAGAATCATCATTTGATTTTAATGCAATGGATTTCTTACCTTTTGGATCTTTATCTTCATTGATCATTTCCACTTCATAGGACTGAAGAGTTCCAATCAGCTCGTCGACAGATAGTGGCATAATTCTCTGCGTCTCTCTTATCGAAGTCTTTATGTGATTCCAATCCCTTGAGAGTCCACGCAGTAGCTTGTTTACCTTCATGGGATCAGAAGTTGGTTGACCTTGATTTTCAAGACCATTCACAATATCTGTAAAACGACTAAACATGTCGGTTATTGATTCTCTGGTTTCATTACGAAGGCTTCGTATTGACCAAGAAGAATGTTGATTCTTGTTTCCTTTACTCGTCTGTTCCTTCATAGGTGATATGCAATCTGTCCCAAACTTCTTTTGCTGTACCACAAGAAGATATTCTATTATATTCAGTTGGTGATAAAGCACAATATAAGGAGTAAATTGCTTTTGCATCGAGTGTCTATCTCTTGGTTTTTTCTTCCTGAGACATTCCGCTGGATTCTTCAGTTTCTTTTCCTCTTTCAGAGACTGATGCAGTGGTAGGAGTAATTCCTTTTCTACAACGTCCCATTCCAGAGGATCCTTTGATCGTAGGAAAGCTTTCATTTTGTTCTTCCGGATGTTGTAATCCTTTCCATCAAAGTAGGGTGGTCTGGTATTGCTTTGCCCTTCCATCAGCCCTGGTGCTAACATACTAGCAATGGATCTTTTACTATGAAGTAAAACACTTCAAATAAAGTAAGTACACGAGCTCTGATACCAATTGATATTGCTAGTATAAACACCTAGAGGGGGGTGAATAGGCGCACAAACAATTTGTCGATATACGGAAGCAATTCTTAACAAATTGAAATACGATCAAGGTAGGAAGAGAGAAATTGGAACACAGGATTTATAGTGGTTCAGCTTTTCCAAACCTATGTCCACTCTTCCGCACTAACAGCCCACCGGCTGGATTTCACTATGATCAAAAGAGTAGTTACAGCACAGCTTTGCCTTCATTCCACAGTGTAGATGTACTGCCACACCTCCTCAAGGTCTCTCACAAATATAGACTCTCTTTTGTATAAAAGTATTCGCTCAAAGGATTTATCTAAACAAATAGGAGCTTCAGACTTTGGAATTTTTCTATCGCGCACTTCCTCGAACAACTAAGGACGTCTTCCTTATATACTCCTTTATGCCATCATACCCGTTGGCACTTACCAAAGGAATTCCTCCAATCTACCCATTGGACGGAATCAATTAGGAAGATCATTTGAGCTATTAAAGGAACGTGTTGATAGCCCATCAATCTGTTCGCCCATACAATCAGGATCTCGGTTTCCATAAGTAGAACCTTCCAATAATATTTAGACAATCATCGAATCTTCAGTCATTGAATCAAATTTGATCAATCAAAGGATTCTGATACGTCTTCTCCAGCCATGAGATCTTCTCCGGATGATAAGGTTGAATCTGAGCAAAACATTCAGTTCGGGATAACCTTTCTTCAACGGATCGTGATGTCAATGAGGATAGACTTTGAGTCTTGAGTCGGCTGTCCGGAAGTCTTGAGACTTTAACCAACGAGTCTGCGACCTTCGAGACTAGGCGATGGAAACGTTTTGTCAACTTCAAAACTCTTCACGAGGATTTCTCCAACAGAAACATTTTGTAAGTTATGCGTTGAACAAATTGACAATGGCAATCGTCCTGCAAACAACAAAAGGGATGGATGGACGGTTATAATTAAGAAGTTTGAGGACCTAAGGGGCAAAAAGTATGATAAAGGTCAAATGAAAAGTAAGTGGGATAATCTGAAGGAAGATTGGAAAAGATGGAAGACATTGGTTCATAAGGAAACTGGATTAGGATGGGATCCAAGAAAGAATACCATTGATGCAAGTGATGAATGGTGGGAGATGAAAATTCAGGTTTTTTCCATTCTTTTATTAAATTTTTTTAAGTTCATTTTTTTACTATAAAACTCATGAAAATGTTTATTACAACAGGAAAATCCTAAGGTTAGACCTTTTAGGATGAAAGGCATACATCCAGATCTTCAAGCTTTATTGGATAGAATGTTTGGAGATACTGTTGCCCTTTGGGAGCATCCCATGGAATCCTGCACAAGGCTTACATATTGATGAGGATGTTGTCGCCACACAATTTGACATTGGTGGTTCAGCAGGAGCAGGATTTACTAATGATAATATAGAGGACGATATAGGTGGAAAGAGCAGTGACCAACATCGAAGTGATAAAAGAACGTCACAGAGTTCGGTGAGACAATCTCAAGAAAAGAAATAAAAGAAAAGTACGGCTGATAAGCTAGCATTGCAAATGGAGAGGATTTGTTCAGCTATTGAATGTAGAAGTTATGCCAAAGAGGTTGATCCTTACAAGGAACTCATGGAGACGTTGAAAGCTATACCTGAGATAAAGCAAAATCAAGAGTTATATTTTTTTGCACTAGATTATTTTTCAGAAATGAAAGATAATAGGCAAATCTTTATGAACTTAGATGATGATCAAGAAAAAGTCACGTGGCTCAAGTATAAGTTCGCACAACGTAGGGCTCACTAGGATATTTGCTATTTATATTTTTCACGTGTAATGTTATTGTAATTTAATATATATTTGCACTACTTATTTGTATTAGTTGGTGAGACATATTTATGCTACGTTATCAGACTTGTTTTTAATTGGTGTTTTTTTATCGAATGGAGTTTGCATACATATATATGATAAGTGTTTTTTTGTTAATGAATGATTTAAATAATTCATTATATATCTTATTCTAATTCTATTTTGTTACTTTGATCAGTTATGGATGACTCTTCTGAAAGGGAAAACCATGAAAAAGAGGAAGAAGAATATTGGCAACTTTGTGTAGCTGCACATACTTGCGGTGTTAGTGTTTATCAGTCAATATATGGTGAAAAAATACCGTGCATGACCTCATCATTTACTGGAAATGCATGGTTGAGAGAGTTGATGGATATAGATGCTAATCCAGAAAGGTTTTATCAAATGTTTAGAATGGATAGAATTGTGTTTAATAATTTAATGAATGATTTAGTGACACGATATGGTTTGAAAGGAACTAGAAATATTGATGTTGTAGAAATGTTAGGATTATTTCTTCATATTTTAGGACATAATATAGGTAATAGGTTAGCACAAGAGCGCTTTCAGCATTCTGGGAAACCATATCCAGGCTATTTAGCTTAGTTTTGGATAAAGTATGTGAATGGGAGCAAACTTGATCCAACCATCCGATCGACAATTCAAGGAAGTTCCAAAGAAGATCAGGAATAATACAAGATTTTTTCCACAATTTAAGGTAAGTTATGATTATACAATACAAAATATGAATTAAATATAAATCAAATAATATTCTTCTTCTTGTTCTAGGATTGTATTGGAGCTATAGATGGTACTCATATTCCAGCGGTGGTACCTACAAGTGAGCAGCTTCGTTTTATTGGTCGAAAAGGAACACCGACGCAAAATGTGATGGCAATGTGTAATTTTAACATGGAATTTACTTACATGTGGGCCGGTTGGGAGGGAACAGCTCATGACACTCGTATCTTTTATGAAGCTATCAGGAGACATGATTTACAATTTCCTCATCCTCCAAAAGGTTAGTTAATTAATAGTTTTTATGCATTAATATACGTATGTGTTATATGTTGATTAAATTTACAATTTTTTTTTTGTGTAGGTAAATATTATTTGGTCGATGCTGGATATCCAAATCCCACAGATTATTTGGGGCCATATAAAGAAGTTAGATATCATTTACCTGAGTTTCAACAAGGTCCTCAACCGACAGGTTATAAAGAAGTGTTCAATCGTGCTCACTCCTCACTACGATCAGAAATTGAGCGAGCTTTTGGCGTATTGAAGAAGAAGTGGAAAATTTTAAAGGGCATGCCAAGTTATCCATATACAAAGCAAGTGAAAATTGTGATAGCAACGATGACTTTGCACAATTATATACGAAGAAATGCCTTGAATGATACACATTTTGCTATAGTAGATTTGGATCCCAATTTATATACAATTGATCCTGATAATGTAAATGGGGAGGGTAATGCTTCAAATGATGATGTAGCATCTGATATGGCATGTTTACGTGATCAAATAGCTATGCATTTATGAAGTAATTAAGGATATTTGTAATTTTTAAGGATAATGAACTCTTTCCTCAAAGCATATGTTATCATGTTTTTATTGTAATTAAAGTATTTTTATTTTAATTGAGAAAGAGCGCACGTAAATTTTTTCTATTTGATGTCTACGTGATCAAATAGCTATGCATTTATGAAGTAATTAAGGATATTTGTAATTTTTAAGGATAATGAACTCTTTCCTCAAATCATATGTTATCATGTTTTTATTGTAATTAAAGTATTTTTATTTTAATTGAGAAAGAGCGCACGTAAATTTTTTTCTATTTGATGTCTACGTGATCAAATAGCTATGCATTTACGAAGTAATTAAGGATATTTGTAATTTTTAAGGATAATGAACTCTTTCCTCAAATCATATGTTATCATGTTTTTATTGTAATTAAAATATTTTTATCACAATTGAGAAATAGCGCACGTAAATTTTTTCTATTTGATGTCTACGTGATCAAATAGCTATGCATTTATGAAGTAATTAAGGATATTTGTAATTTTTAAGGATAATGAACTCTTTCCTCAAAGCATATGTTATTATGTTTTTATTGTAATTAAAGTATTTTTAATTTAATTGAGAAATAGCGCACGTAAATTTTTTCTATTTGATGTCTTTTAGTAAAAAAAAAAAAAATGAATTTTAATTTTAATAAAATTGTTTACACAACATCTTTAAAATTGTTATCAAATATAAATTAAAAAGGTTACAAACATTATTTTCTTAATTTTAAACAAATAAAAAAAATTACATTAATCACCAAATGGGCTTTATAAATGTGTTTTTTTTACCAAACAACATTTATCTCAAAGTTGCTTTTCAAAGCAGAATTTACCAAACAATCTTTGCATTCCCTCCAAAGCCCTTTAGGCTAAACTGCTTTGCATTTTCCCAATGGGCTTTCCAAATGCCGAACCAAACGCACCCTATGAGCTAAAGGAAAACGGTTTTTCTGGCATTGTATCTCGCAAAGGTATAAACAGTTATGCCTGGATGTTAGAGATTCACTTCAAATGTGTAATTAAGTTTTCATAGAAATTAATGAATCGCAAGTCCCAAGGAAAAAGCTTTTAGAACTAACGCTGCGCTTGAATCCCAATTATATTGCAGGCTCCCCTTTTCATTGCCACCAAAATGACCAGGATGAAGAGACGGTATCTCTTCATACCTTCGGCGGAGATATTCAGCAGAGCTAGCGTGCGGTGGATCGGGTACGACCGGGTGTGCAACCCCTATTGGTCGCACTCGGTTCAGGCGTTCGTGGCACGCACGCTGGACACAATCATCGTTTGGGGTCTCGAATGCTACGCGAAATGGTTGAGAGGGGCTCGAGAAAGATCGCGTCGTTAGGTCATCGAACATGGTAATCGCATTTTCAGACGCACCCCGACGTAATTGCAGCTTGTGTACATGACTTGGATATGAAAGCTTGGAGTGGCGTGATATGGGTCTGTGGTCGAGCCTTGAATATGGCATGTGATATGAAGACTTTCTATTTTTCATTCGGTACGCATAAGTTTTCGTTTATACACTGTGTTTTCGGGTCTTTCAACAAAGATCACGCTTCTACTTTGGACCCTCTTAAGCACGATTCACTTTTTACATTCAAATACTTACGCGGTGGTGCCCACAAGATTGTTAAAAGATAGTGTTTACTATTCTATTTGTACCTTCCATTATCAAGTTTACATGTCGATAGAGTGACATTGACACTGGCTTGCTTCTTTGATAATCACGTGAAAGCATTTTCACATAAGAAAAATACAAAATCTGTAGTGCTCTTTCGATCATTGATATCTCCAACATAATCACTATCTAAATGAGCTCTAAGTTAGAAGGATTCAAAACGATAGTAGTGTAGGCCATGAGAAGTAGTACATTTGATGCACTGAAGTATATTTTTTATATCTTTAAGATGAGATGACTTTGGCTTCTCTATATATCAACTCATAATTCCAACAATATACATAATATCTGGTCTCGTGCATGTCAAGTATCTCAAACTCCCAATCAAGCTTCTATAATATATCAAATTAATATCGGCACCATCATCAAACTTTGAAAGTTTGGTTCCACACTCAATTAGTGCATTGATCAAAGTACAATTCTTTATATAGATTTTTCAATGATATTTTCTGCATATCATTTTTGGGAAATAAAAAATCCCTTGGCACTTTGCTTCACTTCGATCCTAAGGAAATAATTCATGAGATCATTATCAGTCATCTCAGATTCTTTCACCATCGATGCCTTAAAAGCATTAATCATCTTAGTCTTGTCCTTCTTTCCATCACATTTTTTGCGTCGGAATTTCTTAACTCTCTATTGGGTGCCTAATCAATCTTATTCCCTTTGTTGTTGAATTTATGTTTCCCTGTATGCTTGAAGCTCGAAACTTTGTAGAAGCGCAATTTAGCAACATAAGCATGGACAGAGGATTTTGTAGCTTTTAGACACTCATCCTCCAATTCCAAATGACATGTTATATTGTCAAAAATTATAATATTCTCATTATACGTCATATTGATTTTTATATGCACCAAACTGTCGAAAAGATACCTTATAATAGCATGAACTTGTTGTTCATTAGTAAGGAGCGTAACCTGTCGACTTCAGTTCACATATCATGTTTAACATTTCTTGAAGATGCTACCTCATCATTAGATTTGAGTGTTTTTGATATGTGTTAAACTTGATGATGAGTCTTCTCAACTTTATGGCAGATATATTCCTAATCTTATCTTTCAAGGCGATATTACTTAAGCTTTATTATAACCTTCAAATTCATATATGATATCATTTTACATACAAATCAGTAACGTAATGCAAGCGATGCTATTTTTCTTTTTCCAAGCTTTATAAATTTCTTGATCCCTTCTATGTTGAACTGAGATTCCATGCTCAAGTTTATTCATGGTGCGGTTGAGGGTTTACAAAACCTCCTACTCATTAAAAATGTACTGAACCTTTTAATGCAAAATATCATAATTATAACCATTCATCTTTTCACCCTTATTGAAGTCAGTCACAATGGTCTTTGATGTCAAAAACATAATCAATTGCTATAGCCGTGTTGACATAATAAATGCAGAATCAATATTAACACATTTTCTAGATTAATACACATTTAATTTGCAGTAAAGACAAACTAAATTAATGATAATTCAATAAAATGTACAGAAACGAAAATTCACTATGTTCCCAATCAGCTTTTGTATATTATTATTTTACTATCATTAATTAGTTTAATTTGTGCAAATGTCAAGTTCTATGCAAGGACTCATTTGAATTATGAAAGAAAGCAAAATTAAGGAAGGAAAGATGGAGAAGGACATAGTCCAAAGAGAAGACATAGGAAAATTTTTATGTATTGTCTTCAATGTAATTGTAAATGTACAAGTCTCCTTAGATATAATACAAGGTGTAAATTGTGAAAAGAAGTAAATGATCCTAAGTATCAATCTAGATCTAAATCTAATATTTAATTGATATACATACAAATTATGATCAAATTAGATCAAAACTTCCAACAATGTGTTGGGCAATCATGCACACAATCACGGCATATCTTCCAACAAATTCTACCAACCTACAACTTTCACTAAAAAAAAAAATAATTACATGACTTCATGTAATTTCTACATTTTCTATTAATATCAAAAAGCATAGCACGATGTGAATAAACGTACAAACATTCATACAACAGCTACAATCGAAAGCGGAATTCATGATGTAGTGAAAAGATCAATGATCTACAGCCATTGTTTGAGTTTATTCGAAACTAGGAAATTGCAAGCATATTAAAGCATATACATGTTGTCATCAAGTCAAGTTCTACACGACATATCTGTGGTCATTTACATGTAAACTAACTTATGTATTTCCAAAACCATAGAGAAATACAAGTTTGAAAGAATAAACAATTTGCTTATACCCCAAAAATTATGCGTATTTAGGGTTTTGTACGCATTTTTACACCTTTAAAAGATTCAAACATATAAAATAAATACATCACAATGTAGAGCACATTTATACAAACCAAACACCACCAACTACAGGCCGATTGGACTCCCACACACTTACACATGTTGTTGGAGTGCTTGGCACATGTGGTGCATGTGACGGCAAGCCAATATGGCTTCTGGCCTGTCCAATCGATCGGATTGCCTGACCAATCAACTTGGTCGGGTCTTCGAGTTAGGTCTTCATGCAGGTCAGATTGGATCTTCGGTTGGTCGAGTCGCTGGTTAGTAGGTCAGTTACCGACTATTGGTAATGTCATCATTGACGTCGGCCCACATTGATTCGCCAACGCACGTGTGGCACTCATGTGCTGGGCATTCTCAGCGTGTGGGTGGCGCTTACACACAACGGCTTCTGGCACGTGTAGGCGCATCTAGCGTCGTCCGATGGCATGTCACCTGCCATTATGATCGTCTCGACAAATACTTTCATTTCATATATTCAAAAATTGAATTTGGACGAAAAATATTCCGAAAAATGGCCAAAACAAAGATGGTTGTCTAGGACCTCTAAAGCCATTCATTGCTTTGGTTCGTTTTCGATGATTCATGTTGCAATTTCTAATCAATGAACATTCAAACAATATGAAATTCATTCTCTTAATCCCCATATTAAACAGTTTGCAAGAAATTCGACAGAAAAACAAGATAAATATCATGACATAGGCTCTGAGACCAATGAGGGATGAAAGATGGCGGAAGAAACAACTAACATTTTTATTGTGTAATAAATGAATTACCTATGAATATACGTTGAATCACAAGTGAACGATGGACAATACGATTTCATGATGGTCGGTACAATCACGAAGAAAGTATTCACATTCTTCAGCGTTAATGTTAATTGTTTTCTTAAAATAGAAATGAAATTGCCTTTTGTTCGTTCTTTTTTTATGGAGTGTGAGAGAAAAAGGGGGAGCATTCTTTTTTGAAACGTTCTATTATTAGCAGTTGGCTATCTTCTAAAACCATCCTATTTATACTTCATTTAAAATATAATTATTCAGACCCCTCTTAACCACATCACATCACATCACATTAAGACAAACCGGTGTCTTTATTGCATCTCATCATGCACATATCAACAAAATATAATATATATATATATAGATCACTGCGAGAAAATAATTTACACTATGACAATTTACAATAGGAATATCTGGGTACAAAACTAGCTTTCGGGCGGGTGAGGAGAGATGGTACGTCGCGGAGTTGTGCAGAGCAGTGAGGTGAGAGACACGTCTATAAATGTTTAGCAATTGCCAACACTACCTTATGTGGTGATACCATACTCCGCACAAAGCGATGGTACTTGCGGACTTCTTGATCGCCACGGCCACCGTACTATGCTTCATCTCGCTCTTCAAGAACCTGCTCGCCTTCGCCCGATGGCTGCACGCCACTTCCTGAGGAACCTGAAGGACTTGCAGGACTACGGCTCGTGGGCCGTTGTCACCGGCACCACCGACGGCATCAGGAAAGCCCTGGTCTTCGAGCTCGCCTCCAAGGGCCTCAACCTTGGGCTCATTAGCTGGAACCCCAGCAAACTCGAAGCCACCTCGAGTGAGCTGAGGGATAGATTCGGAGCAACCACCGAGGTCCATCACATAGTTAGCACTTCATATGCCATTTACGTTAAAAATTCGCGTGAATTCCTGAGTGATGGTATATCCGATGCATGAGATAGTTTGTCCAGGTCCAGACTGGGGTCGCGGACCTCACGAAGCTGAGCGAAGAGGAGATAGCGGCAGCCATTGCAGGAGCCACGGAAGGGATCGACGTCGGGTTGCTCATCAACAATGCGGGGTCGGCTTATCCATACCCGAGGTGCTTTCATGAGGTGGATCGAGAGTTGATGGAGAGCATGTTGAGAGTGAACGTCAATGCAGCGGTGTGGGCGACGAAGGGAGTGATCGATGGAATGTTGAAGAGGAAGAGAGGAGCGATCTTGAACAGTGGTTCTGGTTCCTCAGTGTGTATCCCTTCGTTTCCTCTTCTGACCACGTATGCCTCCACCAAAGCGTACGTTTCGATTTTCCTCCAGTTTTGTGCCTTCTTTTTTCGGTAATTCGTTGATATATATCGCAAAAGTCCTCACTTTCTTACTAATTTCCTTTTAGGATTGTAGCTATATCAGCATTGTAGCTATATACAAATTTGACATGGTAAACAATGTGATGGACTATAAGTAGTAATAAGAAGTTAATCAAATTCAACGACCGATAAAAGTTTGTGCATCGCTTAACGTTCCAGCTATTTAGTAGATTTGACATTATTTGGATCTAAAAGGACCTTGCAACAGTGTCAAAGTCTTTATCATATTTACTATTATAGTTCAATCATGTGAACTTGATAGAACAATGTGATTCATTGCAGTTTTCAAGTAATGTTCTCAAAAAGCATAAGTCTGAAGTACAAGATACAATGGATCGATATTAAATGTTAGGTAAATATATGAGAAAAATCATATATCATTTAGGTATTGTGATGACATGGTTAGAATTCTTGAGTCCCCTTTATTTCATCCTTTCTTTTGCTCTTTACTAAACACTCATAAATTCACGGAAGAACATTGTTATAATGTTTACATTTTTCTTTAAAAAAAAAGAAAAGAGCAAACACCGATGAATTTCCCTTCATAACTCTCAATCACTTTATTGATACCGATTGACTCAAGATTGTGAAACGATAGGGTTCACTATTTTATATGTATCTTCCGCTATCGAGTTCATATCTTTCGGACTTGAGAAGGTTAGCACAACCAAAATGAAGGGCATCATCACACTTTTTTCATTTCCAATCAACTAGATTAATTAAACTTTAATTCAAGCTGCATACACATTGAGAGTTTATGATTATTGCGTAATGAGAGAGTTGAATATGAGTTGTGTACTCTTACGAATCATTTAGCTCGATTAATGCACCATCAAACTAGTCAATATGCTTCACATGATATGACATGGAAGTTGATCCATGCTAATAATAAAGGGTTTTTATTCTGGACATTCAGTGTAAAATATGTAATTCAATGATGAGCCACGGCCATATGATTTGATCATATCGATAGCACATCAAACAGACAAGGTACTTAAGCTACATATAAACCTTAATTCATATAATTCTCCAATTTTACAATGGATTTTTATTCCATAGGCCATTGGAAAAAAAATCCAATCTCCAAAACCGTGTCATCCGGATGACCCATCTGGTTCTAAATCAAGAAATATAGTAAGTCATAGAAGATTTGAAAGTTGAATCTTGGAATGAGCAAGTTGATGGACAATTTTTTTTAGGCGTGGTGCGGGCTCCATGAAATAGGCCCAATCACAGCTTGCATGTTTAGAGAAAGTGCGACATTACATTGAAAGAAAGAGAGGGACGGTCGTAGCTAGGTGAAATAAGTCGGCAGTGGGAACCGCCATTTTCAGTATGAGTTAGGTATATATTTATGAGACCTTTTTCATCCAACCATTTCATCGGCTCTATAAGTATCAAATAAATGGACATGTCGTGCAACAAAAAGTCTGAGAAGATCGCTTTTCCACACGTTGTTTATTAGCAAAATAGACTTGATCGCGAAAAGAGAAATTGATGACGGACTATTCAACATGCACATGGGGACGTGATGATTGCAATCTTGGCCGATCAGCTCTCGAATTGGCTGTTGCCCGGTCAGGAAGTGGGTTCACTATCCCCTGCACACAAAGCTCTCGTAGCCCCACTCCACCATTTAATTCGTATCGTCATTACTTTCACTGGCGGTTGGAAAATAGTCGGGCCGCAAATTCGGAACACTGAACCGTACGAAGTGGAGAAATCTTCATTCCTCCTGGTCGGGGACGACGCATTATTGGTTTCTAGCGCGCATAATGTTAGTTGGACCCTTCAAGCTAAGACGGATCGGCAAGGTGAGTTGCTAACGATGCTGTTTGATTGCTTCCTCTGAGGTTGGTGCCCTGATGATAAATACAGAAGAACTTCGTGCTCTCCACGGTGGTTTCTCTGGTTTAGGTTTAGTTTGCAAGTGCGGTTCAGAAAGGTATCCGAAGGCTTAACTGTATCATGGGAAAGTCCTCAAAGTTTGCTCGTTTTGTACTAGATGGTCGCGTCAGTACTGAGTAGTGTTTATTGTCAGTGGTCTCGGAATAGAAAGCGAGAAGAAGATGTACGCAAGTTGAAGTGAAAGAGTAACGCACGCCGAACTGGTCGACTGATTCTCTTGAGATGTGTAGCGCGAGGTTTCGTGTGGGATTGTAATAAACCAGATTTAGACGTATGGATAAGATTATCATATTGCTTGAAGACTATATGGCAGTGTGGTCATCATATTGACCAGGAGAGAAGGTTGAGTGTGGAATTGATGTAAGTAAGTTTTGATTTTTCTTGAGCGTTAATATTATGAAAAATCCAAAATTGATATATTTGTAATAAAATTATTTTAAGTTAAATTTTTAGTTATCAAAAACTTTCAATTGGTACATCTATCACAAATTTATTTAAAATTAATTTTTGAGTCATTAAAAATTTCAAACTAGTATATATGTGATAAATGTATTTTAAACTGATATGGATTTTCACATGGACTTTAACATTATCGCTTTATGTAATCCGACTTAGCAATTTCAAGAAAAAATTTGACGGAAGTTAATGGATGGTACATATATCATAAGTGTACCGGTTTTGAGTTTTTAGTGATCCAAAAATTATTTTTGGTTAAATTTACTTTGGGTATACCAATTTGAAATTTTTCGTTGATACTAACTGTTTTCTAAACCTATTTCCCTTTCTATCCCTTTTCATGATATTCTCGATGCTAAAGGAAATTATTAAAGGACATATGACATATGTCACTTCCTCCCTCCTTTTTTGTTAGTTTTATATTTTTTTTTCCTAACTTTCATTTTACTAAATTCACTAAACTTTAACTTTTTCCCTTTGTTCCATTATCTCCTTTTAGTCACTTTTTTTCTTATCGAAATTCTTATACTTTACTTTACAAGCTATGTTATATTTGTATTTTTCTTATCAAATGTTACATGATCATTAAGTCACATAACTTATAGTGCCATTATGAGTTTTAACGTCAATAATTTATAAGTGCCCAAATTTCTATTTAAGCTCTTAAATAAAATAAATTCTCAAAATTGATATCATTTGGTACTGTCAGCGCTACCTGAAATGGATGAGACAAGAGGGGCTTGAACATGATGGCCTTCTTTAGGTCGACTATGGCCACGCACCACAAGAATTCTCGAACGGCACTGCCTTTGATGTTGTGTGGCTAGTATGCATGGTCTAGATATGAGATAATGAGGTGTTAGGTATTAATGTGAAATTCTTACTGTGGCTCTTTTGGAATTGACGTGTGATGCTGTAAAAGCTCTTGGTTATGTGGTACTCGATTAGGTTTCCACCATTGAGCCCACTTAAATCGTTGTCCTCTCTTATGTTTATTTCATTTACAAAGAAGTCAGATTTCAAAAAATAATTAAAAAAAATATATATGTATGTATCCAAAAGTCAGTATAAGCAACTTTTTCAAGGTTTTGAGCATTTAATATTATAAAAAGTTAAAAGGTGTGTGATACCCTCCCCTTTTTTTCGTCATAGAAAAATCCAGACTTAATATATATATCATAAACACCCTCTATTTTAATTCCATCCGAGATATATTTGTCACACTAATATAATTTATAACATGAAAAAGTTTAGGATGTTCGTTTTACAATGAGCAAGTTTCTGATTTTTAGTGATACAAAAAAAAAATGGGGCATTTGCATCATAGTAGACATAGTTTGAAATAATAACAAGAAAAGAAAAAGTCACTCAAAACATACATTCACATTCACAAAGACAATGTAAAGAGAACTTATGAGAGCTCCTCGTTTTCTATTTATGGGAAAATTTTATAAAACCGCACATAACAATTTGCACCATTACACTTGACCTCATCTATATTTAGGGGTGAGCACGAGACTCAATTCGAACTGCCTAGTTTGTTGAGGTTATTGGTGGTCGGTTTATAAGTATAAGAAAAAGCCTTATTCTTTAAACTAGTTTATAGGGTGGTAGAGGCCAAAAACCACCCAACATTAGTATCTAAGCTGAGGTTGCCAACAAATCTAAAGACAATAGCCACACGAGAGATTGTTGAAATTGTCCAACATCGGTTGTGGGGTGGTCAATTCATAAGTGTGAGGGAAAACTCATCATTTGAGCTAATTTTTAGGTGAAAGAGATTTAAGACCACCCAACACGATTTTGGGCATTTCCTAGTTCTAGAAATTTGGAACTAGTAAATATTGATTTAGTTCTTGATTTTATGTGTGGACCCAACCATCCGAATTATATATATATATTAATTCTTTTTATTCCAAAACCCTAATTCTTATTCTCTTCTCACGATTTAGTCATACTCATCGCTCACGCCTATCACTCTCACTTCTTTTCAGTCACTCAGTGCTCATGCCTCCTTTGCGGCTCAACGCCTCTTGCTTATGTCTCTCTCATGCTCATGCCTATCACTCTGACTTCTTTTTAGCCACTCGGGTCTCACTTGAATCACATCCCTCTCGCTCAACGCCTCCTTCTCACAGTCTTATCTCAAGACTCAACTCTCGCCTCTCTCTTTCTCTCTTGCGCATCTCCTCTCACTAATTTAGCAACCGATCTTATGTGTTAGTTAAAATGCTTGAATGAAATGCGTGAACAAATCTGAAAAGTATTCTTATGCTTAGTGTTTCGATTGATATTGTTGGTTCCTAAGTGCACTCAAAAACCAGACCGGATCCATCGATATGGTTCCTAGGTGCATCCAGGCCTAGGTGGGCCGATTCTCGATTTCACAAACTAGGAATTGGCCATTTTGGTTTGATTACCAGTTTTAGGGTGGGAATTGGCTCTCTCTAAAATCAATCACCCCTATCTATATCAAAGTTGTAGAAGTTAGAAATTAGAAGAAAGCTTCATAAGCAAAAAGATTTAACTACCCTTCGTTTATAGTATGATAAAATAGCATATGGTATATATACTTTGCCTTTTTTAGCCCAAAACCCCTAAAATTTTCGACAATATACAAATATTGACTCGTATATTTACATATAATTTGTTAAATATCCAACAACGGGTGGCACTATTCCCCCACGCACGAGAGAGAGAGAGAGAGAGAGAGAGAGAGAGAGAGAGAGAGAGAGAGATTTTTTTCATTGATCAGTAGGCCCATATTTTTTTCAAGATAATAGCAATTTCTTATATAAAAGTCATGAACTTAAAATACCTAGTGTCTAGTAACAAAACTCAAGATGCAAAATTGCCTTTTAGCTCTCTATTAATTCAGTGAATTGATAAGAGATTTTTTTTTTCCTTGAACAAAAACCATGATTTCTAATATGAAAGTCACAACGTTAACTGTAAAAAATATTCGTGACGCATAATATAATCTCACGAATGAAATTCTAATCTTATATCGTATGTGTATTTTAGTGCAAAAGCAATGAGATATCATTGATTCACATGTGTTCATATCTCTACGAGTGGCACATGTCCCGTGAAGTATTCGTTTTTTATTCGAACCATTGTACCTTTTATTTTTCTTTCAAATATTAAAAATTAATCAACGGAACAAACAATTAACAAAGTTCTTTCCCTTGAAAACTAAAGAAAGGTTTTAATTTAAAAATAATAAAAACATTTAATGATATAAGGAGGTCCCAAAAATCAATGATTATTTAGTTTTAGGAATTCGAAGTGGTCAACATTAAACAGAAGTTAAAGATCAAATGCTGAGAGCTGAAAGTTAAAAAAAAAAACAATGTCCATTAAGATAGTGCCTAACTCCATTTGGTTTATTACCCAAATAATTATTATTAAAGCAACTCGAGTTCAAAATCTGCAAAACAATTTTATCATCCTTCACCTCTAATTTGAATTTATCTTCTAGTCATGGTTCACTTTGCAAACCGAAATTATCTTATCCATTATGAGCACTTATATCCTTAGAATGGAGGTGCCCAAAAGGGAAAAAGTACCCCAAAAAAAAAAAAAATCCAAAGCTATTGCATCTATGCCAATTCAATTTTAAATATTTCAATTGTGTCAATTAAATTTTAAACATTTTACGTTTTACCAATATAGTTAATTCGACCAATTTTGGTTGAAAATCGTTGACATGGAAGTTGATTATCTCATATGAAATGGCTAGTACTAATATAGATATTTTTTTTTTCCCAAATTTGTTATTACTTTTTTCTTTGTCGACTTTTGTATTTTCTTTTCCTACCTTTGTATTTTCTTTTCTTTCATTTCTTTTTCTTTTCCCAACTATGGGTTGGCAAAATCACCAATCAACCCTCACCAGCCACAGGTGAGGTCTAAGAGAGGGCTTCCACCCCTCATTAGCCACGGGTGGGGGCCTCCACGCCCTTGTTGGCCATAGGTGAGGGTGTCGGGCCCTCATCTATTTGCCGACAAGGACCACTATGCTCTCGGCTGGTTTGGGCGAGGGCTACGTCGCCCTCACTTGGATCTTAGCAATAACGATGGTGAGAACCGAGACACCCTTGCTTGGCCAGCTAACAGGCGAGAGTGTTGGCCCTCACTTGTGGCTAGTGATAGTTGGCCAACAACCTTGCTACCCCAGAGTTGTGAAAAAATAAAAAATAAAATAAAATAAATGTTGGAAAAAAAATATTTAAAAATTGTAAACAAAATTTGGCACTAGCGTTGGTCATGCTATGTAGAATGATAGGTATTTATGTTAACGATTTTTTTATCAAAATTGATCGGATGGACTACATTAGCAAATCGTCAAAAGGCTTGGAACTCAATTGTTATAATTAAAAGTTTAAGACTAAATTAGCACAAGTGTAATAAATTAAAACTCTTTTTGTATTTTTCCGACCCAAAAATGTAATACAATTTGCATTTAGTTATTGTTGACATCCAAAATTACCCTTGGAACCACGTGCCAATCACAAGAGATCACTGGACGAAACACTCCATTTTGACTTGTGAAGTTAAGGGTAAAACATTTTTCGTGAAGGCTACTTAAGCTAAGCCTCAATGGGATTCTGAAAACCAACTCTAGAGTCAATAGCTTGGAGATTAATTGCCACGTGTCATGCTACAGGGACAGTGCACTGGATTTGATGATAAAGCAAAAATAGCATTATAATTTGAGCGAGAATAACTATTGCAAGAAATGCGCATAAAAATAGTGAGCGATTATTTGCTTGAGGAACAAGCCGCACCAGCATCATTGGCGGGGCAAGAAATGGTTATTAAAGGATAAGGTAACCAAGAAGAAGTGGAAAACGTGGAGAATGCAAAGAGTAGTGTCCAAGAAAGAGCAGCCGACTAAGGAACAATCAGTCTACTCTATAAATACCACAGACCTACCATTGATAAGCACCCCTCGAATAACAGAACAATTATATTTACTTTATCTTTACTTTATCACATCTTAGCCATAGTTTCCATATTCCCATCATTAATCAATTTTCAGTGTGTATCTTTATCCGATCTAGCATCATCGACTAGATTCTAGTGTTGTTCTACAAATCCAACGTCGTTAATTAAATTCCAGCATTATGTTTTTACTCAAGAGTATTGCTATTGATTAAATTTCAGCTTTACACTTAAAATAAGTTGTGTCGTAAATTAAGTTCCGGCATAATTTGAGCTTGAAGCATAACTATTAGTGTCCAGATTACATAATTGATTAAATTTAGGTGTAATTTATGCTAAGAAGCAATTAGTCTTCAAGTCATTCGAGTATCAATTGTTAAGGTTGTATATATAAGTTGATAAATAAGGGTCCTTCTCGCATTTGACATTCTCTATCCAAGCTCAATATAGAACTTGAGTCTCCTATAATAAAACCAAAACGCAACATTTGGTTAAAGATTTTCACTAGGTTCAAAAGTTAGCATGAAATTGACCATAGAAAAAAAGGACTAAATTCAATCTAAAACAAAGAAAACATCAAAAGAATTATAATCCATATTTCCGGTTGATTTTTTCTTCTTTTTATTATAAATCATAAGGATTACCACTAAAGTTAGAAGTTAAAGTTATTATCCTTTTCCTATTGATTCGAAGTCCGGAGCATTTCAGACACCAGCTTGAATCATCATTGAAGAGGGTTTTCTAGAATGTGTTCTCGATTTGATAAAGGACATCTCTGCAATGAGTTGCTTCCCATTTTGGATGATGTCGATAATGGCAAGTAGAAGCCTTGGCGCTTTGAATATAAGGATCTCACAACCCAACCGCTGGTCTTCGTATCCGCCATGACACCCCTATGGATTTTCACAATCTTATATGCCGGTAAGCCTTTGCTCCCATTTGTCATTCTTCCTACAAAGAGACCACCGGGTCAGCCTATAGTTTCCGCTGGGTACGATGCCCTCGTGATTTTTCGCCGTTGCATTCAAGTGCAGCGGATTTTGGTTGTTTGATAAATTTCAACCTGAACGGTTCTAATTTTTTTTTTTTTTTTTTTACTTTTTTAATCAAATGCTGAAAATTTACACGGACATGGTGCTCATAAAAGACCATAAACTCTATTATGCTATGTATCTAAAACCGCACATTGTTTTCATCTTATTGACGTGACCTTGTCATTTCAATTATCTTGCTTTCTTATTTACTTTTTCTCTCTTTCATTTTCTGACGTTAAATTTTTAGAATAACTTTGAGAGTTCACCTCATAGGTGTCGAGCGAGTTGTGCTTCTATGTGTTTTTACAGGTTTTACTCGTATCGAAGGTTCAATCAAATTTTTAAATTTTGAAAATTTCTCAGAAAAGCTGTTACAGAATTTGGGGATGACAAGGATAAATAATCATATTTTGGGCATAAATGATTTTTTACAAGTCACGTAATTAATTGACTAAAGAAAATATATGAAATGAATTCATAACTGGAGTACTTTTTGGTAAACATAATACATGTATTGCATACATGTATAAATCAGTCCACTCCAATAGCGCGAATAATTGTAAAACGTGCGAAAGAGGGAATTTGTTTTAAAAGTACGTATGAGTATTTTATGTAAAAATGCGAGTATTTTCCTAACAAAGAACAATGCATGGATGCAAGAAATTGACATTTAAAAGATAATGTAAAACCAATTAATTGTAAATATTTCCATAAAGAAATATCTGGAAAGAGAGTAGTACAGCAGAGATTTTTAAATATATTCGAAACGGATCTAAATGGTGTTCAACTTGAGATGGAATTGCAATTAAAAACTCTTGAAGTAACGTATATGAATACTAACGAGATAATTGATATGGATGGTGTTTGTAGCGACATGGGACCTATAAAGCCAACTGTTACTGTAACTGTTGATATATATATACATATATATATTGTGTATATTTTTATTCTAACTCTCACTCTCAGAGTTATACGAATACTAACGAGATAATTGACATGGATGGTGTTTGTAGCGACATAAGACCTATAAAGCCAACGGTTATTGCAACTACTGATATTTTTTTTTTTTGTCGATCCTACTATATTATTATTCTAACTCTCACTCTCAAAACTTATATGAATACTAACGAGATAATTGACATGGATGGTGTTTGTAGTGACATGGGACCTATAAAGCCAACGGTTACTATAATTGCTGATTTTTTTTTTTGGTCAATCCTACTCTATTCATATTCTCACTCTCAGACTTTTATCTTGCTTTCTTGCAGGGTGTAGGAGTTGAAACCCACACTTGAAATTAATTCATCCCACTCCAAACCTCCTTTGAGAAGGTGGGGGTTCGAACTCCCCATCTCCCCCTTCCATGTTGGAAATGTGACTACTGGGGCAAACCCTAGTGGTTAACTACTGATATTGATAATGTATGTATTTAATCTCCTGATAGATATAGATGTAACAATCGTTTTGTTTTATCTACGGTTAAGAAAATTGCGTCGAAAAATCCTTGTGAAGTAGCTAAAGGTGCATGTGGAGTTGATGTTCTAATGAGGTCCATGATTATGATGAAGTTTAAGCACGGCTTGGACTTGAAAAATATCTATGGCCAATGAACCCATTGAGGGATAGGAGAGTAGCAATAGAGTTTAAATTTTAGCAAAGCGATTGTGACTTGTCTCAAACGTTGAGTCAAGGTGGAGATTATTAAAATATATCTCGAGTTTGGACCTACAAACGAATCCTAATCTAAGATATATTGTTATTTATGGACATCCAAATTTGTGCCATGAAATTACATATTTCCTATTTCAGAGTTAAAGTCCAAGTTGGATATTTTCTGATATCAAATTTGAATCCACCGGGCAAAGTAGCGGAGGTAATATAAGCAACAACTTATATTTGGATTGTCGAAGCCTTTGAACAAATATTGGAAATCAAACATGTATTACAATCGCAATTACTCGGTCAATTGATTTCCTTTTTTTGACCAAGACGCGACAGACTTGGACTTCTTCTCTGTGGCGGTGATACTAACATTCAAGGGTTTATTTTTGTGGGTCTTGCTTCTATATATGTAAAGCAAGTCTTGCCGTGGTCGTGAGGTCTCCTTGAAGTGCTGTTTGTGTACGAGTGCTTGGTGAATGAAGACGCACAAAGGAAACTGGTAAATTACATTCATCAAATTAGTGTTTGTAACTATGAAATTTTATGGTGAAATTTGTAAATTTTTTCTTAAGATTGAGAGATTATTTAGCGATGAATTTAAAGTTAAACACTAGGCGAGTTATTTAGTATAATGAATCTTTAAATGTATTTAAATGACTTGAGCGTGTAATCTTTTATTATATCACGTAATCTATAATAAAATTTATCGCTACTCTCCTTGAAAGAAAATCATTATCATCGAATTATGGTGTTCGATTTATTTATTTTGATTTATTTATTTTATTATTCAATCTGTCAATTTCCGTAGTAATTTCTATCTTAATGAGTTTTGACAAAATGGGACGAAGCCAGCCTCGCCTGACTGATGGCACAAGTGCATCCAGCGCGCATGGTAGATGTGCAACGCCCGGCACTCATCTAGTCATTTCTTTTCTTCCTTCGCTTTGTCAAAATTGGTGACTGTTCCCAAACATTGGCTAGGTCTTTATCTCCATAGCGACCCCCGCGTTAAAGAACATTAACTTAATCCTAAACTGGGTCAAGAAGAAGGCCATGGTCATTACCTTGTCGACCAGACCTAAGACAGGAAATTGCTCCGGTCCGACGGGATTACTCCAGCGCTTTAAGAGGTCTCAAAAGCCTAACGGAGGTGGGGCGCGGCGGCTGTGTGGCCGTGGGTTGCTGCGGGATTGTAACGGAGCGAGTGGAGATAGAAGGAAGAGAGAGACAGAGAGGGGATGGGCTGTAGATCACTCCAAGAAAATAATTTAAACACTGTCAATTTACACTAGGAAGATTCGAGTACAAAATATCTCTGGACATGCGGTCAGGAGAGCTGGTACGTCGCGGGGTTTTGGAGAGCAGTGAGTGAGAGAGACGTCAACAAATGTTTAGCACTTGCCATCCCGAAGTCCTCTGGTGAAAGTACACACCGCACAAAACGATGGTTCTTGCGGACTTCTTGATCGCCTCGGCCACCGTACTAGGCTTCATCTCGCTCTTCAAGAACGTACTCACCTTCGCCCGATGGCTGTACGCCGCGTTCCTGAGGAAGCCGAAGGACTTGCGCGACTACGGCTCGTGGGCCATTGTCACCGGCGCCACCGACGGCATCGGGAAAGCACTGGTGTTCGAGCTCGCCTCCAAGGGCCTCAACCTCGTGCTCGTCGGTCGGAACCCCAGCAAACTCGAGGCCACCTCGAGGGAGCTGGGATAGATTCGGAGCAACCACCGAGGTCCATTACATAGTTAGCACTTCATATGCCATTTACATAAAAATTCCCGAGCGATCGTACATCTGACGCACGAGACACTTTGTCCAGGTCAAGACAGTGGTCGCCGATCTCGCGAAGCTGAGCGGAGAGGAGATAGCGGCGGCCATTGCAGGAGCGACGGAAGGGATCGACGTCGGGTTGCTGGTCAACAACGCGGGGATGGCTTCTCTCCCGAAATACTTTCACGAGGTGGATCGAGAGTTGACGGAGAGCACGTTGAGAGTGAACGTCAACGCAGCGGTGTGGGCGACGAAGGGAGTGATCGATGGAATGTTGAAGAGGAAGAGAGGAGCGATCTTGAACATGGGATCTGGTTCCGCCGTGTATGTCTCTTCGTATCCTCTTTGGACCTTGTATGCCTCCACCAAAGCGTAAGTTTCGATTTTCTCCCAGTTTTGTGTCTTATTTTTTCGGTAATTTGTTAATCAAATTTATAATGCAAAAGTTTTCTCTTTCTTACTAATTTCCTTTTAGGATTGTAGCTATATCAGGATTGATATACAAATTTGACATTGTAAACAATGCGATGGACTATAAGCAGTAATAAGAAGTTTATCAAATTCAATGCCGGACAAAAGTTTATACATCGCTTAATGTTCCAACAATTTAGTATGTTTCACATTATTTAGAGGGAAAAAGCCACGAAAAACCCTGAACTTTGCCCAAAGTGACACATTTACCCCAAACTTTTTTTTGTGACGTGAAAAACCCCGAACTTTGCCAACCGTGACACATTTACCCCAAACTCTTTTTTGTGACGTGAAAAACCCCGAACTTTCGTTATGTGACACATTTACCCCAAAATTAGAGGGCATTTTGGTCTTTTCATTTTTAAAAATTTTTAAAATTTTTTTTTCTCTCTCCCCTCCACCGGGCTGGCGGCGAAGGGAAGCCGGCATCCGGCGAGGGCTGCCCTCGCCGGCGTCGGGCGAGGGTCACCCTCGCCAGCCTCGGGCTAGGGCGGCCCTCGCCGGCCTCGTGCTAGGCGGCCCTCGCCGGCCTCGGGCTAGGCGGCCCTCGCCGGCCTCGGGCGAGCCCCCTCGCCGGCGTCGGGCGGGCCGCCCTCGCTGCGTCGGGCGAGGGCCGCCCCGCTGCGTCGGGCGAGGGCCGCCCCGCTGCGTCGGGCGAGGACGGCCCTTCCCTGCGTCGGGTGAGGGTGTCCCTGCCCTCGCCGGATCCGGCGAGGGCCGTCCTCGCCCGTCGCCGGCGAGGCCGCCCTCGCTGCGTCGGGCGAGGTGCCCTCGCAGATCGGCAAGGGCCGTCCTCGCCCGACGCCGGCGAGGCCGCCCTCGCTGCGTCGGGCGAGGGCCTTCCCTCGCCCTCGCTGCGTCGGGCGAGGGTGTCTGCCCTCGCTAGATCCGGCGAGGGCCGTCCCGCCGTCCCGGCGAGGGCCGCCCTCGCTGCGTCGGGCGAGGTGTCTCGCCCTCGCTAGATCGGCGAGGCCGTCCTCGCCCGTCGCCGGCGAGGGCCGCCCTCACTGCGTCGGGCGAGGGTGTCCCGCCTTCGCCGGATCGGCGAGGGCCGTCCTTGCCCGTCGCCGGCGAGGGCCGCCCCGCGCGGGCGAGGGTGTCCTCGCCCTCGCCCGACGCCGGCGAGGTCGCGGACGCCGGCTTCCCTCCGCCGGCCATGGCGGAGGGAAGAAGAAAAAAAAAGAAAAGGAAAAACAGAATAAAAAGACAAAAATGCCCTTCTTTGGGGGTAAATGTGTCACGGTTTGGAAAGTTTGGGGTTTTCACGTCACAAAAAAAGTTTGGGGTAAATGTGTCACTTTGGGCAAAGTTCGGGTTTTTCATGGCTTTTTCCCTTATTTAGATCTAAAAGGACCTTTCAACAGTGTCAAAGTCTATAACCAATCTATTCTTATAGTTCAATCATGTGAACTTAGATATATCAATGTGATTTGTTGCAGTTTTCTGGCAACATTCTCAAAAAGCATCAGTCTGGAGTATGAGGGACAATGGATTGATATTCAATGTCAGGTAAATGTATGAGAAACATCATATATCATTTATGTATTGTGATGATTTGGTTAGAATTCTTGTGTCCCCTTTGTTCTGTCCTCTTCTCCGCTCCTAACTAAACTCTCATAAATTTGCGAGAGAACATTGTTATAATGTTTACTTTTTCCTTTTAAAAAAAGAAAATCAGACGTCAATGAATTTCCCTTCATAACACAATCACTTTATTGAAACTAATTGACTCACTTCTCCACATCGGTAGTAAAATGGATGCATAATATACTTTCTCCTTCAATGACGTAATAACCACTCAAGTTTCAATGGATCAACTTAATCTTGTTCAACGGGTGATATTCAGCCCAAAAAAATAAAGACTAGGAGCATGGTCTCATTCTCCATGACTTCACAAATAGAGGGAAGATGATTAGAAGCCTAGGTACTTCGTGATTAGTGACAATTCCACAATGCATGTTGGGGGTCATATAATCCAATCTATGCAGTGGTCCGTGCGATTAACTTACTGGTCATGTTTCATATCAGCCAGACCATGCAATCACTTATTTGCTCTCTCTATTCTCCACAGGAGGAAAATTGTTCAAAAGTCCTAAATTCACTATTCTGTAAGAAGAAGTGAAATGGGTCGGTAAATTTATTGACCTTGCATGCCTCATTCACTAACCCATGACCTCCAAAACATTCCTTAGCTGTATCGATTGTACTTGCTAGTTAAATGCCACACGATGCCCTTTGCTAATTGGTGAAACAAGGCATTATATGAGCTAAAGGAGAACGGTTTTTCTGGCATTGTATCTTGCAAAGGTATAATTTCGAATCTTAATGTGCGTTCTTTTGTTTATGGTCTTGTTATTGTGCTTGTTTTCTTCTCCTTGACTGTTTGTTTCAAACTATGAGATAAACAGTTATGCTTGGATTTTAGAGATTCACTTCAAATGTGTAATTAAGTTTTCATAGAAATTAATGAATCGCAGGTTCCAAGGAAAAAGCTTTTAGAACTAACGCTGCGCTTGAATTCCAATTATATTGCAGGCTCCTCTTTTCATTGCCACCAAAATGACCAGGATGAAGAGACGGTATCTCTTCATACCTTCGGCGGAGACATTCAGCAGAGCTAGCGTGCGGTGGATCGGGTACGACCGGGTGTGCAACCCCTATTGGTCGCACTCGGTTCAGGCGTTCGTGGCACGCACGCTGGACACAATCACCGTTTGGGGTCTCGAATGTTACACGAAATGGGTGAGAGATCAAGAAAGATCGCGTCGTTAGGTCATCGAACATGGTAATCGCATTTTCAGACGCACCCCGACGTAATTGCAACTTGTGTGCATGACTTGGATATGAAAGCTTGGAGTGGTCGAGCCTTGAATATGGCATGTGATATGAAGACTTTCTATTTTTCATTCGGTATGCATAAGTTTTCATTTATACTCTGTGTTTCCGAGTCTTTCAACAAAGTTCGTGCTTCTACTTTGGACCCTCTTAAGCACGATTCACTTTTTACATTCAAATGCTTACGCGGTGGTGCCCACAAGATCATTAAAGGATAGTGTTCACTATTCTATATGTACCTTCCATTATTGAGTTTACATGTCAACAGAGTGACACTGGGTTATTTCTTTGATAACCGTGTGAAAGCATTTTTACATAACAAAAATACAAAATTTGTAATGCTTTTTCGATCATTGATATCTCCAACATAATCACTATCTAAATGAGCTCTAAGTTGGAAGGATTCATAATGATAGTAATGTAGGCCATGAGAAGTAGTACCTTTGATGCATCGAAGTATCTTTTTTACATCTTTAAAATGAGATAACTTCGGCTTCTCCATATATCAACTTATAATTCCAACACTATACATAATATCCGGTCCCGTGCATGTCAAGTATCTCAAACTCCCCATCAAGCTTCTATAAATATCAAATCAACATTAACACCATCATCAAAAGTTTGGTCCTGCACTCAATTAGTGCATTGATCAGAGTACAATTCTTCATATTAAATTTGTCAATGATATTTTCTGCATATCCTTTTTTAGAAATAAAAATCTCCTTGGCACTTTGCTTCACTTCGATCCTAAGGAAATAATTCATGAGATTATTATCAGTCATCTCAAATTCATTCACCATCGATGCCTTAAAAGCGTCAGCCATCTTAGTCATGTCCTTCTTTTCACCACGTTTTTTGCATTGGAAGGTTTTAACGCTATTGGGTACCTAATCAATCTCCTTCCATTTTTTGTTGAATTTATGGTTCCCCATACGCTTGAAGCTCGAAAATTTGTAGAAGCCCAATTTAGCAATATAAGCATGGACAAAGGATTTTGCAGCTTTTAGACACTCATTCTGTGACATCCCGATTTTTCCGATTCTATTTTCAATAAATTGAGACGGGCATTTCATTAGCACGCGTATAGTTCTTTTCCTTGAGTCGGCCACTCATGTGGAAACTAGTCTATCGGGTGAAGCTGTTAAAAATTTCTAATGCATCAGACTCGAGAATTTGACCGGAAGCGATCTTTCGACCGAGTTAATCTGCAAGGGTCATTACGGCACAATTAAAATCGATTAGAGATCCGAGATAGGTCGACTCGACGAGGCATGTGATCGAGTGTGGGTGATTCCACCGGATCGCACAATTCTTGTCGATCGACGACTTTGGACCGACTTTTCTATCGATTGGGTACCCTGTGTTCGTATTTGAAACCTTGAGATTACCCCGACAACCGAAAGTCGCAAATGTTTCAAAGATGTATATTGTGGCTTGAGATGATCAACCACAGGTCAAATGCATGAAAATTTCTAAATGCTACCCGGTAGGTTGGCGCGCTAGTATCGTGCCAAAGTGAAATTAACCGTGGAATTGAGATCGAATTCGAAATTGGAAAACGGGTGTGTCACAAATCATTTTAGGATCATTAATTCATCTTGGAAGATTTTTCATGTAAGCCGAGTTTTTCAGCAATTAAATCAAGGAAAATGGTTAATTGGTTTGGAAAATTAGTAGGCCCGCCTTTGGTATTGCTATTAAGACTTAAGTTGGTTCTATGGACAAGTGAAGATGTAAATTGAAGTGTGGTGACATTGGATTAATTTTATGAACTTCAATTGGGTTCAATTGGAAGAGAATTGATGGAATTGAAGAAAGTGAATGTACAAAATTGGATGCGGAAAATGAGATTTGCAACCATTGGAATAAGGTTGTGGGAGTTTTGAGTGAGTGGAGTATGATGTCATGGATGATGTCATGTGGTGGGCCAATTTGTTGGATTAAAGAAAAGAAAAAAAGAAAAGGGAATGGTCCCATCTCTCTCTCTCCTCCTTCTCTCTTCTTCCTCTCTCCCGTTGGCTTCTCCTCCATCTTCATTGTGCGAAGACCAGAAAATTTCAGAGAAGAAGGAGCTGCAGCCATGGTCGTCCACTCCCGCTCGCACGCCGCCGTCGCCACCGTCGCCGTGTGTCCGCCTCGCGCCGCCCGTGCGCCGCTCGCCGGTCCGCTCGCGTCCGCGCTCCGCCCGCGCTTGGCCGGCACCCCGAGCTGCTGTTCAGCTCGTGGAGGAGCTACCAGCTCTTCCCCGCCGCCGTGAACCGCCGTTCGTCGCCGCCTTGCCCGCCGAGCTGCAGTCGCCGCTTCCTCCGCCGTTCCTCCGTCGAACCAGCCCCGGATCCGCCTCTTCTCGGCCTCAACCGGAAGTTGCAGAAAATGGGTATGGCAGCCCTTCGTGGCCCGTTTTGGCCGCCTTCCCGAGCCCGGATGCTCGGCCCGCTTTGAGGAAACTTGTTCTCCTCAGCGTCCTCGTCGTTTTGGTCCGCTCGGCTCGCTAATCCGGTGAGTTTAACTCACTAAACCTCGCTTAGAGGGTTAATGATGCTTTAGGTGTGTTTAGTTTATGTTAATTGTTATTAGGTGGATAGTTTAATTTATTTAAGTATAGATTATATTAAGATGTTTGATTAACTTAAATTGTGTTTAATTTAAAGTTAAGTGGGGGTTTATATTAATATAAACATTGATGTGACATAAAGGAATTTACTTTTGATTTATTTAAATATCCCGAAATCATTAAATAATTTAATAATATATTATTATTCGAAATTATTAAAATATTATTATTTAATTATTTTCGGAATAAATTTAATTATTTATTAAATTCAGAAAATTTTTTCGGGACCCTAAATTCTCAGAATTTCGTGCCGGTCGCTATGGTACATTCAGATTTTGAAATTGATGATTGGATATTATAAATTGAGTGTGGATTTCGAAAACTATGGATATTATTATTTAATTATTTTCGGAATAAATTTAATTATTTATTAAATTCCGAAAATTTTCATTGGGACCTTATTTGCTCAGAATTTTGTGCCGATCGTTGTTGTGCATTTAGAATTTGAAATTTATGATTGGTTGTGATGAATTGAGTGTGATTGTGATTTATAGGGATTCTTTACGATATCCTAAGTGTAGAAATTGATGGGAGATTGGTCGTGATTAACCACCTATTAGAGGTCGTGCCTAGTGAGGCCGTGATTAACCACCGATTGGAGGTCGTGCCTAGTGAGGCCGTGATGAACCACCTATGAGAGGTCGTGCCTAATAGGGCGCGATGAACCACCTAAGAGAGGTCGTGCCTAATGGGGCCGTGATTGACCACCTATTAGAGGTCGTGCCTAGTGAGGCCGTGATGGACCACCTATGAGAGGTCGTGCCCAGTGAGGCCGGGATGGACCACCTATGAGAGGTCGTGCCCAGTGAGGCCGTGATGGACCACCTAATTAAAGGTCGTGCCGAGTGGGGCCGTGATTGCCACTGGTTATTAAGCCTTCCTATAGGGTCGAGATTGGAAGTAGTGATTGATTCACTAGAATTGACATGTAATCGGCCAAGTCGATTGATCGCTGAGACGATCCAAGTGGTTGAATTGTTTGATAATGTGGTTGTGCCATGGTTGTTTGGTTATCATAATTGCACGTGGTTGGTTTATATAAATTGTGCTAACCTGCAGATAAAGGCTGAGGCGAGGTAAGTCTTCTGTGTGATGTGGCTAGGCCACCCGGGCGTATTTTCTTTCTAATAGGGGTTTAGGGGTTGAACTTGCTTTGAGACGTTGTCTCGGTGGTTATTGAATAACCATTTCGGGTCCGAGTGGACGGAGCGGCCGGATAGCTTTGGTTGGCCTTGAGGAGTTGGAGATGTGAAGTCATAAAGATTGGAGATCGTGTACGACTTGTAGGTCGTAGGATAACCTCTTTTTAAGAGCCAGTCCTTTGTAGACTTGTTGGCCGTAAACCCCGTTTGTAATTCTATTGAATTATGTTTAAGTGTTATGTTGTGGTTTGCTTCTGCTTTTCTATCCCGTATTTTATTGTCGGGGATTTGTTTTGCTTCCGCATGCGTAAATAAATGAATGGGGTCGGCGACGTGTCGGGAAGTCGCATTTGAATCGACAGTGGGATGCGCGCGCTCGGGGTTCGGGCGTGACATCCCGGTTTAAGTGGTATCGAGCATGGTTTGTGTATGGAGTGATAAGGTGCGATGAGTCTTGGGATAGTTAGTAGGAAAGGCTTTTAATATGTTGATGCATGTGGTTGATAGCTGTTTGGTAGCTTGTTTGTGGGGTCACTCAAATTCTAACCTGATGTTGGAATCGGAAAACAGGTTTCTATAAAGAGCCTGTAGGATGAGTGACCAGGAGTGGAGGACTCCTTGGAAGAGGTCGATAGGACACATACCTCGGGGTAGGATGCGACAAGAGTTGGTACCCGAGGTAAGCGCAGCTTAGACCGGCGTGTGTGTGAAAGTACCGCCGTAGGCTGGTACTGAGAGTGTAGCAGCACTAAGTGATCCTAGGTTTAATGGGATCGTTAAGGCGCTAGTGTTCCTTGGAAGCTTGTTGGGTCAGTAAGTTCAGGATCGAGCCGCCGCTATTGCCGTTGTTTCTACCGCTGCCAGTGTTGTGACCGTTGTTATTGTCATGCCTATTGAGGCCTAATCTGGAGTTGTGATCGAGGATCAAGCCTCCGTAACTGAGTCAAAGTTCAGTTTAAGCAGAAATGGAAATTGATTGGAGGAAATGCTGATGTCAGAAGAAAGATGCCCTGTTTCACCCAACCGGAAGAGTAGAGTTGGAAGGTCAGTGCTCAACTCGATCGATGCGTGTCGTGTACGTAAGAAAAGACATGGATTCGTTCCGTCTTTGTAAGAGAGAAAGGACTTGTTACGGTATGTCGCCGGTAAAGCCATTTGATCATAGGTGGCTCGTATAGATGGATGGAACCATAGTTGTTTTTGCACCGCCGTTGATGAGACGAATAGAGAAACATGCTTCGGGACATTTAATGGGGTACTTGGAAGAGACCCAGTGCAAAGAATGGTGCATGATATTCCTTGATGGGAGGTAAATGACTCCATGATTGTGTCTGAGATTGTGGGAAGGAGGCTTGAGTCATCCCAATGTGTTAAAGTAAAAAGGAAACATGCTTTGAGTGTGGCCTAGCATATCATTCGGGTTAGAATTGTCCGTGTAAGTTCAAGAGAGTGTAACTTACCTATTGCGAGATAGAACGCCACTAGGATGGCGAAAAGAATAATAATGGATTGACTATGCATTAGTCAAAGGGAAAATGTTCTTGAGGGAATTTTATCATAGTAGTGCAGCAGAATTTTCGATGAAAGTTGTAGGATCTTTGTTGTGGTAATAAAGTGATAGAAAGATGGATCTTGCTATAATTGTATCGATGGGTTTGCTTATGTATGACTTGGAAGTCATTTATAAAAAGGTTTGGCTCGAGGAGCTTTATGCTATTATGAATCATGTTGGCAATGACATAATTCAGCTTGTTCAGTTAGCGTGTGAAAGTTTTGAATCATTAAAAGTCGAAGAGGAACTTCGACCCTTGTTATTCGTCACTGAAGATGACCCGATCTGGTTGTTGGTTATCGAATCTGCATGGCAGCTGTAATAGACGCGTCAGTTGATGAGCCGAATATGGAGAACGTAATCGTGGTACGTGAGTTTTCTAAGGTAATCTCTGGAGAATTGTCAAGTTTCTTTGTCGAAAGAGAAATAAGGTTCGTGATTGAATTAGCACCGGATCGAGCGGTTCCTAAGGCTCCTTACCGGATGGTGTTACCCGAGTTAAAAGGACTGAAGGTGTAGATGCAGGAAGTGTTGGATAGGGGATTCATACTTTCCAGTGCATAACCTTGGGGAGCACCAGTTCTGTTCATGAAGGAGAAATGTGGTTCGTTGTGGTTGTGTATCGATATTCCTCAAGATCGACTTGAGGTCAGGGTATCATCAGTTGAGGATCAGGAAGAAAGACATACCAAAGTTAAGACCTCGCACTCGATACAGTAGTTATGAGTTCACTGTAACGCCGTGTGGTTTGATGGATACCATAGCTATTTGTTTGGGTCTAATGAGCAGAATGTTTAAGGGTACTTGAATCAGTTGTGATCGTGTTCATTGAAGTTATCCCAATGTGTTCAAAGAGTGCTGAGGAGCACGAGAGACATTTGAGGATGGTACTTGGACTTGGATGACTCTTGAATCTTACGCTAAGTTTAGCAAGTGCGAGTTTTGGATGACTCGTATTGCCTTCCTAGGTCACGTGATTTCAGGCAAAGAAATCTCCGTAGACCTTGTTTAAGATTGAAACAGTGAACAGTTGGCCGAGATTGTCTACAGTGATAGAGATCAAAAGTTTCTGAAAATTAGCAGGATCTTACAGAAGTTTTATGGAAGGGTTTTCAGTGTCAGCGTTGCAGGTAATTCAACTACTGAGGAAGTAAGGAAAGTTTGTGTGGATAGATGAGTGCGAGCGTAGTTTTCAAGAGCTTAAGCAGAAGCTGACTACCGCACCTGTGCTGATCATTCCATCTGGTCTTGAAAGTTATGAGGTCTGCAATGATGTGTCGTTTAAAGGATTTGGTTGCTTGTTGATGTAGCATGATAGAGTTATTGCATACGCGTTCCGTCAGTTGAGATCTTGTGAGTTAAATCATTCGACGCACATCGTAGAACTTGCAGTGGTTATGTTCGTTTGTAATTTTTAGGCACTATAAGAATATTGCATATCGTCAATGACTATCAAAGTCTCAAGTATGTATTCTCAAAAAGGGAGTTGTATATGAGATAGCATCGCTGGATGGAACTCATTAAGGATTGCGATTATGGTATTTCGTATCACTCTGGAAATGTGAGCAAAGTTACAGACGTACTGAATCGAGAGTCCTTAGTTGCACGAGTTCGGTACTCAAGGATTTAGATATTATTTGAGAAAGTTCGAAATTCAATTTTCAAATCTAAGGTAGGCCACCTTTTGGAATCTTATGACCACCTCGGAATTGAGCGGAAGTATAGATCATAATCAAATCGCTTCAAAGTGGACAAATTCAGAAATTCAGAAGATTCTATAAGAGAATGCAATGAGAGAGAGGTTGATTTTCAGATTTTCGATGACGAACGCTAAGGTTCGAGGACGATTGTATGTAATTGAGAATGCGAGATTAAAGAATAAATCTTATGAGAAGCTCATCATAGCAACTTCAGCGTTGTCCAGACAGTGCGAAGATGAGTCAGAATATATATCATCGGGATTGGTAGATCGGTATGACGATAGATATCGCCGAACAAGTTGTAAGTGTTGGATGCGCCAGTAAGTGAGAATTTGGTAATGTAAGCTAGGAAAGCTTTTTCAAATCTTTGGAGAGAGGTTTGTGTGGGAATGAAAGTATAACATGATGGAATGTTATGACGGGTTATTAAGGAGTCGGGAAGAGCATTGATTCCTTATGAGGTTGTAGTCGATAGGAGGATCGAGCCAACTCACCTTAATGCACGAAAAGATCTCGATTGGAATAGGTATACCGAAGTGTGTGTATATCATATAAATCACCGGCATTGAGTGCCAAGGATAAATTGTATTTCAAATCTAGATCGGATGTTCCAAGTTTGCGAGCTTTCGGATGGTTCCTTCTTAAGCGGTGCATAGCGGAGAGTGCAGAATTTCGATTGCCGAGATGAAATCGGGGAAAGAAAGATCACGAGGCCAAGGTCGAACGGTGAGTCGTAATCGCGATTGCCGAAATCGGTGTCGAGTTATATCGGATCTTGACCGAGAGGTTTCGGCTTCAGCAAGTAGATCAACCGGATAGTCCCTTTTTGATCAGTGTAGAGCAGAGTGTTCAGAACTTCAGTTATTGAGATGAGATCAGAAATCAGAAAATTGCAGGTCCAGAGTTGGTTCGGAAATCAGTGATTCAGTCGCAATTATCAAAGATAGTTTAGACACTGCTTAGAATCGCCAGTTTAGCTTCGTAGATCTGGTGTTAAAGACCTTTGGAATTTTAAGTGGGCAAGTGTTTAGTATTTTGCATCCGAAGTGGTTTGGGCAAGATAGCAGTGATCTAACAGCATTGGTACGAAAAGAGCAACCTGAGAAAGAGAAGATTATATGAGACGATGGTACCTCCCCCTTTTTTGTCTAAGAATTGGTAAATGTTTAAATTTCGAGGACGAAATTTTTATAAGAGGGGAAGAGTTGTGACATTTCAGATTTTTCCGATTCTATTTTCAATAAATTGAGACGGGCATTTCATTAGCACGCGTATAGTTCTTTTCCTTGAGTCGGCCACTCATGTGGAAACTAGTCTATCGGGTGAAGCTGTTAAGAATTTCTAATGCATCAGACTCGAGAATTTGACCAGGAAGCGATCTTTCGACCGAGTTAATCTGCAAGGGTCATTACGGCACAATTAAAATCGATTAGAGATCTGAGATAGGTCGACTCGACGGAGGCATGTGATCGAGTGTGGGTGATTCCACCGGATCGCACAATTCTTGTCGATCGATCTTTGGACCGACTTTTCTATCGATTGGGTACCTGTGTTCGTATTTGAAACCTTGAGATTACCCCGACAACCGAAAGTCGCAAATGTTTCAAAGATGTACATTGTGGCTTGAGATGATCAACCACGAGGTCAAATGCATGAAAATTTCTAAATGCTACCCGGTAGGTTGGGCCGCGCTAGTATCGTGCCAAAGTGAAATTAACCGTGGAATTGAGATCGAATTCGAAATTGAAAGTGCGGGTGTGTCACAAATCGTTTTAGGATCATTAATTCATCTTCGGAAGATTTTTCATGCAAGCCGAGTTTTTCAGCAATTAAATCAGAAAATGGTTAATTGGTTTGGAAAATTAGTAGGCCCGCCTTTGGTATTGCTATTAAGACTTAAGTTGGTTCTATGGACAAGTGAAGATGTAAATTGAAGTGTGGTGACATTGGATTAATTTTATGAACTTCAATTGGGTTCAATTGGAAGAGAATTGATGAGAATTGAAGAAAGTGAATGTACAAGAATTGGACCCCGGCGGAAAATGGAATTGAACCCATTGGAATAAGGTTGTGGGAGTTTTGAGTGAGTGGAGTATGACATCATGGATGATGTCATGGTGGGCCATTTTGTGGGATTAAAGAAAAAGAAAAAAGAAAAGGGAATGGTCCCATCTCTCTCTCTCCTCCTTCTCTCTTCTTCCTCTCTCCCGTTGGCTTCTCCTCCATCTTCATTGTGCGAAGACCAGAAAATTTCAGAGAAGAAGCCGAAGCAGCCGGCCATGGTCGTCCGCCACTCCCGCTCGCACGCCGCCCGTCGCCACCGCTCGCCGTGTGTCCGCCTCGCGCCGCCCGTGCGCCGCTTCCCCGTTCGCTCGCGTCCGCGCTCCGTCCGCGTTTGGGAGGCTGCTGTTCGGCTCGTGCGAGAGCTACGAGCTCTTCCCCGCCGCCGTGAACCGCCGTTCGCCGCCGCCTTGCCCGCCGGAGCTGCGTCGCCGCTTCCTCCGCCCGTTCCTCCGTCGAACCAGCCCGGATCCGCCTCTTCTCGGCCTCAGCAGGAAGTTGCAGAAAATGGGTATGGCAGCCCTTCGTGGCCCGTTTTGGCCGCCTTCCCGAGCCCGGATGCTCGGCCCGCTTTGAGGAAAGTTGTTCTCCTCGGCGTCCTCGTCGTTTTGGTCCGCTCGGCTCGCTAATCCGGTGAGTTTAACTCACTAAACCTCGCTTAGAGGGTTAATGATGCTTTAGGTGTGTTTAGTTTATGTTAAGTGTTATTAGGTGGATAGTTTAATTTATTTAAGTATAGATTATATTAATGTGTTTGATTAACTTAAATTGTGTTTAATTTAAAGTTAAGTGGGGGTTTATATTAATATAAACATTGATGTGACATAAAGGAATTTACTTTTGATTTATTTAAATATCCCGAAATCATTAAATAATTTAATAATATATTATTATTCGAAATTATTAAAATATTATTATTTAATTATTTTCGGAATAAATTTAATTATTTATTAAATTCCGAAAATTTTGGTCGGGACCCTAAATTCTCAGAATTTCGTGCCGGTCGCTATGGTACATTCGGATTTTGAAATTGATGATTGGATATTATAAATTGAGTGTGGATTTCGAAAACTATGGATATTATTATTTAATTATTTTCGGAATAAATTTAATTATTTATTAAATTCCGAAAATTTTCATTGGGACCTTATTTGCTCATAATTTTGTGCCGATCGTTGCTGTGCATTTAGAATTTGAAATTTATGATTGGTTGTGATGAATTGAGTGTGATTGTGATTTATAGGGATTCTTTACGATATCCTAAGTGTAGAAATTGATGGGAGATTGGTCGTGATTAACCACCTATTAGAGGTCGTGCCTAGTGAGGCCGTGATTAACCACCGATTGGAGGTCGTGCCTAGTGAGGCCGTGATGAACCACCTATGAGAGGTCGTGCCTAATAGGGCCGCGATGAACCACCTAAGAGAGGTCGTGCCTAATGGGGCCGTGATTGACCACCTATTAGAGGTCGTGCCTAGTGAGGCCGTGATGGACCACCTATGAGAGGTCGTGCCTAGTGAGGCCGTGATGGACCACCTATGAGAGGTCGTGCCCAGTGAGGCCGGGATGGACCACCTATGAGAGGTCGTGCCCAGTGAGGCCGTGATGGACCACCTAATTAAAGGTCGTGCCGAGTGGGGCCGTGATTGCCACTGGTTATCAAGCCTTCCTATAGGGTCGAGATTGGAAGTAGTGATTGATTCACTAGAATTGACATGTAATCGGCCAAGTCGATTGATCGGCGAGACGATCCAAGTGGTTGAATTGTTTGATAATGTGGTTGTGCCATGGTTGTTTGGTTATCATAATTGCACGTGGTTGGTTTATATAAATTGTGCTAACTGCGAGATAAAGGCCGAGGCGAGTAAGTCTTCGTGTGTGATGTGGCTAGGCCACCGGGCGTATTTTCTTTCTAATAGGGGTTTAGGGGTTGAACTTTGAGACGTTGTCTCGGTGGTTATTGAATAACCATTTCGGGTCCCACGGTGGACGGAGCGGCCGGATAGCTTTGGTTGGCCTTGAGGAGTTGGAGATGTGAAGTCATAAAGATTGGAGATCGTGTCCGACTTGTAGGTCGTAGGATAACCTCTTTTTAAGAGCCAGTCCTTTGTAGACTTTTGGCCGTAAACCCGTTTGTAATTCTATTGAATTATGTTTAAGTGTTATGTTGTGGTTTTGCTTCCCTTTTCTATCCCGTATTTTATTGTCGGGGATTTGTTTTGCTTCCGCATGCGTAAATAAATAAATGGGGTCGGCGACGTGTCCTGGGAAGTCGCATTTGAATCGACCAGAGTGGGATGTGCGCGCGCTCGGGGTTCGGGGCGTGACATCCCAGTTTAAGTGGTATCAGAGCATGGTCTGTGTATGGAGTGATAAGGTGCGATGAGTCTTGGGATAGTTAGTAGGAAAGGCTTTTAATATGTTGATGCATGTGGTTGATAGTTGTTTGGTAGCTTGTTTGTGGGGTCACTCAAATTCTAACCCGATGTTGGAATCGGAAAACGAGGTTTCTATAAAGAGCTTTGTAGGATGAGTGACCGAGTGGAGGACTCCTTGGAAGAGGTCGATAGGACTGTACCTCGGGGGGTAGGATGCGACAAGAGTTGGTACCCCGAGGTAAAGCGCGAGCTTAGACCGGCGTGTGTGTGAAAGTACCGCCATAGGTTGGTATTGAGTGTAGCGGCACTAAGTGATCCTAGGTTTAATGGGATCGTTAAGGCGCTAGTGTTCCTTGGAAGCTTGTTGGGTCGGTAAGTTCGGGGATCGAGCCGCCGCTATTGCCGTTGTTTCTACCATTGCCGGTGTTGTGACCGTTGTTATTGTCATGCCTATTGAGGCCTAACTGGAGTTGTGATCGAGGATCAAGCCTCCGTGAATCGAGTCAAAGTTCAGTTTAAGCGAAATGGAAATTGATTGGAGGAAATGCTGATGTCAAAAAGAAAGATGCCTGTTTCACCCAACCTGAAGAGTAGAGTTGGAAGGTCAGTGCTCAACTCGATCGATGCGTGTCGTGTCTGTAAGAAAAGACATGGATCTGTTCCGTGCTGTAAGAGAGAAAGGACTTGTTACAGCTGTCGCCAGTAAAGCCATTTGATCATAGGTGGCTCGTATAGATGGATGGAACCATAGTTGTTTTTGCACCGCCGTTGATGAGACAGAATAGAGGAAACATGCTTCGGGACATTTAATGGGGTACTTGGAACAGACCCCAGTGCAAAGAAGGGTGCATGATATTCCTTGATGGGAGGTAAATGACTCCCTGATTGTGTGCTGAGATTGTGGGAAGGAGGCTTGAGTCATCCAATGGTGTTAAAGTAAAAGGGAAACATGCTTGAGTGTGGCCAGCATATCATTGGGTTAGAATTGTCCGTGTAAGTTCAAGAGAGTGTAAGCACTGCTACTGCAGATAGAACGCCACTAGGATGGCGAAAAGAATAATAATGGATTGACTATGCATTAGTCAAAGGGAAAATGTTCTTGAGGGAATTTTATCATAGTAGTGCAGCAGAATTTTCGATGAAAGTTGTAGGATCTTTGTTGTGGTAATAAAGTGATAGAAAGATGGATCTGCTATAATTGTATCGATGGGTTTGCTTATGTATGACTTGGAAGTCATTTATAAAAAGGTTTGGCTCGAGGAGCTTTATGCTATTATGAATCGTGGCAATGACATAATTCAGCTTGTTCAGTTAGCGTGTGAAAGTTTTGAATCATTGAAAGTCGAAGAGGAACTTCGACCCTTGTTATTCGTCACTGAAGATGACCCGATCTGGTTGTTGGTTATCGAATCTACGCATGGTATTTGTAATAGACGCGTCGGTTGATGAGCCGAATATGGAGAACGTAATCGTGGTACGTGAGTTTTCTAAGGTAATCTCGGAGAATTGTCAAGTTTTTTGTCGAAAGAGAAATAAGGTTCGTGATTGAATTAGCACCCGGAACAGAGCCAGTTCCTAAGGCTCTTTACCGGATGGTGTTACCCGAGTTAAAAGGACTGAAGGTGCAGATGCAGGAAGTGTTGGATAGGGGATTCATACTTTCCAAAGTGCATAACCTTGGGGAGCACCGTTCTGTTCATGAAGGAGAAATGTGGTTCGTTGTGGTTGTGTATCGATATTCCTCAAGATCGACTTGAGGTTAGGGTATCATCAGTTGAGGATTAGGAAGAAAGACATATCGAAGTTAGCACCTCATGCTCGATACGGCAGTTATGAGTTCACTGTAATACCGTGTGGTTTGATGGACACCATAACTATTCGTTTGGGTCTAATGAGCAGAATGTTTAAGGGTACTTGAATCAGTTGTGATCGTGTTCATTGAAGTTATCCCAATGTGTTCAAAGAGTGCTGAGGAGCACGAGAGACATTTGAGGATGGTACTTCAGACCTGGATGACTCTTGAATCTTACGCTAAGTTTAGCAAGTGCGAGTTTTGGATGACTCGTATTGCCTTCCTAGGTCACGTGATTTCAGGCAAAGAAATCTCCGTAGACCTTGTTTAAGATTGAAACAGTGAACAGTTGGCCGAGATTGTCTACAAGTGATAGAGATCAAAGTTTCGAAAATTAGCAAAGGATCTTACGAAGTTTTATGGAAGGGTTTTCGGTGTCGGCGCCAGGTAATTCAACTACCGAGGAAGTAAGGAAAGTTTGTGTGGATAGATGAGTGCGGCGTAGTTTTCAAGAGCTTAGCGAAGAGGCGACTACCGCTTTGTGCTTGATCATTCCATCTGGTCTTGAAAGTTATGAGGTCTACGCAATGATGTGTCGTTTAAAGGATTTGGTTGCTTGTTGATGTAGCATGATAGAGTTATTGCATACGCGTTCGTCGGTTGAGATCTTGTGAGTTAAATCATTCGACGCACATCGTAGAACTTGCAGTGGTTATGTTCGTTTGTAATTTTTTAGGCACTATCGGTACAGAGGAATATTGCATATCGTCAATGACTATCAAAGTCTCAAGTATGTATTCTCAAAAAGGGAGTTGTATATGAGATAGCATCGCTGGATGGAACTCATTAAGGATTGCGATTATGGTATTTCGTATCACTCTGGAAATGTGAGCAAAGTTACAGACGTACTGAATCGAGAGTCCTTAGTTGCACAGTCGGTACTCAAGGATTTAGATATTATTTGAGAAAGTTCGAAATTCAATTTTCAAATCTAAGGTAGGCCACCTTTTGGAATCTTATGACCACCCTCAGAATTGAGCGGAGAGTATAGATCATAATCAAATCGCTTCAGTGGACAAATTCAGAAATTCAGAAGATTCTATAAGAGAATGCAATTGAGAGAGAGGTTGATTTTCAGATTTCGTGTGAACGCTAAGGTTCCGAGGACGATTGTATGTAATTGAGAATGCTGAGATTAAAGAATAAATCTTATGAGAAGCTCATCATAGCAACTTCAACGTTGTCCAAACAGTGCGAAGATGAGTCAGAATATATATCATCGGGATTGGTAGATCGGTATGACGATAGATATCGCCGAACAAGTTGTAAGTGTTGGATGCGCCAGTAAGTGAGAATTTGGTAATGTAAGCTAGGAAAGCTTTTTCAAATACTGGAGAGAGGTTTGTGTGGGAATGAAAGTATAACATGATGGAATGTTATGACAGGTTATTAAGGAGTCGGGAAGAGCATTGATTCCTTATGAGGTTGTAGTCGATAGGAGGATCGAGCCAACTCACCTTAATGCACGAAAAGATCTCGATTGGAATAGGTATACCGAAGTGTGTGTATATCATATAAATCACCGGCATTGAGTGCCAAGGATAAATTGTATTTCAAATCTAGATCAGATGTTCCAAGTTTGCAGAGCTTTCAGATGGTTCCTTCTTAAGCAGTGCATAGCAGAGAGTGCAGAATTTCGATTGCTGAGATGAAATCAGGGAAAGAAAGATCACAGGCCAAGGTCAGAACAGTAGTCAGTAATCGCAGTTACCGAAATCAGTGTCAGAGTTATATCAGATCTTGACCAGAGGTTTTCAGTTTCAGATCAACCGAGATAGTTTTTTGATCGGTGTAGAGCGAGTGTTCAGAACTTGATTATTGAGATGAGATCGAAATCAGAAAATTGCAGGTCCGAGTTGGTTCGGAAATCGGTGATTCGGTCGCAATTATCAAAGATAGTTTAGACACCGCTAGAATCGCCGTTTAGCTTCGTAGATCCGGGTGTTAAAGACCTTTGGAATTTTAAGTGGGCAAGTGTTTAGTATTTTGCATCCGAAGTGGTTTGGGCAAGATAGCAGTGATCTAACAGCATTGGTACGAAAAGAGCAACCTGAGAAAGAGAAGATTATATGAGACGATGGTACCTCCCCCTTTTTTGTCTAAGAATTGGTAAATGTTTAAATTTCGAGGACGAAATTTTTATAAGAGGGGAAGAGTTGTGACATCCCGAGATTTTTCCGATTCTATTTTCAATAAATTGAGACGGGCATTTCATTAGCACGCGTATAGTTCTTTTCCTTGAGTCGGCCACTCATGTGGAAACTAGTCTATCGGGTGAAGTCTGTTAAGAATTTCTAATGCATCGGACTCGAGAATTTGACCGGAAGCGATCTTTCGACCGAGTTAATCTGCAAGGGTCATTACGGCACAATTAAAATCGATTAGAGATCCGAGATAGGTCGACTCGACAAAGAGGCATGTGATCGGTGTGGGTGATTCCACCGGATCGCACAATTCTTGTCGATCGACTTTGGACCGACTTTTCTATCGATTGGGTACCCTGTGTTCGTATTTGAAACCTTGAGATTACCCCGACAACCGAAAGTCGCAAATGTTTCAAAGATGTACATTGTGGCTTGAGATGATCAACCACAGGTCAAATGCATGAAAATTTCTAAATGCTACCCGGTAGGTTGGGCCGCGCTAGTATCGTGCCAAAGTGAAATTAACCGTGGAATTGAGATCGAATTCAGAAATTGGAAGTCTGGGTGTGTCACAAATCGTTTTAGGATCATTAATTCATCTTCGGAAGATTTTTCATGTAAGCCGAGTTTTTCAGCAATTAAATCAGAAAATGGTTAATTCGACCCGAGAAATTAGTAGGCCCGCCTTTGGTATTGCTATTAAGACTTAAGTTGGTTCTATGGACAAGTGAAGATGTAAATTGAAGTGTGGTGACATTGGATTAATTTTATGAACTTCAATTGGGTTCAATTGGAAGAGAATTGATGAGAATTGAAGAAAGTGAATGTACAAGAATTGGACCGGCGGAAAATGGAATTGAACCCATTGGAATAAGGTTGTGGGAGTTTTGAGTGAGTGGAGTATGACATCATGGATGATGTCATGGTGGGCCATTTTGTGGGATTAAAGAAAAAGAAAAAGAAAAGGGAATGGTCCCATCTCTCTCTCTCTCCTCCTCTCTCTTCTTCCTCTCCCGTTGGCTTCTCCTCCATCTTCATTGTGCGAAGACCAGAAAATTTCAGAGAAGAAGGCTGCAGCCATGGTCGTCCACTCCCGCTCGCACGCCGCCGTCGCCACCGTCGCCGTGTGTCCGCCTCGCGCCGCCGTGCGCCGCTCGCCGGTCCGCTCGCGTCCGCGCTCCGCCCCGCTGGCCGGCACAGCTTTGGGAGCTCGTGCGAGAGCCAGCGGAGCTCTTCCCGCCGCCGTGAACCGCCGTTCGTCGCCGCCTTGCCCGCCGAGCTGCAGTCGCCGCTTCCTCCGCCGTTCCTCCGTCGAACCGGCCCGGATCCGCCTCTTCTCGGCCTCAACCGGAAGTTGCAGAAAATGGGTATGGCAGCCCTTCGTGGCCCGTTTTGGCCGCCTTCCCGAGCCCGGATGCTCGGCCCGCTTTGAGGAAAGTTGTTCTCCTCCGCGTCCTCGTCGTTTTGGTCCGCTCGGCTCGCTAATCCGGTGAGTTTAACTCACTAAACCTCGCTTAGAGGGTTAATGATGCTTTAGGTGTGTTTAGTTTATGTTAAGTGTTATTAGGTGGATAGTTTAATTTATTTAAGTATAGATTATATTAATGTGCTTGATTAACTTAAATTGTGTTTAATTTAAAGTTAAGTGGGGGTTTATATTAATATAAACATTGATGTGACATAAAGGAATTTACTTTTGATTTATTTAAATATCCCGAAATCATTAAATAATTTAATAATATATTATTATTCGAAATTATTAAAATATTATTATTTAATTATTTTCGGAATAAATTTAATTATTTATTAAATTCCGAAAATTTTGGTCGGGACCCTAAATTCTCAGAATTTCGTGCCGGTCGCTATGGTACATTCGGATTTTGAAATTGATGATTGGATATTATAAATTGAGTGTGGATTTCGAAAACTATGGATATTATTATTTAATTATTTTCGGAATAAATTTAATTATTTATTAAATTCCGAAAATTTTCATTGGGACCTTATTTGCTCATAATTTTGTGCCGATCGTTGCTGTGCATTTAGAATTTGAAATTTATGATTGGTTGTGATGAATTGAGTGTGATTGTGATTTATAGGGATTCTTTACGATATCCTAAGTGTAGAAATTGATGGGAGATTGGTCGTGATTAACCACCTATTAGAGGTCGTGCCTAGTGAGGCTGTGATTAACCACCGATTGGAGGTCGTGCCTAGTGAGGCCGTGATGAACCACCTATGAGAGGTCGTGCCTAATAGGGCCGCGATGAACCACCTAAGAGAGGTCGTGCCTAATGGGGCCGTGATTGACCACCTATTAGAGGTCGTGCCTAGTGAGGCCGTGATGGACCACCTATGAGAGGTCGTGCCTAGTGAGGCCGTGATGGACCACCTATGAGAGGTCGTGTGAGGTAGGGATGGACCACCTATGAGAGGTCGTGCCCAGTGAGGCCGTGATGGACCACCTAATTAAAGGTCGTGCCGAGTGGGGCCGTGATTGCCACTGGTTATTAAGCCTTCCTATAGGGTCGAGATTGGAAGTAGTGATTGATTCACTAGAATTGACATGTAATCGGCCAAGTCGATTGATCGCTGAGACGATCCAAGTGGTTGAATTGTTTGATAATGTGGTTGTGCCATGGTTGTTTGGTTATCATAATTGCACGTGGTTGGTTTATATAAATTGTGCTAACACGCGAGATAAAGGCTGAGGCGAGGTAAGTCTTCTGTGTGATGTGGCTAGGCCACCCGGGGCGTATTTTCTTTCTAATAGGGGTTTAGGGGGTTGAACTTGCTGAGACGTTGTCTCAGTGGTTATTGAATAACCATTTCAGGTCCCTGGTGGACGGAGCGGCCGGATAGCTTTGGTTGGCCTTGAGGAGTTGGAGATGTGAAGTCATAAAGATTGGAGATCGTGTACGACTTGTAGGTCGTAGGATAACCTCTTTTTAAGAGCCAGTCCTTTGTAGACTGTTGGCCGTAAACCCCTGTTTGTAATTCTATTGAATTATGTTTAAGTGTTATGTTGTGGTTTTGCTTCCTGCTTTTCTATCCCGTATTTTATTGTCAGGGGATTTGTTTTGCTTCCGCATGCGTAAATAAATGAATGGGGTCGGCGACGTGTCCTGGGAAGTCGCATTTGAATCGACCAGAGTGGGATGTGCGCGCGCTCGGGGTTCGGGGCGTGACACATTCTCTAATTCCAAATGACACATTATATCGTAAAAAATGATAATATTCTCATTGTACGTCATGTTGATTTTTATATGCTCCAAACTGTTGAGAAGAATCATTATATTAGCATGAACTTGCTGTTAATTAGTAAGGAGTGTAACCTATCCACTTCAACTCACATATCATGTTTAACATTTCTTGAAGATGCTGCATCATCACTAGATTTGAGTGCTTTCGATATGTGTCAAATTTGATGATGAGTCTCCTTAACTTTATGGCAGATGTATTCCTAATTTTATCTTTCAAGGCAGTTCATATTACTTGAGCTTTATCAGAACCTTCAAATTCTTATATGATATCAACCTACATACAACTCAATAACGTGATGCAAGTAATGCTATTTTTCTTTTTCTAAGCTTTATAAATTTTTTGATATCTTCTGTGTTGAACTGAGGTTCCATGCTCGAGTTTATCCGTGGTGTGGTTGAGGGTTTCCAAAACCTCCTACCCATTAAAGATGTATTGAACCTTTTAATGCAAAATATCATAATTATAACCATTCATCTTTTCACCCTTATTGAAGTCCTCCACAATGGTCTTTGATGTCGAAAACATAATCAATTGCTACAGCCACATTGACATAATAAACGCAAAATCAATAGTAGCACATTTTCTACATTAATACACATTTAATTTGCAGAAAAGACAAACTAAATTAATGATAATTCAATAAAATGTACGGAAATGAAAATTCACTATGTTCTCAATCAGCTTTTGTGTACAATTATTTTACTAAAATTAATTAGTTTAATATGTGCAAATGTCAAGCTCTATGTAAGGACTCATTTGAATTCTACCAACCTACAACTTTTACTAAAAAAAATAATTATATGACTTCATGTAATTTCTACATTTTCAATTAATATCAAAAAACATAGCACGATGTGAATAAACATACAGACATTCATACAACAACTATAATCGAAAGAGAAATTCATGATGTAGTGAAAAGGTCAAGGATCTACCGCCATTGTTCGAGTTTATTCGAAACTAGGAAATTGCAAGCATATCAATGCATATAAATGCTATCATCAAGCCAGCTCTACACGACATATATGTGGTCATTTACATGTAGACTAACTTATATATTTCCAAAACCATAGAGAAATACAAGCTTGAAGGAATAAACAATTCGCGTATACCCTAAAAATTATGTGTATTTAGGGTTTTGTACGCATTTTTACACCTTTAAAAGATTCAAACATGTAAAATAAATACATCATAATGTAGAGCATATTCATATGAACCAAACACCACCAACCACGCACTGAGTAGACTCCCACACGCTTACACATGCTGTTTGAGTGCTTGGCGCATGTGGCGCATGCAACGGCAAGCCAATATGGCTTCTGGCCTGTCCAATCGATCTAACTACCTGACCAATCAACCTAGTCGGGTCTTCGAGTTAGGTCTTCATCCAGGTCAAATTGGATCTCTAATCGGTTGGGTCACCGGTCGGTAGGTCAATTACCAACCATTGGTAATGTCATCGTGGACGTAGACATCCCTGCGAAGTAATTTGCGATTTTGTGTAAATCTGAGAATATGATGTGATTTAATAATCTCATTATCGCGTAGACTCTATTTCGCTTACGTTTCATTTTTGTTAAGATCGAAAATCTGAGCATATATATATTTGTCATTCTTTGTTTCTCTGTATCATGGAGTAATCCCATGTCTGTCCATGGTGATCGTCGGAGAGGGATGTCTGAGTGGGTGTGGATGCGCATACAGAGGAATCAATGGCCGGAAAATGAGAGAAATTGATCGGCGACGCTGCCAAGAACCTGGTCACCATGAATCCCACCAACACCGTCTTCGATGCGAATCGGTTGCTCGGGAGGAGATTCAGCGATCGTTCGGTCTAGAGTAATATGAGGCATTTGCCGTCCAAGGTCATTGCTGTCCCGGACTCAAGCCCATGATTGTCATCATTTACAAGGGCTGTCAATCACAAGGGTGAAGGGAAGCAATTTTGCTGCAGAGGAAATCTTATTCATGGTCCTCACGAACATCCATGAGATCACTGAGGCTCATCTCGAATTTGTCCACGAGCATTGCAAATATGATCCTTGTCAAGCGAATGAGAGAGACGCTCTGTACCAGTCTCTCCTTTTACAGGATATATCATCCTTTGATGGGCAAACACTGATTCATCAAGGAATGGGTCATTTACAACGCCCGAATTGGAAGAAATTGTCAAGTGAAGAAGCGTATGGTTGTTCTTGATGGTTTTGGGGGCAATGCTTCGAAAGGACTTCTCGCCCAGGGGACTAATCAAGGAATAAGATATGGCATGTGGGCAACTGAAATGTGCTAAATTGCTTATCGGCTCATACACTAAGGTATACGATGTTTTCATCTCCATGTTTAGCACGTAAACTATTACACTATTTGTCATTGATGGTTTCATACTTGCTTTTAGTCTTTATTCATCTTTTGGCATGGGTGTTCAATTTCATATGTGGGATAATGATAGAATTGAAGAGATGCGATACATGCCCCATTTAAGACTTCCATAACAAAGAAAATGATACGCATGCCACATGTCTATGCTTGGGCTGTTGATCATTGTAGGCGGCAAACCAAGGAAGGTGAGTTCAATCTCAATGAACTACAAGAAGCTATGTGTATATGTGATGTGACCTGAAATATGTTCTTAATGGGTCTCTTTCAAAGTGATTGTCGATTGATTATGATCGGATGTTGTCTGCTTGTGCAATGGAGACAATGTTACTCCTTTTGATATGCTGCATAACTTTGGGTCACCTATGGTTTAGTACAAAGTTACCTTCCTAGAGGTGCATATAAGCAGGGTGCATTTTATTGATATGAAGCAAATTATCTGTTGCAATTTATTTAGGCATTTTTCAATTTGAGTTCATTACAGCCGAAACCATTTCATAGTCTTAAAAGGAATACGGATTTATGGATTTGGTGCTTAGTGACTTATGTGAACTAAATGCCTTGATAGTTATGTCATGGGTGGGTTACTCAATGCTTGCGCACAATTGGGAGCACTGGAGTTAGGCTGTTGGGCCAATAACTTAATAAATAGAGACAAGTTTTTGAATAATCCCATCTTTGGCCCAGAATTGATCTACATGAATGCAAAATGTGGATGCGTGGCTTGAGACTGAGGAGTTTTCATAGAAATGAGATAAAGTGGTGTGGACTTACAATGAATGGGCATGTCAATCCTACATTTGGGTTGTTTGGCCAAGTAGAGAAGCTTGGGTATTTAAAAGTTAAAAACGTAATGAGGGTTATTCTTTGAGATAAAGTGATGACATGTAAAAAGACGTTGAATATATTTAAACATCTTGGCTTCAAAGAAATAAGTAACCCATTTGATTATAGTATTAAATTAAATTATAAAACCAGTGGAGCAATAGCACTATTTGAATATGCCAGTGCTATAGGGTCTTTAATGTATGCGATGCATTATATTAGACCCGATATTACTTATTCCATATAAGTTGAGTACATATGTTTGTGATCCAAGTATAAAACATCGGAAAGTTATTACCCGAAATTTTGATTATTATTGAGAACTAAAATTTGGGATTGTTCTATAATAATTATTCGGGTATATAAGAAGGATGTGCCAATGTTATTTAGGTTACAAGTGTGAGAAATAAACGATCCATTACTAGATGGATTTTCACATTACGTGAATGAGTTGTTTCTTAGATGAGCAAGAAACAAATGTACATAACTCACCAAACTATGGAATCTAAAGTCATTGCTTTAGCGGCAACTGGGAAAGAGGCTCAATGGATTAAGAATTTGTTGTTAGATATCAAATTATGGGCTAATCCTATGCCTTCTATTTCTATCCACTATGATAGTTAGGCTACTTTGGCAAGAGCCTATAATAGCACCTATAATGGTAAGTCTAGACATATTAGTTTAAGACATGAATATGTGAGACAATTGATTAAATATGGTATCATAACAATTGTCTACGTGAAGTCAAGTAATAATCTTGCCAATCATTTGATGAAGGCTTTACCAAGACACATGGTAATAATGATCTCACAAGAAATGGGGTTGAAACCCTTTAATTGAAATCACCAATAATGGTAACCCGACATTTTTCTAGAATATCACTAGTTATAAGGTTTAATGGGTAAGAACAAATTATTGAATGTAATTGTTTGATACTGATGTAGCCTTGATATGAGAAGTCAATATCGTCTGTCACGTTTTGTAGGTTGAATTGAATTCTTAATAAAGTATAATTCAAACTTGTAATGTGTTGATAGTAATAGAAACGCATGGTAGATACTTCACCTATATGAGCTTAAAAGTGGTGCCGCTTCTTACGAAAGTTAGGGTTGCTTTCTAGATAACTCATGAAACAGGATCAACCGCAATGCCATAATAGTGCAGAGTAATATAGAACTTCTCGCTAAAATAAGAGGTTAATGTATGTGCAGTATGTCCGGTTCTATTATATAAAAGTATAAGTTTAAAGCCAAGGTACTTGTCACTTTGATAGAGCTTTGAGATACTTGCACTAAGTAAAGGTTTAACTCAAAAGAGACCTTTATGAATGTATATTAATCTCACGGAAATTTTGGCTGTATATTTCTAATGTTTTATTTCTTGTTTTTGTTTTACAAACAAAAGTGGGGGATTGTTGGTAATTTGTTTATAAAACAAATGAAGAGGTGTGTTGTCCCACATCAAAAAGATGTGAGTGTGCACGTGGACGAGATTTAGCACTAACAGATGATCATTATTTATTGAAAATTTGGATTTATTTCTATAAAAATTAATTATAAAATCTTATTGAAACAGTGCGACTGTTTACGAAAAGTTACAATTATTTTTTATTTTTTATTTATTTAATTTCGAATTTTTATGTCTTTTCAATGTAAAACACGTACTTGTTCACGAAAAGTTGCATTTGTTCTTTTGCAACCTTTTGAAGGATTGTCTCTATTTGAAAAACAAAGATAAGTACGTTTTTTTTTAGATCAAAAACAATTATCTTCTTCCTTTTTCGTCTTCTTTCGAAAGAATATATAGCCATTGTTTTTCAATTGTTTTCCATGAAAGACCCTGGAGAAATACTAGAATTGATATCTAGTATTCTCATTTTGAGACTTTATTGTATCCTAGAGGATTTTTTCCGATGACCATTAGCAATATTGTGGGACAAATAAATCTTTAAATAAAGTGACATCATGCCTCAAAGTCCGACTTAAGTACTCTAAATATCTGTCTTCATTGTTCTACCCAATTCGAAACCATATTTTACTAACACTTATAACTGACCTACTACGTGTTTGCTCCACTGAACATCTTGACAAACGGTATGAGAACCGTACGCCTTCTCAACATAGTCATCTTTGTTGCTAGGAAAAGGGGAATATACCTACAGAATTCAAGAATACATCCGTTTGAACTCCTTTTGCGCTATATACGACTTGCATATAAACTTAATTCAACATAGATAGTGAATCTTTTGACACGTGGTTAAGAATTAATGATTCATACAAGACTTTATGCACGTATAATCTAACGAGTAGCATTAATGTAACTTGCAAGCACAGTTGTTATACATAACTATGTAGGGTAGCCTGCCCTTAACGAGAGAAGCACATAAGATGAATACGTAAAAAAAAATCTTAAATTATATTCATTGTGACATAAGTACTTCGATTTTTTTTTGTATCATCAAAAACTTTATACTTGTCCATACAAATACCCCTACTTTTTTAAAAGACTCAAGCTTAAGTATATGTAACATATGTACTTTCTATTTTAGTTCCATTCATACTAAATTTAGATTTTTATGACAAAGAAAAAGTTGAGGGTATATGTGTCTCGATGTGTAAGTTTATGATCTTTTGTGATATAAAAAAAAGTTCAGAATGTATGTGTCATAGTGGATGAAGTTTGGAATTTTCTCTGGTATTAATTCTAATGTAAATTTCCACGGAGTTTCATCCTTTCCAATCTAGGATAACATGCAGAAACCATAGCTAGGTTGGTCATTTTAATTACATTCATGTACTGGAAGGTTCAATAGAATCTATCTATATTATATATAGTGACATATAACATTCAGTTACCCGATATTGAATATCGACCCCACGTTCCTTGCACTCAAGACCGATGCTCCTCGAGAACATTGCCATAAAACTGCAATTAACAAACAGAATACAATTCTCAATTAGCATATGTAGAGTCCACGATGATACGGTCTGGTCTCCTCCATTGACGGAGGAGGCGAGGTGACGCCGGCTATTTCACAGAGAGGGCGAGGCGGCTTGGAAGTGGTGGAAAGTGACTATGGACGAGGAAACATCGAGGCTGCATCTTTCTATTGGTTGGGACGGTGACCGGCAGTCGCGACTGTGGCGGTGGCAGGGTGACCAAGTAGAGAGGATGAGCTGAAGCGGTCGTCCCGGTTGAAGACTAGCATTCTCAGTTGCATAACTGTTAAGAAGTGATCCATTTACTAGAGAAATCTAGGATAATTATACAAAAAATATCTGGTCATCAGGCGGTAATTGAAGTGCGTGGAGTTGTCCCGACCTTTTTGTAGAAAAATCTTAGACAAATGTAAAAGAGTGAATGGGTTAAAAAGAAGACACGTAGCCTGTGTCTTTACCTCATGTAAATCTCCATATAAATAGGCTTGATGGGCGTTGTAGAATATATATATCGTGGAATGCACACTACAATCCAATGAACTTCCCCTTCCTTTCTTGTGCTTCTAATCATCTCATGGCTAGTATTGTCCCGCGTACATAAACTCTTGGTTCATGCTTAAAAATTTTCGGCCACCGATGAAATGTCACACTTCCTCTAACTTGGAACGTCATACTCCAACTAACATGCTTCACCTTGCCACGACCACCCTTTCTCTTTCTCTCAGTGGAACGTCACACTCCATCTAAATGGAAGCTGTAATTGGACAGTATCTGTGGAACCCGCACCATTCAAAGAGGAATTATCAATCTATCCTGCTCATTCTAAATTCCATCTTTCAAATCTCGTATGACTTTCAAGTAATCAAATTATTTCTCTTGATTCGGAATCAGATAGGTCATCCACGATTCAAGGACGACCATTAAAAATTAATGTGCCAAATATATATTAGATGCAACTAAAATAGATGGTATATATGTCATATCCATATAAGTTGGGGGTATTTGTGTATAATAGGTATAGTTTAGGATCTTTTCATCACATCTGCCTCATTACTCATGACCTCAAAAACAATGCTTATACTAACTTTTAGATACATATTTATTTATTTATTTATTTATTTATTTATTTTTGGAATCTGATTTATTTATAAGTGAAGTAAAGATAGGAGAGGACAACGATTTTAAGCGGGCCCATTGGTGGAAACCTTATTAGGCACACAACCAAGAGCTTTTATAGCATAACATGACAATTCCGAAAGAGCCACGACAGGGTTTCTAAGACCATGCACCCTAGACACCCAACGTCAAAGGCGGTGCCGTCCGAGAATTATTGTGGCGCATGGCCATGGATGGCCATCGTGCTCCAACCCCTCCTTTTCTCATCCATTTTACGTAGCGTTGACCATACCAAATGATGAATGCCTCTGTGGCACGCACCACGAACCCTTGCACCGCATGTAACCAGTAAGGGTTGCGCTGACGCTCGTACCCGATCCACCGCAAACTTGCTCCGCCAAACATCTCGAGAGACGGCAAGAGCATTGAGCACCTCCTCGACATGGTCATCTTTGTAGCTATGAAAAGGGGGACCTATATCAGGAGAATTCGAGAATACGTCAATTTCCACTTTTTTGGACCGTATATGGCTGGTATTAGGGTACGGTTTTGGGGGTCAGCAGTAAGTGAGTGAGGCATGCAGGGTTAATAAATTTACCGACCCATTTCACTTATTACAAAAGTATACAATCAGTATTGCACGCTTCTTTCCACAATTTTTTTTTTTTTTTTTTTTTTTGTAGTTTTGTAGTATAATATCACTCCATGAGAATTGTCTAAAAAGTCCTAAACCTATTATATGGTGAGCAATTTAGTTTTAAATCTTTTAAATGTATCAATTTAATTATAAACCCTTTGACGATTTACTTAGTCCTAAAATTTTTAATTGTGCTAATTAATTATAAACATTTTGAAGATTTATCAATTCATCCTAAACTTATTATTTGGATATTCGACTGAAAGGGCCACATTGCCAAATCATCAAAATGTTTAGGACTAATTGGATGAATGTTTATGACTAAATTGATACAATTAAAAAGTACTGAACTAGCCTTCATATAATACTTTCTAGACAATATAGCATCTTTCAAGAACACCTACCTTTTAGGAGAACTCACAAGTGAAAGAGTAAATAAGTGATTGCATAGTCTAGCTAGAATGAAACATGACAAGATTTTCCCATGGACCACGAAATAGGCTGGATTATACGACCCCAACATGCGTTATGGAATTGTCACTAATCGCCAAGTACCTGGGCTTCTAATCATCTGTTGACACCTCAATTTTAATTAGGTTAATTTTATTAAGTTTTTATTTTATTTTGTCATTTCGGATAAATAAGATAATTAATAAACAAATAAAAAGCAAAAACAAAAAAAAAGCAAAGCAAAAGCCCAGCCCATCTTTTTTTTTTCTCCTTTTCTTCTCCCTCCGCGTGGCCCCTACGGTCCATTTTCCTTCACCCTCGGCCCGGCCCCTTTCTCTCTTCTTCTTCCTCCTTCCCTTTCCTTCGCCGCTGCAACTCACGCGTGCGAGGGAGGCCGACGCGCGAAGGATGGCCTATGGCCGAGGAGTGTAGGGCGTCAGTGGAGGGGATAAGATCGCAGTGCCATTAATGTTGAGCGAGCATTCGCTGAAAGCTCGATGGGACACCGGTTCAGCCGAGTGGAACCGGTGGGCAAGCCGGAGGCCGGCGACCGAGCCCTTCCGTCGACTGGATTTCCTTCGCCTATAAATAGGTGGCCGCAAGCATCGTCGGAGGGTGTGGCAAGCTTGGAGATCCTTCACTGAGAGACATCGGGAAAGATCGAAGGGCGAGCGCAGGAGAGAGCTCGAGTCGCGAGCTCAGCCCACCCTCCACCGAGAGACTTCGGGGAAGGCAGGCAGCAAGCGACTTCGAGAAGGTCAGATCCGGCCGGTGGAGGCTCGGATTTGGCCTGAGTGAGAGAAGATCGAGGCCGAGGAAGGTCCGGCCGAGATCTGCGCCTCAGATCTGGTTCTTTTTTGCTGCTGTTGTTGCCGCTGGATGCCGTGTCGTAGCCGTTCGCCTTGACCAAGTCCCAACGCCGTTGCTTCGAAGTCTTGTTGTCGTGCCCCACCTGCGAAGCCGTTGCCGCGATCGATCCGCCGACGCCGCGCCAGATCGGGAAGCTGAGTTGCCCTGTCACCGCTGTCGATCACGTTATCGCCGTCGCATTCCCCCTCTCGGACCATGTCGCCACCAACCACACTAACGCAACCGCGTTGTTGCTTGTCCTCACCGTCCCCGTAGGCGGTTTGTCACCGTCGCCACCGCTGTCGCCGCCGTAATGCCTCGGTTTCCTCCCTCGGCGTCGCGAATTTGCAAACCCTAGGGTTTGCGATTTTCCGGGTCGTCGAATCGGAGCCGAGTCGACGAGTCGGGTAGGGTTTCGCGAGGCCAAGTGAGGTTGGAAGCCGGGTCGTGGAGTCGGAGCCGGGTTGGCGAGTCGGGTAGGGTTTCCGCGATTTTTGGGCGGCGGAAATCCGGTTCGGCGAAGTGGGTAGGGTTTCACCGAACCAGTCGACGGGTCGGCCCGGTTCTTTTCGAAACGGGCTCTTAGGCCACGACGCCGTTTCAAATAAATAAATAAAAAAAAAGGAGAAAATCTGAGTCGGGCCCGCAACGCGTTTGGGTCGCCGACCCGGGTCGGACCCAACCCGCGGATCCGACCCGGTCGGCTTTTTTATTATTTTATGTAATATTTTAATAAAAAAGGAAAAATAAAAAATAATTTATTTTAAAAAAATTAAAAAATTTTAATTTCCAAAAAACCAAAAATGTTTTAAAATGTTAAAAAACGTTTTATTTTCCAAAAAAATATATCAAAAATATCCAAAAATATTTTATTTTCCAAAAATACTAAAAATATCCCAAAAAATTCCTTTTGTGTCCAAAAAATTAGAAATAGACTCAAAAAATGTTTTTCCTCCCAAAAATGCATGGAAAATCCCTCGAACATCCAAAAACCTCGGGGTTTAAACAAGATTAGGTACCGAAAGGGCATTAGTGATTAACTAGTGTAATCAAGTCCCCGATCCTAATTTCTCTCGGTTACGCAGAGCGAGCATTTCTCCCGATACTTCACTTGGGTTTCTAATCGACCCACCCCAAACCGATTAGTGGCGACTCCGTTTTAAAATTAATTTATAGGTTAAAAATTTAGACTATTAAATTCGTGAATTGGTGGACTTGGGAGAGTCCGGGCATAACTAATTTCAGCCGAGCCATTAGCCTCCTTAGGCGCTCGTACCCGATTGCGGGCGCCAAAAAAAAAAAGAGAGGTCGCGACGGCTTGGCGACTCCATTTGGGGACATTTGAGGACTTATGCCATTTTATCTTGTTTAAACCCTTTCTTGACTTGTTTTTTTCTTTTGTGCGGGGTAGTAGCTTAAAGTTTTTTTATTTTGTTAAAATAAAATGTTTTGTGATTATAAATTGTTGTGCATGCTTTACTGTTTTAAACACTACACATGGCACACATAACCCGGCCGTCGAACCTGGGCCGCCATAGGATTTCTAGGATGGTGTTATGAAAGATACGACCTCGAACGCGAGACTGCGATGTAGAGGTCGCCTTTCTTTTCCCTGAATTTCTTAGCCGAGGTTAAGAGGGTATGCTGCTAATGCGAGACTGCGACGGGCGGATATCCTTTTAATCTCACCAATCCTTCTGAGTTAGAAATCGAGCCGCGCATCCCATCTGTATGTCTTTGTGCTTGCCATTTTATTTAAAAGCAAAGTGATTTCTTTACTTTTACTTAGTCTTTTCGCTCATGGCAAAATAGGTCAGGTTGTGTATTTCCTTTCTTATATGCGATGGGAAGATTTGATATCCAGTTCATTCCTACCCCAAAGGGAGAGCTTCTCAGATGGTGGAAACAGTTAGATCAACTCGGCCAAGAGTGCGTCAAAACAAGAATCGGTCATCTCCTCCCATTGCTCCAAATCAATATCCATTATGGGGTCATGCAAGCATTACCACATTTCTGGTGCCCTGAAGCATCCACCTTCATGTTCGGCAAATTTGAACTGACTTCGACTTTAGAAGAGTATAGTCTCGCCATAGGAATGCCCCTGGGAAGCGAGCTTGCCATGCCACCAATCAGCATTGACCCTGTGGTTAGTCTATCGCGATTTCTAAAAATCATTCGGTAAGAGAAATTGTTCAAGCCAACAACAATGCTTTTCCGCTGTCATCTTTAACCAACAATCAATGACCCAAAAAGCCAAGATCTTCCTTTTAGCATTCTTTGGTTTTATTATTTTTCCCCATCGAAAGAATGCTATAAATCCTTCAATCACATGGGTGGTAAATCAAGTCATTTTGGAGCAGGATATGTGAACATGGTTTTAGCCGAAACGTTTTTATCCTTTAATCGTTTTAAAGAAAAAAAAGAAAAAGTCATGAGGGCCGCCCCAGAAATTTTACAAATGTGGTTCTTTTCCCATATCAAAGGATTCGGGCACCTCATGCAAATATTTGAAATCAATGAATTCAAACACTCATTGCAAAAGTTTCAAAGCTTGGAAAAATACTCTCCCAACGAGGAATATTCTCGATGGATTAACTTATTAAGAAACCCTGTCCCCAAGACATTCCTATGGCGAGCTAAGTGGTTCATGGCGGGAGGCGCGCTTTGCGCTTAATTATTACAACCCCATCCCATTCTGGGCCTCTTGAGCTACCTCATATTATCCATATAGGGTGGCTCGTTAGTATAGGGTCCTCCAAGAAATCCCGCCACCGCTCAAATCGGGATTGTTCCGAATCTTTTGACCCGTACTGAGACTACAACTACTTGGAGGAGATCCGCATAATTCAAAATGCATGGAGTAGATGTCACACTGAAAAGATTGTGCACCCGGAAGGTTAAAGGGACAAGAAAAAGCTCATCATGCATCCACATTCTACATCCTCAACCATATAATTCCCGAGGACTTGCAACCAGTAATCCCCCATGTAGTTGATAAACTTACCTTGCAAGGGCGAATCGAATCCCTTGAAAAGAGCTTCGAGACAAGCAGGAGACACGTATCGAAGCTAGTACGAAGAAGCAAGCAGCTCCACAAGACTGGAACTTCCCATCGCATATAAAAATGGGGCGGGACTTTTGATGTGAATATTTCTAATGTGAATATCTAGGGTCGTTCGACTTGTGTAAGAAGCCCTTTGGCATTGTATAAATCTCTTGTTAATAAATAAGAATGACTCGACCCTTGCTATGAGTCGGTTTTCTATGTGTTTCCTTGTTTACGTTTTCTCCATTTTACGTGCGACAGTAATCACATCATAGTCGTATTTGCCAAATCCAAAAGCTAGAATGGCTGAAGAAAACGTACCAAGCCGTGTCGAGATTATGGAAAGTGAAATGAAGCAAGTCTTCAATGTTCTTCAACAACTCTCAAAGCAGATAGATTCCATCCAAGGCAAATTGGCTCTTGCCCCAGCCTCAATCGAAGTATTGTTACCGCAATCGTCTACTCGAGGTGATCAAGGAAGAGATGCGATGATAACATGCCCGAATTGGAGGATGATACGCACCAAATCATGGTTGAGAAAGCAAAGCCCAACAGTTTGTCTAAGACCGAACATGACAAACGCCTTGAGAAACTTGAAGAGAGGCTAAAACAATTGCAGGGCCTTCAAGATCCTACTCCAACAGACCTCTCCATCTACTCTAAGGTCAAAATGCCGGAAAAATTCAAAATGCTTGAGTTTGAGAAATACGATGGCATGACCTGCCCAAGAGCTCACTTGCAGATGTATTTGGTTCGAATGACCCAGTACGTTAATAATGAACCTTTAATGATCCAGTTGTTCAGTCAAGCTGGTAGGTCCCACCCGAGGTGGTACATAAAAAGAACATAAACCTCATCGAGACATGGAGTGAAGCAAGTGAAGCATTCCTCAAGCAGTACAAATTCATAATGGACATTACCCCTTCTCGTGAGGATCTCGATCGCACGGAAAAGAAAAAACAGGAATCTTTCAAAGAATATGCTATTAAATGGAGGAATCTCGCCGCCCAGATTAGTCATGAGCCAACTGACTTCGAATTGAGAAAAATGTTCATCAAAACCCTCCCTTTCGAATACCGCAATCGGATGGTGACTACGATCGCTAAATCATTCAATCAACTCATTCCAGTGGGAGAGCAGATTGAGATAGGTTTAAGGGACGGCTGGTTCACTAAGCCTGCACCTATCAGCAGAAGGCTCAACATGAAAAATGATAAAGAATCCTTGATTGATGTCAATGCCACATACACTGCAAACACTGGTCATCTCCCGACTATTTAGACAAACACAGCCAACAATGGACTAATAGCCGTCCACCCCGGCCGCTACAACAACCGAAGACAATTCACTCCGCTTCCTGGATCTCCCTCCCAGGTTTTGGCAATCCTCCGAAACAAGAGCCTCCTTTCAACTGAGCCAAGACGACCCAATGCTGAAAACTTCTCCAGCTATGACCCGTCCAAAAAATGTGACTATCACATGGGAGAAGTAGGCCATTCAACTGATGAGTGTTTCATCCTTAAGCATCGGATCCAAAACCTGTTGGATACTAAGGCCTTCTCATTCCAAACTGCAAAGCCAAATGTCCAAAGCAATCCGCTCCCTGATCATGCTGACAAAGTAAACATGATATTCAGTTCTGAAGCCGGTCAAATAAAAAATGTCAATGCACATATGGCTTACATCTATCGAGGGCTAGTAGAAACTGGGTATTATCCGGATGATGAAATACCACCCTTTGCAATAATGGAGGAAAGGGTATTAAGAATGATAGAGGTCGGAATAATCGTGTACGTCGGCCACACCAGCATAGTCTCTACCATATCGCAAGTCTTCATCAACTGGGAAGAAGAGTTTGCCGCGCTAAATGCGGAAAAGGAGAAGAAGGATTCACCCTCACCTGAGAGCGTCTTTGAAAGGAAGGGAGCCATTGTTCAAGCATCAACAGTAGAAACGGCTATAGTCATCGAGATCCCCCAACCTTACAAGTACGAGTACAACAATGCAGTACCATGGTCTTATGACCTTGATGTTGGTTTAGTCATGAGATCTGGGCGAACCTATGCTCAAGCAAATACTCGTCTGCTAAGCTGTTCATCCCGATGAAGAAGCCAAGGAGTTTTTGGCCGTAGTTAAGGCCGGTGAATATAATGTGGTGGAACGATTCGAAAATCACCAGCACGGATCTCTCGCTGGAATTGCTTGAGACATCATCCAAGCACCGAAATCCCTTATGAAAGTATTAAGTGAAGTACATGTCCCCGAAACGATTGAGCATGACAAACTCGAGGAATTTGTCAAGTACCTTTCTTCTAAAGGATCAAATGGCATTTTCGATGAAGAAATTCTTGAGGAGGGTAGAGGACACACCAAGGGCCTCTACATATCAGTCAAGTGCAACGCATCTCACGTCGCTCGAGTACTGATTGACAACGGATTTGCTCTTAACATATGTCCACTAGCGACACTTTGTCGCCTTAAAATAGTGAGATCATGGATCCAGGTACCCAAGACTTCTGTTCGAGCATTCGATGGAACAAAGAAGGAAACAGTGGGAGAGATCGAGCTCGACATTCAAATTGGCCCAACCATATTCAAAATTTTGTTCCAGGTGATGGATATCCCCACTGCATTTAATTTCCTCTTAGGGCGCCCATGGATCCACGTCGCAGGAGCAATACCTTCGAGCCTCCACCAAAGTGTGAAGTTCGTAGTTGGAGGAAAACTGATCACGGTCCGAGGGGAGGAAGATCACCGCATCTACCGTGAGACGGCCATCCCTTATGTTGAACCTAGTGACAAAAGCGAAGCTAGCTATCAATCGTTCGAGCTCATGTCTACTATACACGAAACTCGAGAGACTTTGCCCCTCGTCCCCGAGATATCAAGTGCTGCAATCATGGTAGGACACGGTTTCCTTCCAGGACAAGGGCTTGGTAGGAGAGGCCAGGGCATTCGTCAGCCTATTGAAACCCTAAGGAGACCCTATACTATCGGTTTAGGATATTCCTAGATAAAAAAGCAAAGAAAAATCAGCCTTGTATATCCCGTCTCGAGGAAACTTTCCCAGTGACTAGGATGATGCATGAGGAAGAGGAAATGAATACTTCAAAATGGTTCAACCCCGGAAGCGCGAAATTGCCCATAATCCAGGAAGACACGACTTGGCCCTCACTTAAGAAAGAAGGGCTAGATGATGTGACCTCCATGTTCGGGGACATTTTCATAGGTGCCATTGAGGAAGAGCAATTAGAAGAGACAAGCGATAACTTCTCGTTCATCCAGCTTCAACACCAAGTCGAAGAATTACGTGAGACTGTACATCATTTGACAGAAAACTTTGCTCAAGCTACCAGTGCATTCCGCTCTCGTCACAATGAGGAGCTGGTAGTCAATGAAGAAGACCAGACTGACACGACTTGGCGAGGGGCACGGCTACCCTTATCCCCAAGAAGCACACGACCATATTCGCCTCTTCCTAAATCAATGGCCATTATTTTCCCCATCCTCCTAGAGCAAGGGATAATCGGAGAACTGAACCATCCTACCCCGAGTACTTCCTTGATTATGATCCATCCAAACAATGTGATTACCATTCGTGGGAATTAGGACACTCGCTAGATGATTGCACCATCCCGAGAGACAAGGTTCAAGATCTTTTGGATGCTGGGGTATTCATGTTCTCGCTCTCTCCATGGCTGTGTTTTGGCAATGATCACCTCCTCGTGGTACCCAAAGACCCGTACCATGTTCCCCGAGCATGCTAAGGAGGCGCATAAAGGAGAAGCAATCATATACACTTTGGGCCAACCAAGTGGTAAATTTGACTACTATGTCAATTATTCAATTCCCCAAAGTTTCTATGATCATCACTACAACATCGTCCCTGATGGATGGGGAGACGTGGATGATCTGAAATCCACAAAACCGGGAGCACAAGGAGACGTGGCTGGCAACTGGTATGAAGACTTCTTCGTGGGCGCTATCAACGAGGGACCGTCAGGGGAAATGGGTGCAGGCCCGCTCGAGTAGAATCCTTTTTAACTCCTCTGCATACTCCCCTATGTGGGAGCCTCGTACATATTTCTTAAAGTACGGCTTGTTTTGTTTTCAACAACGGTTCCACTCAAGGAACTATTTTTTGAAACCACCCTGTAAATACGTCTACTAATAAATAAAGTTGAAAACATTTTGAGGGCATGAGGAGACACACCAAACCGGCCCGTTGATGATAGCCAGCCGTCAAATGAAAGAAGAAATCTGAGGCCCGGGTCTCCTCATGTTTCCTTGTCTTTAATCTTTAAAAACAATTTATCACATTTTCAAAAGAAAGAAGCATGCATGCTACTAACCTTATTTGTTCCCTTAGCCTATCTACTCTATGACACAGGAATAATATAGTGGCAGGCGAGGGTATGGGAACGGTCCAAACCAGCACCGTAAGTAGCCATGATAGCAATTCTGATGACTTAGATGATGATTTTGATGATTCCGACGGAATTCAATGGAATTGGAAGCGCCACGAAGAAGAAAAGCCCCCTACTACTGAAGACACCATCATTGTCAATTTAGGCAGCACATAAGATCGAATGGAGATAAAGATTGGCGTGAACCTTCCTGAAGAAGAAGCTGCAAGCTTAATTGCCCTCCTAAAGAGATATCAAGATGTATTCGCATGGTCTTATGCCGATATGCCAGGCCTTGATCCAATGATCGTGGAGCATAGCTTGCCAACCAACCCTGATGTGGCCCCTAAGAAGCAGCGGCTAAGAAGAGCTAAGCTTGAATTGTCAAAAAAGATTAAAGAAGAAGTAATGAAGCTCCTGGTAGTAGGCTTCCTCGAAGTCTCGCAATATCCTAGTTGGGTGGCAAACATTGTACCAGTGAAGAAGAAAGATGGTCGAATCCGGATTTGTGTCGACTATCACTATTTGAACAAAGCAAGCCCAAAGGATGATTTCTCGCTACCTCACATAGACGTTCTTGTGGATAGTGCTACTGGATTCAAACTTTTCTCTTTCATGGATGGGTTCTCAGGATACAACCAAATAAAAATGAAGGAGGAAGACAAGGAAAAGAAGGCATTCATTACTCCATGGGGAACTTTTCACTATAAGGTCATGCCTTTTGGCCTGAAAAACGCTGGAGCAACTTACCAACGTGCCATGGTCACCCTTTTCCATGACATGATGCATAAAGAAATTGAAGTATATGTCGATGACATGATCGCCAAAACCAGACATGGAGAAGTCCATGTGAAGACCCTGGAAAAATTATTCGATCGACTTCGCCAGTTCAAGTTGCGCTTGAACCCAGCAAAATGTGTGTTTGGGGCGACTTCTGAAAAATTACTTGGATTTATTGTGAGCTGTAAAGGGATAGAAGTGGACCCGTCAAAAACTAAAGCGATATTTGAGATGCCTCCTCCCTCGACCGTGAAAGAAGTCCAGGAGCCTCCCGGGAAGTTCAAATTACATTGCGCGATTCATTTCCCAGCTTTCAAACCGCAAAACCTTTCTTTAAACTTCTTAAGAAAGATGCACAAATCGAATGGGATGATGACTCGCCGACCGGCGTTTGAAAATTTAAAGCGGTACCGATGAAACCCCTATTTTAGTACCCCGACTCCAGGACACCCTTTGACCCTCTACCTTACCATCAACAGTGAATCCCTATGTGCAATATTGGCACAGAAAGGACCCCATGATGGGAAGGAACGAGCCATTTACTATTTGAGTAAAAAGTTCACCACATCGAACAAAACTACTCCAAATCGAAAAGACCCGTGCTTTGCATTGGTATGGGTGTTGCATGAGACTCCGGCAGTATACCTTGCATTACCAGACATTCATCGTAATTGAGAGTGACCTAATCAAGTATTTGCTTGGTTGCCCGGCCTTGGTGGGAAAATTGGCCAAATGGCAAATCATAATCTCAGAATTTGACATCCAGGTGATGTCGCAAAAATCAGTTAAAGGTCGGGTGATTGCTGATATGTTAGCAGATTTCCCTAAAGAAGTACGTGAGGATCATTCCCCAGATGACCGAATTTCAACAGTAGAAGAGGACACATGGACTATGTTCTTTGACGGAGCTGTAAATTTGTCGTTCGGTGCACCGGGCGGTCTTGATATCCCCAAATGGGCAAAATTATCCTGTGGCTGCAAAACTGATGTTTCCATGCACCAACAATATAGCCGAATATGAAGCATGCATCCTCGGCCTACAAGTGGCTATTGGAATGGAAGTGTCAAAACTAAAAGTGTTCGGTGACTCCACCTTAATTATTCTCCAGACTGTGGGCGAGTGGAAGACAAGAGACGCCAAACTAGTGCCTTATCACGGCTACTTGGAAGAATTGGTAGGAGAATTCCAGGACATCTCGTTTGAATACCTACCTAGAATTCATAACCAATTTGCTGATGCACTAGCAACACTATCATCTATGTTACAAGTAATGAAAGGGTTAGAAGTAGAGCCTTTGAAGATTGAAGTCCTGACAAGACAAGCCCACTGCATGACTATAACTGAAGAACCCGATGGGAAACCCTGGTATTACGACATCATGAAATACATCCAGAAGCAGGAATTCCCTAAAGAAAGCACTCCTACGATCGAAAATACCTTATGAAAATGGCTTCGAGGTTCTTCGTCGGCGGTGAAAATTTGTACAAAAGATCATATAACTTAGTCCTGCTAAGGTGTGTGGATGCAAATGAAGCCACACAAATAATGCAAGAAATACGTGGGGGAGTATGTGACCCTCACATGAATGAACGTATGTTGGCCAAGAAAATAATGAGATTGGGTTATTACTAGTTCCCTTTAGAGAGTGATTGTGCTCAGCATGTGCGAAGCTGTCATCGTTGTCAGATTCACGGGGACAAGATAAATGTCCCTCCAACCGAATTGCACGTTATCCGAGCCGTGGCCATTTTCAATGTGGGGTATTGATGTAATTAGCCCAATCAATCCGAAGGCATCAAATGGGCACCGATTCATTTTGGTCGCAATCGATTACTTCTCAAAATGGATCGAGGTCGCATCCTATGCAAGCGTAACTGCACGAAACGTTATGAAATTCATCAGACGTGACATAATCGCCCGTTATGGCGTACCGGAAGCTATTGTCACTGACAATGGGTCAAACCTAAACAACAAGTTGATTGATCAATTGTTTTCTAAGTTCAAAATCCAACATCTGAACTCGTCCCCTTATCGTCCACAAATGAATGGAGCCGTGGAAGCCGCCAACAAGAACATCAAGAGAATCCTATCCAAGACAGCTGAAAACTACCGCGACTAGCATGAGAGGCTACCCTTCGCACTAACAGCGTATCGAACTTCGATTCGAACTTCCACTGGGGCAACGCCTTTTTCCTTGGTTTACGGCATGGAGGCGGTTTTGCCTATAGAAGTAGAAATCCCTTCCTTGCGAATTTTATCCCAAGCAGGATTGTCCAAGGAAGAATGGACACAACAAAGGCTTGAGCAACTGAATATGATCGACAAAAAACAAATGAAAGCCCTCTGTCATGGTTAGTGTTACCAACAAAGGGTAGCTTGATCGTTCAATCAAAAGGTATGACCCAAGCACTTCGAGGTAAATGAGCTAGTCTTGAGAAAGACGCTGCCAATCTTTCCGAGCCCGGAGGCAAGTTCGCCCCAAATTACAAGGGTCCTTATGTAATAAAGAAGATACTCCCGGAGGAGCCTTGATTCGATCGAAATGGACGGGCGGGAATTCTCCAAACCAGTTAATTCCGATGTTGTAAAAAAGTACTACCCTTGAAAGATGTTTATTGTCTGGCATTGCCAAGCACTTCTCTATCAGAATGAAAATGCTTATGCACCTTTATATATGAGTGATGTATTTACACCATCATAAAAAATGTGTGTTTGACTCCATGGAGAAAAATAAATGGTGATGACCAGTCTTTAAGGAAGTGTCATAAATCAAGAAGCAAACTCGATGGCATAACTTGAGCAAATCGACATTACCCAAGCAGACGCGTAAGAATAATCCCTGTCAATTTTGCCCAGCTCGGTGTAAAGGATGCGTCATTCAGGAACCAGTCTGGTTAAAAGAAGCCTTCTGTCCCAGTCAACAATCTTAGAATCTGGAAGCCTCACTTCTTGTTCCAGACACATGCTCTTGTAAGAAGTAATTGCTATTAGAAAACTGGAAGTTTTGATTGTCCATCTCAAATTCTTTAAAGGCTTGAGGTACATAACTTTGCTTGATCACAGGTAGAAGGAAAAATTCCACAGAAGAAAAGCATTGAAAATCAATCAACAACCAGCAATCATGCATATGGGGCCACAAGTAGGAAAGGCTAGCAGAAGGAAAGCATTGAAATGTAAAAGAGGCCGTCAGCAACTTCCCTAAGAACCAGCACAAATAAACTCTGGGGAAAAGGTAATTTGGCATCATTTCTCACACTCACTCTCCGAACTCATATTGACAGGAAGCATTGGAATTCAAGAGCCGAGATCAAGTGGTTAAACAGGGCAAACCAAGTGATCTAAGCAAGGAAAAAGAAACAAAGATGCCCGATTAGATTCCCAACCCCAGCTGATCATTCATGTGCCATATTCCTAATCAATAGGGACAATCATTGACACCCCTTTGTGAATAGCTCTTTTGATATCCAAGATTTAACATATTTGGAAACACATATTTTGTTGACCCTTAAAGCTGTCAATAAGGTCTTTTGAGCAAAAACCATTCATTTGTTTTGAGAATACAAACTCTCTCACATTTAAAATACGCATGCCTTTTCCAAATGGATTTTTGCATGATGATTTTGCCTGTCTAAATCACGATTCCATTGAGAATTATTAGAATAGACAGCTAAATTAGAATACAAGATTAATCGAGCATGCTTTGGATGAGGCGTGTCGAATGATGACAGCAAATCATATCCTACACACAGTCCCCCATCTATACACTTGTGAGATGAGTGCAGAAGATTCCATGGCTGCAGGGTAAAGAGTTCTCTCGCGAATGATACGATAACCAAAATAGTGAGAGGCATTCCATCGCTCACCCCATTAAGCCCCATACATTGGTGAAGCTTCTCTCATACCCCGTCAAGAACAACCCTACACCGGGGCAGATTAGAAGCGAAGTAGCATCACAAGGTGAGAAGAGAGATAGAAATTTTCTTGCTCGCACTTGTATCAACTTTGGGTGTCTTTATTGCATATGAACACTTGCATTAATTTAAGTGCCCTAGAATGACGAAGAGCAATTCTTTCTCTATGCACTTGTATTCATTGTACAACCCAATTGAGTCGTAATTTCACCCTCACATGGAGGCAAAACGAAGTTACCGCCATTTAAGCAAAGATAGCCCGTAGCGCCTCAAGATGAAGACTCAAGAGTCTAACAATAGTGTCGTGATTGAACTTGCCTAGGCTAGTTCCTCTAACGAGAAGAATGAAAAACAGGGGCATAAAAAAGCAGTGTACCTAATAAAAGCAATGTCAATGCCTATAAAAGAAGAACTGTAATAAAAATAGGGGCATGAAAAAAGCAGTGTGCTTGGTAAAAGCAAGGCTAATGCCCCCCAGCCAAAAATACAGTAAAAAGGTTGTTGTTGTGGTCCATAGAACCTCCATCTGACAAGAAAGACTACTGACAAATGCCAAGACAGTCACCAACTCTCACCCTCTTACATACATCCCATTGTAAAAGTCTCTTCAGACTAGGGGCACTTCAATTAACGTAGGATTTCATATGTGCATAAGCATCGCTCGAAGAAGTACGAGCAAGATTATTCTATCTCTTTTCGCAGGATTCTTAACTTGCAAACCTAAGGATTATCGTGCGGCACTTCGTTTAAGAGCCTTGACCTCAACAGTCCCATTTGATGAGCCGTTGACCAAGTCTTCATCACAATTTCAACAAAGACCTCTCACATTGGTAAATTCGTACTGTTTGCGAGAATACTCGGACCCCTGCTGACATGATGACAGTGAGATAGTGTGGTCCTTATAAATCCCGCATCAATGGTCAAGATAGCCTTTTCCATGAGAGTGAGTGAAAAGTCCTTTCAGACTAAAAGTCCCTCATCTGGCATGCTCAAGACATCTATATTCTAAATGAAGGATGTCTTTCAAAAATCTTCCCCAGTGGAAATCAAAAGATGCAGAACTGACAAAATTATCGTGCATGAATCTCATTTAAACTCATGAATTTACAGCATATACAATCATGTGTGCATACTGTGCAAATAGCAGACATATTCTTAGAGATCAGAGATATTGCCAGGTAAACATATCTCTATCCCCATTTGTCTTAAGGTACCTATCACTGTCTAGGTACTCTCTTCATGACACTCAACTTGCCCGAGTTGTCCCCAAATAATAGCAGCTGTTCAAGTATTCCACTGCTTTGTGTGCCTGCGAATAATGAGGCACGTCCTCGATATTCCAACTACCAGGAGGTGAGAGACCTTCACGAATATGCAAGATCCATCCTCGATATTCCCAAACTACCAGGAGGTGAGAGACCTTCACGAATATCCCAGGTACGCCCTTGATATCCCAAACTACCAGGAGGTGAGAGACCTTCACGAATATCTCAGGTACGCCCTCGATATTCCCAACTACCAGGAGGTGAGAGACCTTCACGAAAATCTCAGGTACGCCCTCGATATTCCCAATTACCAAGAGGTGAGAGACCTTCACAAATACCCCAGGTACGCCCTCGATATTTCCCAATTGCCAGGAGCTAGAACACCTTCACAAATATCCAAGGTATATTCTCAATATTTCCAATTATTAAGTACCCCTTCGATACTTGTGAATGTCCAAGTATCCCCCAAGAATTTATACTTGTGATCATCCAAGTACCCCTTCAATGCCTATGGTCAGCCAAATACCCATTTCGACACCTGCAAAGGCCCAAATATCCTTCATGTTAGTACTTGTGAATATCCAGGTACTCTTTAATATGCCTGTGAATGTCCAGGTATCCCCCAAATCGATGCCCTAAGAAAGGTCGGCGCATCCTCCCGAGAAAGGTCGGGTTCCAACTGGTGTCTTCGACAGAAGTCAGACACCCCACAAATCGATGCCCTGAGAAAGGTTGGCGCATCTCCTGAGAAAGGTCGGGTACCAACTGGTGTCCTCGATACAAATCAGGCACCCACAAATGAGATGCCCTAAGAAAGGTCGGTGCATCTCCCGTCAAGGCGACCGAAGAAAGGTTCGGGTCCTAGACAAATTATGGATTGTTTTAACAGGCGACCGAAGAATGGTTCGAGTCCTGGAGAAGCAACTTCCCGTTACAGCGACCGAAGAATGGTTCAGGTCCGAGACAAACCACTGATTACTCCAATAGGCGACCAAAGAATGGTTTGGGTCCTGAAGGAGCAATCTCCTGTCAAGGCGACCGAAGAAAGGTTTGGGTCCTAGACAAATCATGGATTGTTTTAACAGGCAACCGAAGAATGGTTTGGGTCCTGGAGAAGCAACTTCCCGTCACGGCGACCGAAGAATGGTTCAGGTCCGAGACAAACCACTGATTACTCCAATAGGCGACCGAAGAATGGTTCGGGTCCTGGAAGTGCAGTCTCCCGTCAAGGTGATCGAAGAATGGTTCGGGTCCTGGAAAAGCAATTTCCCGTCAAGGTGACCGAAGAAAGGTTCGGGTCCTAGACAAATTATTGATTGTTTTAACAGGCGACCGAAGAATGGTTCGAGTCCTGGAAAAGCAACCTCCTCATATCACCAGGTAAGATGACGCCTTGATACTTGCCAAACTCGGGGTTCACACCCAATCTCACTCACTCTCGGTAAGTAACTACATGTATCTTCTTATCCGTCTTAATATATGTAAAGTTATATTGCTCTTTTTCCGCATAGAATAATAGGTCTCAAATAAAATATAATCTACTACGCATGCATGGATAAAATTGAGGCATCACCGTCTTTGAATGCAACCTCTGCGAGCTCACCTTCAAAGAGGGGCAGCTATTGACACCTCAATTTTAATTAGGTTAATTTTATTAAGTTTTTATTTATTTTGTCATTTCGGATAAATAAGATAATTAATAAACAAATAACAAAGCAAAAACAAAACAAAAAGCAAAGCAAAAGCCCAGCTTATCTTTTTTTTCTCCTTTTCTTCTCCCTTCGCGTGGCCCCTATGGCCCATTTTCCTTCACCCCCGGCCCAGCCCTTTTCTCTCTTCTTCTTCCTCCTTCCCTTTCCTTCGCCACTGCAACTCACGCGTGCGAGGGAGGCCGACGCTCGAAGGACGGCCTACGGCCGAGGAGTGTAGGGCGACGTCAGCCGAAGCGGATAAGATCGCGAGGCGCCATTAATGTTGAGCGGGCTTTTGGAAAGCTCGATGGGACACCGGTTCAGCCCGAGCGGAACCGGTGGGGAAGCCGGAGGCCGGCGACCGAGCCCTCCGTCGACCGGATTTCCTTCGCCTATAAATAGGTGGCCGCAAGCATCGTCGGAGGGTGTGGCAAGCTTGGAGATCCTTCACCGAGAGACATCGGGAAGGATCGAAGGGTGAGCGGAGAGAGCTCGAGTCGCGAGCTCGGCCCACCCTCCACCGAGAGACTTCGAGGAAGGCGGGCGGCAAGCGACCGAGAAGGTCAGATCCGGCCGGTGGAGGCTCGGATCCGGCCCGAGTGAGAGAAGATCGAGGCCGAGGAAGGTCCGCCGAGATCCGCGCCTCGAATCTGGTTCTTTTTTGCTGCTATTGTTGCCGCCGGACGCCGTGCCACAGCCGTTCACCTCGACCAAGTCCCACGCCGTTGCTTCAAAGGCTTGTTGTCGTGCCCCACCCGCAAAGCCGTTGCCGTGATTGATCCGCCGACGCGCGCCGATCGAAGCCGAGTTGCCCTGTCACCGCCACCGTTTGCCACCTCGTCACGGATAGGTAACAGTAACCGTCACCGCCGTCGATCGCGTTATCGCCGTCACATTCCCCCTCTCGGACCATGTCGCCACCAACCACACCAACGCAACCGCGTTGTTGCTCGTCTCGCCGTCCTCGTAGGCGGTTTGTCACCGTCGCCACCGCCGTCGCCGCCGTAATGCCTCGTTTTCCTCCTCGGCGCTGTGGATTTGCAAACCCTAGGGTTTGCGATTTTCCGGGTCGTCGAATCGAGCCGGGTCGACGAGTCGGGTAGGGTTTCGCGAGGCCAAGGGAGGTTGGAAGTCGGGTCATGGAGTCGGAGCTGGGTCGGCGAGTCGGGTAGGGTTTCCGCGATTTTGGGCGTTGAAAATCCGGTTCGGCGAATCGGGTAGGGTTTCGCCGAATCAGCCAACCGGGTCGATGGGTCGGCCCGGTTCTTTTCGAAACGGGCTCTTGGGCCACGACACCGTTTCAAATAAATAAATAAATAAAAAGGAGAAAATCTGAGTCGGGCAACGCGTTTTGGGTCACCGACCGGGTCGGGACCCAACCCGCGGATCCGACCCGGGTCGGCTTTTTATTATTTTATGTAATATTTTAATAAAAAGGTAAAATCAAAAATAATTTATTTTAAAATATATATATTAAAAAATATTTTAATTTCCAGAAAACCGAAAAATGTTTTAAAATGTTAAAAAATGTTTTATTTTCCAAAAAAATATATATTAAAATATCCAAAAATATTTTATTTTCCAAAAATACTAAAAAAATCCAAAAAAAAATCCCTTTTGTGTCCAAAAATTAGAAATAGACTCAAAAATGTTTTTCCTCCCAAAAATACATGGAAAATCCCTCGAACATCCAAAAACCTCAGGGTTTAAACAAGATTAGGTACCGAAAGGGCATTAGTGATTAACTAGTGTAATCAAGTCCCCGATCCTAATTTCTCTCGGTTACGCAGAGCGAGCATTTCTCCCGATACTTCACTTGGGTTTCTAATCGACCCACCCCAAACCGATTAGTGGTGACTCCGTTTTAAAATTAATTTATAGATTAAAAATTTAGACTATTAAAGTCGTGAATTAGTGGACTTGGGAGAGTCCAGGCATAACTAATTTCAGCCGAGCCATTAGCCTCCTTAGGCGCTCGTACCCGATTGCAGACGCCGAAAAAAAAAGAGGTCGCGACATCATCTTTTCTCTATTTGTGAAGTCATGGAGAATGAGAACTTGCCCCCCTAGTCTTTATTCTTTTGGGCTAAATATTACTCATTGAACAAGACTAAATTGATCTATTGGAACATGAGTGGTTGTCACGTTATTGGAAGAGAAAGTATATTATGCATCCATTTTATTACCGACGCAGGGAAATGAGTCAATCATTTCAATAAAGTGATTGAGAGTTATGAAGGGAAATTCATCGGTGTCTGACTTTTTAAAAAAAGAAAAATATAAACATTATAACAATGTTCTTCTGCAAATTTATGAGTGTTTAGTAAAGAGCAAAAGAAAGGATGAAAGAAAGGGGACATAAGAATTCGAATCATATCAGCACAATATCTAAATGATATATGATTTTTCTCATATATTTACCTGACGTTTAATATCAATTCCTTGTTTTTTGAGAACATTACTAGAAAAACTGCAACGAATCACTTTGTTCTGTCAAGTTCACATGATTGAACTATAATAATAAATACGGTATAGACTTTGACACTATTGCAAGGTCCTTTTAGATCCAAATAATGTCAAACCTACTTGTCGCGACCTACCCTCGGGGGGAGGGAACAGGTTTAGGGATATTGCCTCAAGACGGGCCTAAGGCCCATAATTAGGCGTGAGCTCTCCCAAGCCCATACCACGCATGACGTTAGGATATATTTTAGGAATTTTGCACAAAAGAAGTCGCCACTAACCTATTGGTGTCGGCTAGAAACCAAGTGAGGCATGGGAGCGTGCCTCACTTCCTACACAACCAGAGAATCTAGGGTCGGGACTTGATTACACCAATTGACTAATTAGTGCCCTTTCGGTACCTAATCTTGTTCATTTTAAAATAAATGATTTTTATCAAGCAGTTTGAATTAATTTTATACCTATCCACTAACATACGAGGTGATCATGCAAGTGCGCAACCATTAAAGTAACAACCATAGCTACCAAGACCCTAATTGCAGTAAAATTAAACACGTACAATTAAACATAATCAAATATGCAAATTAAACATACGATATAATCAAAATACGAGCAAATAAAGGTCTAATTACACTAAAAAAAAAAATTAATACATAGCAATTCCTAATCAAACCCCATTATTTTTTAATTTTCGAAAATTTTAAATTTTTTTAATAATTTAATTTAATTTTAAAAAATTAATTTTTTTTATTTTTTTCGATATTTTTTGGCTTTTTCGAATTTTTTAAATATATATATTTTAATCTTTTTAATTTTTAAATTTTTTTATATTCAATGTTTTTTTGGATTTTTCGAAATTTTTTTAATCTAAAAAAACTAAATAATAAAGTAACTAAAATAAAATTCAGGGCCGGACCGGGTCGGGTCGGTCTGCCCGGACCCGGTTCGGCCCGGTCTGGAAGTCGAGTTTGGTCGGAGACCGGACCGGTTCGGTCCGGCCGGGCTAGGCCCGATCGCCTTTGATCGGGCCTTCGCTCGCTTGACTTGGGCCCAAACGATGGGCCCAAGTCAGGGACAAAGGCTGAGTGGGCCAGACCACAAATCTTGCCCAACTCAGCCTGCAATCCCTGGTCGCGACTGCTCAGTCGCGACCAAGGATGCCGAAACGGCGAACGCTTGCAGCGGCGACTTCTCGGGCAGATGGGGGGCACGGCTCAAGCTCTCTAGTCGCGGCGGCGTCCCTCCGGCCACCAACAGTCCTAGGGGCCCTATGCGGAGCAATTGGGGGGCGAAACTCGCTCGGACAATTCCACAAATAGGTTGTATACACTAACAAAACTAACAAACTTTGTGTCGGTTGCAGCCCGAGCACCTATCCGACTTCGAAGGCGACATGGCGAACAGCAAGCGGGGTAACGGGGATAGGAAGGCGGCCGGAGCTCGCCGAACTAGTCGGGATGAGCATCGGCCGACTCATTTCCAGAAACGCACACCAGAAGTTCGATGAAAGGCCTACCCAATTTCATACGGGAATGGCAGCTTGGAAGACGCGTCTGCAGTGGTGGCGGTGGCGATGATGGCCCGGAGATGCGTCAGCAGCGGTTGCAGCGGTCGGGAGACGCGTCGACGGCAGTGGCCTTGGTGAGTTCCCCCTCCTTCCTCTCCTGTTTTTCTCTCTGTCTCCCCTCTCTAATTTTCCCGTCCTTTCTCCTTTCTATTTTTTCTCCTTTCTGTCTCCTCCTGATCCCTCTCTTTCTCGATATCTCTCGCTTTCTCGATCCTTCGGCTCGCGCGCGCGTGCCCTCGGCTTTCCCGAACCAGCCCCCTCTTCCAGCCAGCTCTGACCTCTCTTCCCCATTCCAATGCTCGCCTACCCCACGAGATGATGCTGTCTCCTCTACCCTCTGCCCCTGCTTTCAGCCTCGCCATTTCCCCACGCGAACGGCTACTTTCTGCTTTTGTCTTCGCCGGTTCCCCGTGCAAAAAGCGGCTGAGGGAGAAGACAATGAGGCGGGCCGGGCCGGAGGGAAGAAGAGGGCTGGGCTGTGCGAAGGGGAAAAGAAAGAAAAAGAAAATTTTAAGGGGAGGGTTGGGCCCAAGCCCAGAGGGAGAAAATAAAAGGAAAAAGGGGGCCGGGTCGGGCCAAGGCCGAATCCAACCCGACCCGGACCCTCACAGTTTTTTTTTAAAAGGAAATTAATAATTATTTTTTATTTTTTTATTTTTTATTTGATTTTGATTTGATTTTCATTTTCATTTTTGATTTTTTGATATGATTTTTTTATACTACTTGAAAGATAAAAAATAGGTGTCAACACTACTAAATAGCTGGAATGTTAGGTGATGCACAAACTTTTATCCATCGTTGAATTTGATTAACTTCTTATTACTACTTGTAGTCCATCACGTTGTTTACCCTGTCAAATTTGTAAATAGCTACAATCCTGATATAGCTACAATCCTAAAAGGAAATTAGTAAGAAAGTGAAGACTTTTGCGATATATATTAACAAATTACCGAAAAAGAAGGCACAAAACTGGAGGAAAATCGAAACGTACGCTTTGGTGGAGGCATACAAGGTCAGAAGAGGAAACGAAGGGATACACACTGAGGAACCAGAACCACTGTTCAAGATCGCTCCTCTCTTCCTCTTCAACATTCCATCGATCACTCCCTTCGTCGCCCACAACGCTGCGTTGACGTTCACTCTCAACATGCTCTCCATCAACTCTCGATCCACCTCGTGAAAGCAACTCGGGTACGGATAAGCCAACCCCGCGTCGTTGACGAGCAACCTGACGTCGATCCCTTCCGTGGCTCCCACAATGGCTGCCGCTATCTCCTCTCCGCTCAGCTTCGTGAGGTCCGCAACCCCAGTCTTGACCTGGACAAACTATCTAATGCGTCGGATATATCATCACTCGGGAATTCACGCGAATTTTTAACGTAAATGGCATATGAAGTGCTAACTATGTGATGGACCTCGGTGGTTGCTCCGAATCTATCCCTCAGCTCACTCGAGGTGGCTTCGAGTTTGCTGGGGTTCCAGCCAATGAGCCCAAGGTTGAGGCCCTTGGAGGCGAGCTCGAAGACCAGGGCTTTCCTGATGCCGTCGGTGGTGCCGGTGACAACGGCCCACGAGCCGTAGTCCTGCAAGTCCTTCGGGTTCCTCAGGAAGTGGCGTGCAGCCATCGGTTGAAGGCGAGCAGGTTCTTGAAGAGCGAGATGAAGCATAGTATGGTGGCTGTGGCGATCAAGAAGTCCGCATGTACCATCGCTTTGTGCGGAGTGTGGTTTCACCAGATAAGTAGTGTTGGCAATTGCTAAACATTTATAGACGTGTCTCTCACCTCACTGCTCTGCACAACTCCGCGACGTACCATCTCTCCTAGCCTGTCCGAAAGATAGTTTTGTACCCAGATATTCCTATTGTAAATTGTCAGAGTGTAAATTTTTTTCGCAGTGATCTATATATATATTAAATGAAGTATAAATAGGATGATTTTAGAAGATAGCCAACTGCTAATAATAAAACGTTTCAAAAAAGAATGTTGTTCCTTTTTCTCTCACACTCCATAAAAAAAAAAAAAACGAACAAAAGGCAATTTCAATTCTATTTTAAGAAAACCATTAACATTAATGCTGAAGAATGTGAATACTTTCTTCGTGATTGTACTTGGACCATTGTGAAATCGTATCGTCCATCATTCACTTGTGATTCAACATATGTTCCTAGGTAATTCATTTATTACACAATAACAATGTTAGTTGTTTCTTCTGCCATATTTCATCTCTCATTGGTCTCAGAGCCTATATCATGATATTTATGTTTTTTTTTGTCGAATTTTCTCGCAAACTGCTTGATATGAGGATTAAGAAGATGAATTTCATATTGTTTGAATGTTCATTGATTAGAAATTGCAACATGAATCATCAAAAAAGAACCAAAGCAATAGATGGCTTTGGAGGTCATGGACAACCATCTTTGTTTTGGTCATTTTTGGAATACTTTTCGGCCAAATTCAATTTTTGAATATATGAAATGAAAGTATTTGTCGAGATGATCATAACGGCGGGTGACGTGCCACCGGATGACGCTAGATGTGCCTACACGTGCTAGAAGCCGCTGTGTGTAAGCGCCACCCACACACTGAGAATGCCCAGTACATGAGCGCCACGCATGCGTTGGCGAATCAATGTGGGCTGACATCAATGATGACATTACCAACGGTCGGTAATTGACCTACCAACCGATGACCCGACCGACTGGAGATCCAATCTGACCTGGATGAAGACTAACTTGAAGACCCGACTAGGTTGATTGGTCAAACAGTTAGATTGATTGGACAGGCTAGAAGCCATATTGGCTTGCTATCGCATGCGCCACATGTGCGAAGCACTCAAACAACGTGTTTAAGCGTGTGGGAGTCCACTCGGCGCATGGTTGGTGGTGTTTGGTCCGTATGAATATGCTCTACATTATGATGTATTTATTTTACATGTTTGAATCTTTTAAAGGTTTAAAAAGGCATACAAAACCTTAAATGCGCATAATTTTTAGGGTATAAGTGAATCGTTTATTCCTTCAAACTTGTATTTCCCTATGGTTTTGGAAATACATAAGTTAGTCAACATGTAAATGACCACATATATGTTGTGTAGAGCTTGGCTCGATGATAGCATGTATATGCTTTGATATGCTTTCAATTTCCTAGTTTCGAATAAACTCAAACAATGGCTATAGATCCTTGATCTTTTCACTACATCATGAATTCCGCTTTCAATTATAGTTGTTGTATGAATGTTTGTACATTAATTCACGTCGTGCTATGCTTTTTGATATTAATTGAAAATGTAAAAATTACATGAAATCATATAATTATTTTTTTTTTTAGTAAAAGTTGTAGATTGGTAGAATTCAAAGGAGTCCTTACATAGAACTTGACATTTGCACAAATTAAAATAATTAATGATTGTAAAATAATCGTACACAAAAGCTGATTGAAAACATAGTGAATTTTCGTTTCTATACATTTTATTGAATTATCATTAATTTAGTTTTTCTTTTCTACAAATTATATGTGTATTAATGTAGAAAATGTGCTACTATTGATCCTGCATTTATTATATCAATGTGGCTATAGCAATTGATTATGTTTTCGGCATCAAAGACCATCGTGGCCAACTTTAATAAGGTGAAAAGATGAATGGTTATAATCATGATATTTTGCATTAAAAGGTTCGGTACATCTTTAACAGGTATGAGGTTTTGGAAATCCTCAACCACACCATGAATAAACTCGAGCATAGAACCTCAATTCAGCACAGAAGATATCAAAAATTTTATAAAGCTTGGAAAAAGAAAAATAAAGCTCAAGTAATGTGGACTGCCTTGAAAGATAAGATTAGGAATACATCTGCCATAAAATTAAGGAGACTCATCATTAAATTTGACACATATCAAAAGCACTCAAATCTAATAATGAGGCAGCATCTTCAAGAAATGTTAAACATGATATGTGAGTTGAAGTTGATAGGCTACACTCCTTACAAATGAACAACAAGTTCATGTTATTATAAGGATTCTTCTCGACAATTTGAAGAATATAAAAATCAACATGACGCACAATGAGAATTTTTATCATTTTTTTTACGATATAGCGCGTCATATGGAATTAGAGGATGAGTGTCTAAAGGTTGCAAAATCCTCTGTCCATGCTTATGTTGCTAAATTGGGCTTCTACAAAGTTTCGAGCTTCAAGCGTATGGGGAACCATAAATTCAACAACAAATGGAAGGAGATTGATTAGGCACCCAATAGAGTTAAGACCTTCCCATGCAAAAAACGTGGTGGAAAGAAGGACAAGGCTAAGATGGTTGGTGCTTTTAAGGCATTGATGGTGAAAGAATTTGAGATGACCGATAATGATCTCATGAATTATTTCCTTAGGATCGAAGTGAAGCAAAGTGCCAAGGGGATTTTTATTTCTAAAAAAGGATATGCAGAAAATATCATTGAAAAATTTAATATGAAGAATTGTATTCTAATCAATCCACTAATTGAGTGCGGAACCAAACTTTCAAAGTTTGATGATGGTGTCGATCTTGATTTGATATATTACAGAATCTTGATGGGGAGTTTGAGATACTTGATATGCATAGGACCGGATATTATGTATAGTGTTGGAATTATGAGTTGATATATGAAGAAGCCAAAGTCATCTCATCTTAAAGATGTAAAAAAGATATTTCGGTGCATCAAAGGTACTACTTCTCATGGCCTACACTACTATCGTTCTGAATCCTTCCAACTTAGAGCTCATTTAGATAGTGATTATGTTGGAGATATCAATGATCGAAAGAGCATTACAGATTTTGTATTTTTCTTATGTGAAAATGCTTTCACATGATTATCAAAGAAATAACCCAATGTCACTCTATCGACATGTAAACTCAATAATGGAAGGTACATATAGAATAGTGAACACTATCCTTTAATGATCTTTGTGGGCACCACAGCGTAAGCATTTGAATTTAAAAAGTGAATCGTGCTTAAGAGGGTCCAACGTAGAAGCACGAACTTTGTTGAAAGACCCGGAAACACAGTGTATAAATGAAAACTTATGCATACCGAATGAAACATAGAAAGTCTTCATATCACATGCCATATTCAAGGCTCGACCACAGACCCATATCACGCCAGTCCAAGCTTTCATATCCAAGTCATGCACACAAGCTGCAATTACGTCGGGGTGCGTCTGAAAATGCGATTACCATGTTCGATGACCTAACGATGCGATCTTTCTCGATCTCTCACCCATTTCGCGTAACATTCGAGACCCCAAACGGTGATTGTGTCCAGCGTGCAAGCCACGAACGCCTGAACCGAGTGCGACCAATAGGGGTTGCACACCCGGTTGTACCCGATCCACCGCACGCTAGCTCTGCTGAATATCTCCGCCGAAGGTATGAAGAGATACCGTCTCTTCATCCTGGTCATTTTGGTGGCAATGAAAAAGGGAGCCTGCAATATGATTGGAATTCAAGCGCAGCGTTAGTTCTAAAAGCTTTTTCCTTGGGACTTGCGATTCATTAATTTCTATGAAAACTTAATTACACATTTGAAGTGAATCTCCAACATCCAAGCATAACTGTTTATCTCATAGTTTCAAACAAACAGTCAAGGAGAAGAAAACAAGCACAATAACATGACCATAAACAAAAGAACGCACATTAAGATTCGAAATTATACCTTTGCGAGATACAATGCTAGAAAAACCGTTTTCCTTTAGCTCATATAATGTCTTGTTTCACCAATTAGCAAAGGGCATCGAGTGGCATTTAACTAGCAAGTACAATCTATACAGCTAGGGAATGTTTTGGAGATCAGGGGTTAGTGAATGAGGCATGCATGGTCAATAAATTTACCGACCCATTTCACTTCTTCTTACAGAAGTACATAATCAGCATTGCACCCCTCTTTCCACAGAGGAACTTTTTTGAGTTTGTATAGGATGAAAGTCTTAAACTTATTATATGTTAGCCAATTCAATTATAAACCTTTCGATTGTGACAATTTAGTTCTAAACTTTTTAATGATTTGTCAATTTAGTCATAAATTTAGAACTTTTTGAACAATTTTCCTCATGTGGAGAACTCACAAGTGAAAGAGCAAATAAGTGATTACATGGTAATATGAAACATGACCAATAAGATAATCGCACAGACCAGCGCATAGATTGGATTATATGACCCCCAACATGCATTTGGAATTGTCGCTAATCACGAAGTACCCAAAGCTTCTAATCATCTTCCCTCTATTTGTGAAGTCATGGAGAATGAGCTCCTAGTCTTTATTATTATTATTTTTTTGGGCTGAATATCACCCATTGAAAAAGATTAAATTGATCTATTAAAAGTTGAGCGGTCATTACGTCATTGAAGGAGAAAGTATATTATGCATCCATTTTACTACCGATGTGGAGAAGTGAGTCAATTAGTTTCAATAAAGTGATTGTGTTATGAAGGGAAATTCATTGGCATCTGATTTTCTTTTTTTTAAAGGAAAAGGTAAACATTATAACAAGGTTCTCTCGCAAATTTATGAGTATTTAGTTAGGAGCGGAAAAGAGGACAGAACAAAGGGGACACAAGAATTCTAACCATATTATCACAATACCTAAATGATATATGATTTTTCTCATACATTTACCTGACATTGAATATCAATCCATTGTCCCTCGTACTCTAGATTGATGCTTTTTGAGAATGTTGTCAGAAAACTGCAACGAATCACATTGATATATCAAGTTCACATGATTGAACTATAAGAATAGATTGGATATAGACTTTGCCACTTGAAAGGTCTTTTTGGATCCAAATAATGTGAAACACACTAAATTGTTGGAACATTAAGCGATGTATAAAATGTTTTCCGAAATTGAATTTGATTAACTTCTTATTACTGCTTATAGTCCATCACATTGTTTACAATGTCAAATTTGTATATCAATCCTGATATAGCTACAATCCTAAAAGGAAATTAGTAAGAAAGAGAAAACTTTTGCATTATAAATTTGATTAACAAATTACCGAAAAAATAAGACACAAAACTGGGAGAAAATCGAAACTTACGCTTTGGTGGAGGCATACAAGTTCAAAAGAGGAAACGAAGAGATATACATGGCGGAACCAGATCCCATGTTCAAGATCGCTCCTCTCTTCCTCTTCAACATTCCATCGATCACTCCCTTCGTCGCCCACACCGCTGCGTTGACGTTCACTCTCAACATGCTCTCCGTCAACTCTCGATCCACCTCGTGAAAGTATTTCGGGAGATAAGCCATCCCCGCGTTGTTGACCAGCAACCCGACGTCGATCCCTTCCGTCGCTCCTGCAATGGCCGCCGCTATCTCCTCTCCGCTCAGCTTCGCGAGATCGGCGACCACGGTCTTGACCTGGACAAAGTGTCTCGTGCGTCAGATGTACCATCACTCGGGAATTTTAAGGTAAATGGCATATGAAGTGCTAACTATGTAATGGACCTCGGTGGTTGCTCCGAATCTATCCTCAGCTCCCTCGAGGTGGCCTCGAGTTTGCTGGGGTTCCGACCGACGAGCATGAGGTTGAGGCCCTTGGAGGCGAGCTCAAACACCAGGGCTTTCCCGATGCCGTCAGTGGCGCCAGTGACGATGGCCCATGAGCCGTAGTCACGCAAGTCCTTCGGCTTCCTCAGGAACGCGGCGTACAGCCATTGGGCGAAGGTGAGTACGTTCTTGAAGAGCGAGATGAAGCCTAGTACGGCGCCAGTAGTGATCAAGAAGTCCGCAAGAACCATCGCTTTGTGCGGTGTGTAGTCTCACGAGAGGTCTTCGGGATGGCAACTGCTGAACATATATTGACGTCCCTCTCATCTCACTGCTCTCGAAAACTCCGCGACGTACCAGCTCTCCTCACCGCATATCCAAAGATATTCTTTACTCAAATCTTCCTAGTGTAAATTGGCAATGCGTACATTATTTTCTTAGGGTGCGTTTAGTAACGATTTTGTTCCCGGGAGTAGATTATGATCAGAACTGATTCTTTTTTATTCTGTTCCCGGGAACTGATTCTAAGCATTTTAAGCCGTTTTGATAATTGTCTAAAATTTTTATACTTGGAATAGAATTGCGTTTGGTACCATGCTCATTAATTCTGTTCCAAATCAATTTCTTTTAATTTTTAATTTTTTACTTTTTCCTTTTTTTTCTTTTCTTTTTCCTTTTCTTTTAATTTTCTTTTTTTCCTTTTTTATTTTCTTTTTTTCATTTTTCTCCTATTATTATTCTTCTTCTTGTGGCCGGTCACCGGTGACCTCACCGGCGTCGCCGGCTCTCGGCGAGGCCAACCCTTGTCGACCGAGCCTCGCCGGCAGCTAGGCAAAGTTCGCCTAGCCCCACCGAGGTTCAGCCTCGCCGGGGCTGGGCGAGGCCTACCTGGCCATCGGCGGGGCTGGGCGAGCCTCGCCTGGCCACTAGCGAGGCTGGGCTTGCCTTCGATGAGCTCGCTGGACCTCGCCCTGGCTTGGCGAGCCTTCGGCGAGCTCACCGGACTAACAACGGCGGACGGTGGTCGCGAGATGGCCGAAGGGAAGAAGAAGAGTTGTTGGTTTTGATTCTCAAATTTGTTCTCGAAAACAAAATAAAATCAACTTTTTTTTTTTTATTCTTAATTCCACTCCCAATATGTTCCCGGGAACAAAAATTTTACCAAACGCGATTTTAGACTCAAACGATTCTGGGAACAAAGAATCAAAATTTGGCCATGTTTGGATGATTACCAAACAGGGCCTTAGAGTGATCTACACCCCATCCCCTCTCTTTCTCTCTCTTTCTTCTCTCTCCACTCCCTCTGTTACAATCCCACGGTCTAAGTAATACCGACACGCGAGACATGTGACACGATACGACATGACACACTGATACGTCATTTCTTAAAAATAGAGAATTTCAATACGTTGAGACACATTATATATTAAAAAATATATTTTTATTTTTAATTAGTTTAATTCAAATTCACAAATAAATAAATAATAAAAAGAACTTATGATGAATTTATACTAATAATATTAATAAATCTATTTATAGGAAATTTGAAAGATATATTAATAATTAATGCTACCCATAATTGAGAATATATTTCTAACTTTAACAAAAATTATAAATGAAATTAATGACTAACAAAATATTATAATCAAATTATTTAAAAAAATCTATGATCTTATATAATAATTAAAATTTAACATTATTTAACTTTTAATATTTTTATTTTTGAAAATTATATTCTTTCTTCTTTTTTTCAAACCCTCATTCCCCAAAATTTATTTCACTCCCTTATTTCTCTCTCTCACGCCACCTCAAACACTCCCCTCCCTCTCGGTTTCTTTCTTTTCTCTTCTCATGACTTGTCATTTCCTGAATTTTTTTTTTTTTGTGTTGGAGGAACCACTTTGGTCGACAGCCGCCACGTAAACCCAGATAATGCTAGCGGAGAAACCACCACCCCGATGCCACATGTCAATCACCTAATAACCCGCTAGCCCCTTGCAACTTACAAGGATTTCGAACTCCGAACTTCCTTCAAAGGACTGAAACCTACCCAGCGGAGCCATCACGCCGATGGGGTCATTTCCCTGAATTTTCTCTCCTATCTAATCCCCAAAATGTATTCCCCCATTATTTCTCTCTCTCCCAGGTCACCTCGAACACCCCCTCTCCCTCAGTTTCTTTTCCTTCTTTTCCCTCCCAATGGCCCGCCATTTCCCTAGATTTTCTCTACCACCTCACGTCACCCCCTCTTATTTTGTGCCCCCCAACTTGTCAATTCCATTGTTTCTCTCTTCCCCACTCCCCGTCACGCCAACCCCACCCCTTGACCCCTATCACCTGTTTTTCTCTCTTCCCTCTTTCACCCCCACTCCACCCCAACCCCCCGGGCCCCCTACCTCATTTCTTCCCCTTTCTTCCACCCTCCCATCCATCACCCGTCGTTTCTCCTCCCCCTACCTCCCTCCTCTCCACCTACGGTTCTTTCCCTTTCTTCCCCCTCCCCCATCACCTATTAACCGCAACCTCCTCCTCCTCCTTCTCACACGATCCTCTTTGCTCTCTTTTGGTCACCTCACCACCCCCGCCGACCCCTCCTCCTTCATAACTGCAGCCTAAGCCTCGCCACTGGCCCTCCATTGCAGCTTCGTAATCACAACGATCGCCATGATTTTTGCTCTTCCTCTAACCCTCCCTCATCACGGCATCGCCTTCGCTCCCTCGCCCTCGTCTCCACTCTCCATTGTCTTCTTCAACGATCTCTCCTGGACACGTGTGTTGGAACGTGTTAAGAAAAATTAACCACATGTCGAAAAATTCATCACGGGTTGACCGCGTGTCCAAGCGTGTCCTAGCATGTCCGGACGTGTTCGACACATCGGCACGTGTCAAACACGACACAGAAGCTCCGACAGTGTGTCAGTGCTTCATAGCCCACAGCAACCCACGGCCACACAGCCGTCGCGCCCCACCTCCTTTAGGCTTTTGAGACCTTTTAAAGCGTTGGAGTAATCCCGTCGGACCGGAGCAATTTTCTGTCTTAAGTCTGGTCAACAGGGTAATGACCATAGCCTTCTTCTTGACCTAGTTTAGGATGAAGTTAATGTTTTTAACTCGGGGTTGCTACTAGAGATAAAGGCCTAACTAACGTTTGGGAACAGTCATTTATTATGGCAAAGAAGGAAGGAATAAATGACTAGACGAGTGCCATACGTTCCACGTTTACCAAGCATTGGATGCATTTGTCCCATCAGTCAATTGAGGCTGGCTTTGTCCTATTCCATCAAAACTCATAAAGATAGAAATTATTACGGAAACCAACGTGATTCAATAAAAATAAATTGAATATTATAATTACGTGATTCAAATATAATGATTTATATTTATAAGAAAATATATATATGAATTTTATTATAGATCACACGATATAACGAAAATTATACGGTTGAATCATTCAAATATTTTCAAGATTCCATTATATCAAATAACTCACGTAGTATTTAACCTTAAATTCCTTGTTAAATAATTTTCCAATCTCATAAAAAGATCTTGTTAAATAATTTCCCAATCTCATAAAAAAATTTACAAATCTTACCATAAAATTTCACAATTACAAACACTAATGTGATAAATGTAATTCACGAGTTTCCTCTGTGCGTCTTTGTTCACCAAGCACTTGTACACAAACGGTGCTTCAAGAAAACCTCATGGCCATGGCAAGACTTCTTTATATACATAGAAGCAAGACCCACAAAAATAAACCCTTGAATGTTTTTTATTTTGGTAAAAATAAACCTTTGAATGTTAATATCACCGCCACAGAGAAGAAGTCCAAGTCTGTCACCTCTTGGTCAACAAAGGAAATCAATTGACCGAGCAATTGCGATTCAACACACGTTGGATTTCCAATATTAGTTCAAAGGCTTCAACAATCCATGTATAAGTTGTTGATTATATTTCCTCCTCTATTTTGCCCGGCGGTTTCAAATTTGATATCAGAGAATATCCAAATTTAGACTTTAACACTGAAGTAAGAAATATGTAATTTCATGGTACAAATTTGGATGTCCACAAATAACAATATATTTTAGGTCAGGATTCGTTCATGGACTCAAATTTGAGATATATTTTAACAATGTCCACCTTAGCTCAACATTTAAGCCGCAATCGCTTTGTTAAAATTTGAACTCTATTGCTACTCTCCCAACCCTCGGTAGGCTCAATAACCATGGATATTTTTCAAATTCAAGCCGTGCTTAAATTTCACCATAATCGTGGACCTTATTAGAACATCAACTTCACATGTGCCTTTAAATGATCCGCAAGGATTTTCCGACACAATCTCCTTAATCGTAAATAAAACAAAACCATTGTTGCGACCTAAATTTTAGATGCACCACCTAAAATTAGGAAGCCTAAACTTAGCTTGGACTCTCCTAAGCCCATACTAATTTACGACTTAGGTTCAAGTTCTTAACAAACAAATGATTTTTCAATTAAGAGTCACCACAATCTGTTTTTGGTGGGTCGATTAGAAACCCAAATAAAATAACGGGAGATTTACTTTACTCCTACAAATCAAAGAATGTGAGTTCAAAGACTTAATTACGCTAGACGTTCTGGTATCTTTCCCCTTTAAAAAAAAATGTTTTGCAAGCAGCTTGAATTGATTTCAATTTACATTCCTAACATATGAGATAATGATGCGGTTGCGCAAATTACCAATTGAACATCCAAGAAAAGTAATCAATAAATTGCAAGATTTACCTCATAGCAACGAAAGCATTACAATATTATCAAAATTCACATCGACAATCCTATATATTATTTCTAATTAACATGTAATTTCTTTTGTTTTCACTTATTTAATGAGAATCATGTTTTATCCAATGCATGCTACTAATCTAACATGAAATGATATGACATGACAATATGACCTAAACTATATGACATAAATGAAATATTTTGTGTTTTATTAATGAGCATGCAATCTATCCTAGAGAATAAAATTAATTTATTTTAAGACAATTTTCTTGATATTTTTCATGAAATTCGAAATAAAAATTGTCCAATGGTTAAATGTGCAATCTAAATTAACCAAATGACCTAATTCTAATGACATGCAATTTCTAATTAAATGGACCTGGCAACAATCACTAAATGACGTGCATTACTAATTATATATGACATGCGCATGATTGTTTTTTTTTTTTTTTTCTAATTCATAATTAAAATTGCTAAAATATAAAAAATCTAACTAAAGTGAGATATTATCTATTTTAAGTTAGGATTAAACTAATCTGATTCCTATCTTAACTTAGAAAATTATCTCATTATGCAATTTATTTCAAAAGATATTATCTAACCTAGATACCATCTAAACATGCATTTAAAAAAAAAAAAAAAAACTAACTATTCTATCATGCAATTTTATCTAGAAAAGCCAATTCTAATTTCCATGAAATGCAAATGCAATTTTTGTATTTTTGGGATAAATAAAGCAATTAAAGGATAAGCACCAAATTATTCACAATAATTAAGGATAATATCCATTGTTTAAGTCTAGAAACGATATTTAATCAAATTTGATTATTTCGCTAATAAAATCGATAAATTGATCTTAAGCCTTAAAGATCAAGATATCAATTTTATTCCGTGTGATTAATTATTCTATTTAAAGCCTTATAGATGGAATAAAAAAATCATGTGCAGTTGCGAATTAGGTGGTATATCGGGAATTTCAGTTGTGCATCAAGAAATATTTCAAACAAAATATAAATAAAATATAACAAAAAAATCTACCTAATTTGAATTTTTCCCAAATCCGACTTAACGAACGGTGCCTTGTGGACCATGATAGAGGCTCAGCTCACGGCCGAGGTGGCACGGGGGTCGGCTTGGCTGAACGCTGCTCACGAGCTTGAGAGGACGTCGACGTTCGGAGCTCCGACGAGGGATCAACGGGGCGCGCGGGGAGGATGCTCGGAGTAGAGGTGGGCGCAGCATTGGTGTCACTCGGGTGTGCAAAGGCTCCGCGTCGGTGGCGTCGCGGGTCACCCGCGGTGGTGGCGAGGCGCGTAGGCCGGCGAGGGAACCTCAGCACGGGGACTCGGCGAGGAAACTCCAACGCGGGCAAAGGGAAGCTCGGCGGCCCGGTCCCGGCGTCGTGGGTCGGCAGCGGGTGATGGGCGTCGGCGCGGGTCGTGGCTGGCGACACGGGCGCGGGTTCGCCGGCTGCGGCAGGCGTCGACGAAGGAGATCGGGCGAGGCGCGAGCGGAGCGGCGAGGCGGCAGCAGCGGGCGGAGCAAGAGCAGCGTCGGGTCGTAGCGGGCCGGTGCGGGCAAGCGACGACGGGTTACGGCAGGCGGGTTGCTGGTGTCGCGCGGTGCTCGTAGACAAGCGGCAAGGGTGGCAATGGCCGGCGCGGCGGAGGCCTCGAGCGGGCGCAGGGCGGAGAAACGAAGAAGATTAACATTCACATTTTTTCCTTTTCTTTTCTTTTTTTTTCCAACCTTCTGCCCCACGTCCCTCACTGTTTCTCTCTCTCTCTGCTGTCCTTTCAGCAAGGAAAAGCTTCCACTTGACTTTTCCTTTTTCCACGGAAACGAAAAATTCTTTCTTTTGTCTTCAGTTTTTTGATCGAGAGAAAAGCCCCTTCAATGTAATCAAATAAAAACCCCCTCTTATGTATTGTAGCAACCTATTTATAGGTGAGTGGATTAGGGTTTAAATCAACATCCATGAGGATTTTTCTGAATGTAATATTTGTTCTTGATACATATTGTTAAAGATTCAGGTTTACAAGAGGATTTTTCTCAAATTTCAAATCTTACAAAAATGAGCTCATAATAGTTTTTGTTACATTTGCCCTATCCGAAAATATTAAAAAAATCTCCATCATATCCCAAAAAATTTCAAATCTCTATTTCTTATAAGATAATTTTGGTAAAAAAAAAAAGGGTTTGAGCTTGTTAAATTAAAGCTATGAACCATCAAGTCGAATCAATCCGTCACCGGTCCAATGCAAATAAAAATGCTCCTAAAACTATATGTTATGCAACTTAATTCTATATTTTCTACTTAGGGGTTAAAAAATAATCCTAATTTTTAATGCGATAAATAACTAGATGGGTTGCAAAAAATTTAGGTGTTAACAACCATTATTACATCTATATTAGTCAAAACATCAAATATATACCTTGTTAATACCAGCAGTTACAGTAATCATTGGCTTTATAGGTTCCACCTCGTTACAAGCACTATCCATGTATATTATCTCGTTAATACTTGTATCCACTACTTCAAGAGTTTCTAATTGCAACTCCACCTTAAGTTGAACACCATTCAAAACTGTATAAATACTATTATAATCACTCATAGCTAGAAGTATCAAAGATTCATCAAATGTAATTTCTCTACTAATAACAAGTGAATTTAATTTCGAGCACCATAATCAATAATCATACTTATCTTATGCATAACTTAGGAATATATACTTTTGTACCCGTCCATTGAGCTTACTATTACTAACTCGAACATAATAAGGGCAACTAAATATTCTAAGAACCAAATAATCAACAATATTACCCAAACACACTTCTTCGGTTGTCCGACTTCTAATCTTATTCAATGATGATCTATTTATCAAATAACTCGTTGTACTAAGCACATTTGCTAGGAATATTGTAACTATACTAACACTATAGAGCATTTTATGGGCCATCTTTAGTAACATTTTGTTCATCAATTCTGCAACCTGTTGTAATTCATTGGCACTAGTGCGATGTCTTACTATGCCTTTCTTCATCAAAATTCATTTAATAATTTCAAACAAAACTTCATACTACTGTCAATCCACACATACATGATCGTTTTACTAGTTTCATTTTCAATCAAAGCTTTCAACTGCATGATCTTGATAATAATATCAAACTTGTGTCTAAGCACAAACACCCACATCTTCATCAAATAATCATCAATAACCATTAACATATATCGATACTCTCCCTTGAAGGAAATCATGACAATTTGTAATTTTCGTGGTTTCTATGACAATCGTACTGAAATTGCACTTTTTGTTATTGATCTAAATCACAGCACTTGTATACATTCAATTCATTAGCAACATAATCACCTAATAGATTTCTTTCACTTACAACCTTCGGGTTTCTCTCGCCAATGTTCCCCAAACACATATGCCATAATTCAGACTCTTAAGCGAGATGCACTCGACGTCTCCGCGGCGAAATCTGTCGTTGTCTCATCTTGAAGTTCATACACTCCACTATGCTTGATTCCTTTCATTATTACCAAAGCAACATGAATAATTTTCAAAATTTCACATTTTAAAATATATAGACACTCGATTGAATCTAGGGCATTTAAGGAAATTAAGTAATTTTTTTTCAACTTTGGAACATGTCTTACATCAGTCAATGTCCTCATCATACCATCATACATTCTAATTCTAACATTACCAATACCGACAACATCGCATTCAGTATTGGTCTCAACTGCACTTTACTGCTATTTGTGCATTGATAAGTAGTAAATCGATTTATATTTGGTGTAGTATGAAAAAGACAACCAAAATCCATAATATATTCATCAAACGACTAATCATTAGTAACAAATAGGACAAAAACAACATTATCTGAATTACCATTAGCTACAGTTACAATAGCATTTACAAAATCAACTATAATTCATTTATTTTTCTTGTTCTTTAGCTTAAGGCAATTTATTCTAAAATACCCACTCTTGCCATAAGTCCTAAGATGGCATGGATAATTGATCAAATCTTGAGAGTGGGGAATTATATCAACATGATTTTAACTGAAACATTATTGTCTTTTAATCGTTTTAAAGACAACTCGGAGAAAATCATGCGAGCCTCTCTTAAAATTTTACAAGTCTGGTTCTTTTCTCACCTAAGCAAATTTCGAGACTTCATGTGATCGTCTGAAACAAATGCTTTCGAAAATCCGTTACAAAAATTTATGGTTTTAGGACCGTATAAACCCAATCAAAGCTGTTTAAATTGGGTTGACTTCCTAAGAAACCCAGCTCCTGAGGCATTCTAATGGTGTGCTGGTTGGTTCCATGAAAAGCGGGCCCGCTTTGCTTTCAAACACACCCGCCTAATTCCGTTGCTCGGCCTCACCGGCGCCATTCCCTATTACCTATATCGGGTGGCACGACAATATGGAGCTCTTCAGGAGATCCCACCGCCTTTCAAGAGGATGATCCCTCCAGTTCTTTTCAACCCCAGCCGTGACTAAGCAATCGAAATTTCTATTGCTTGAGGAAACCGGGACAAGTGCCATCGCAAAGGATCGTGGTACCTGAAAGGCTTGAGGGAGAAGAAAAAGCCCACCACACCTCCATGTCCTACATCCACAACCATCGTATCCCGACAAGGTGGAAGCCATCGGTCCCTCGCTCAATCAGAGAGAGCAGCCCGGACGAGCAAGCAAAGCTCATGGAGAGGGATTTGAGAATGGACTTGATGCACACCTCAGAGCCAGCCCAAGGAAGCAAGCATCCTCACAAGAACAAGGCTCCCCGTCACATATAAATTGGCAATCATGTGCCCCTTAGTGTTAATCTTGTGAAAGTTTTGTCCCATTGTTTAGGGACTTTTGTTTAATGTCTAGTATTTCATTCTATCATTTCAATTTCAGGTTTTAGATGTCAGAAGTTTGTGGTCTATAAAATCCTCTTTTGATAAATAAAAAGTAATTAGACCATTGCCATGGGTCAATCTCTATTTATTTCCGTGCTCATTCATTGTTTTCGCAACGAATAGGTAATTATGAATCGTCAGCCACCAATAGCTCGCGAATGGCCTCATGCACTAGGGCCCGATCAGAATGATGTACAAAATCGCCTCACTAGCATTTAAGGTGGTGTAGGACAGATGTCCATTGTCCTTCAACAACTCTCGAGACAAATGAAATCTACTCAAGCTAAGTCCAACTCTGCAGTTGCCTTAAACACCATCATGACACCCACAAATTTGCCAGAAAATAGCCAATACCATAGACAGTTTGAAAAGATCATGAAAAAGTTAAGCTAGCTATAGGACCAGAATCCCATGGACCTGTCCAATTACACCGGTATTGAGATCCCTGAAAAACTCAAAGCGCTTGAATGCAAAAGGTATGCTGATACCTCCCGCCCAGAGACCTACTTGCAAGCCTACCTGGTTTGAAGGATGATTCAATCGTACCAATCGAGCTTGACTGGCCCTGCCTTGCGATGGTACATTGTCAGGAAGATTAGTCCCCTTAAAACCTGGAGGGAAATAATTCATGTTTTTCACCAAGAGTATAATATTGACATCACCCTAACATCACATTGTCCTACAAAGAGACGATGATCGCGGAGCACGAGGAGCCATTAGTCGCTGAGATAGGAGAAGAGCATGTCAATGAAGCCTTGCATGATAAATGGGCAGCTGAGCAACATCTTGTTACTATAAAATTTCCCACTAGGAAAGGCAAGGAGCCTTTGTACGAGATCAAAGACATAGAGCCTGTTCAAGACCGGGGCATGACTGGACAACTCCCCAAGCTTACTCCAAGAGCTAGGGTCCAAAGAATACCAACCCCTATCAACTTGGAAAGTGAATCAAACAGTGAAACTCTAATGTCTCTCACTTCCCTTGACAAAATCGAGCTGGCAAAAGGAAGGGCCCTACTCAAAAGTTCTAGACTAAGAGCCAAGAAAAGAAAGCCTAAGCAGATCAATGCAGCATCTGCCGACGAGCCACCGCACCAAAGCTTCGAACATTCCCAAGAATACAGCTTTGAAGGTTACCACCCCCTAGAGTACAACCCTGACGACTTCCTGGCCCTAGAATACAATCCCAAGGACTTCCAGCGTTATTTCGACAATGAAACTGATGATTCATCGTATAACTATTTCCTACTCTCATCCGGGGATGAAGGCCCGTCATAAGAGGAAGCATACGTCTTTATCTGCTACGATCCTAACGAAGTACTAAGCTCGTCACCTGACCATGAGGATAGCTTAAATGCTTCATCCTCCTTCGGTAATTTTGACCCGGAAGAAAGAAATGGGGTAATCTCAATAGAGTCCAGCTTCCCTGAAACAAAAAAATTCACCACCACAACAAATATGCAGTGGGAAAACCAGTGGCCTAACCAAGATACATCAAGCCCGTCTTGCCCTCGTAGGATCTTGACCCCCATAGAAATGTGGATACCCAATCTCCGCAAGTATAACGGCACAACTTGTCCCGTGGCCCACTTGTAGTATCTCCATGCGAAAATGAGTCGGTATTATGGCCCGATGTCGTTCACAACTCAGGCATTCCAAGAAACTCTTACGGGGTCTGCATTGCAATGGTTTATCGCAGCAAACGTTTATCTTCTAAAGGATTGGAGAGAGCTAACTTCCACATTCTTGCATCAGTACCAAAGCCAGATCGGAACTGAACTACCTTGTGAGAGCTTGGCTCATTTCACAAGAAAACCAATGGAAGATTTCCGAGCATACGCAGGGAGGTGGAGAGCTTTCATGATGCAAACCCGCCCTCAACTAGCTGAAGAGGAGTTAATGAAGCAGTTCATAGAAGCTTTGTCCTGCAAGCATCGATGTTGGCTGCATGGGTTACACTTCCGTAGCTTCAACAAGGTAGTCATCACATGCGAATACTTCGAGTCTACTAAAGGCGAGGAATTCAAAGACGCTTAGCTTCAAGACCAGCATTATCAAAGCGCTCCTTTACACAGGGGTTTTCATGAGTTTTACTTGTTTTTATAGCTTCATGTTTCTCATCTTGTCTAGTGTGCTACTGTTGTATTTTCCATTCAAGTACTCTAATGTACAGTTCTAATATTTTGTTTTGAAAGCATGAGGCGGTACTCCAAACCTACCCGGTGATGCTATCCAACCATGAAAAATTATCATCCAAGAAGAATACTGAGGGCTGGGCTTCCTTATGCTTTCTTCCCCCAAAAAAATATATACTTTTGAAAAGAAAAAATGTTTTATTGCCAAAAAGCTTTCGTCAAAACAAGATTATTAAATCATGTTTGTCTTTCTAACTCACTCACTTTATGTTTCAGAACATCATCCCCTTTGATTTAGTATGACAAAAGGTATTTGAAACTAGCACATCGTGTGAACAAACCAAATTCAAAAGCACCCTTCCAAGAAAGGGGCAAACGGAAAGGATCATCACGTTTTAAAATGGTAAGTCTTATTCCCGAACATAATGTCGAAAATGACATCCTCTCTCTTCCATCTGCAGGAGACGAAGGATGGGACGTAATAGGCACAGGCATATTATCAAACTTAAAGCATGCATAGCATGATAGCTCAAGCGAGGATGTCGCGAGTTCATTGGCGGGACTTCCAGCTTCAACGAGCCAAGAAGCACAAAGAAGGAATTGCTTCTCTTCCTTTAAAGTGATTACTATCAACAGGAGAAAATATAGATAGTCAAAGCGATCTATAGCCCCACACTCGGACAATGACTTTGGAATCTAGAAGCTTCACTCTAGATGCATTTTCTTCCAAGGAGTAATTGCCATCGTAAAACTTGAGATTTTTTTTTTTTTTTTTTTTTTTATCTCAGATTCCATAAAAGCTTGAGGTACACGACTTTTGCCCAATGATGCTATAGTTAAAGACATAAGGAGAAATTCCACAGAAGGAAGGCGTTAAAGATGAATCAACGACCAACAATCCTGCATACATGGTCACAAAGGAGGAAGGCCAATTGAAGGAAATATAGAAGCGAGTCAAGATGAAGAGGCTGTCATCAACATTCAAATATCCCTAGGAGTCGGCAAATACAAACTTTTGGGAAGGGTAACTTGATATCGTTTCCAATAACCCCACTATTTGAACCTGTTTTTGACATATTTTCCTTATCGACGGGGAAGCATCAAGATTCAAGAGCCAAACTTGATGGTTAGGCGAATCAATATTGGCCAAGCTAGTACGTGGAAATGACCCACATCAAGTTCACTGGCTTCGTGTAAAAAGACATGTCATCCAGAGCCAATTCAGAGAATAATTGACCTAACGAAGCAAGGGACATAGGATTCCGTGTCCCCCTCTCACTTCAGGTTCACCCAATCATATGCAAACCAATGAAGGGTAAAGTTGTATCGCTTCCAGTTATTCGACTCTTGAAAGAGTTCATGATTAACACATTCCCTCTTGTTTGTTGCAGGATCACCTGACTGTCAAAAGTAAGGATAACAAATCAATAAGATGAGAAGCATGTCAGACTTTGATAAGCTCTCCCAAGCGAAATGGCGCCCTGATTAATCGCTAAAACTAATGACAGAAACCTTCTAGGTGTCAAATGACATGCCAAGAAAAAGTTGTTGTTGTGGTCCACAGAACCTCCATATGACAAGAAAGACTAGTGACAAATGCTGAGACAGTCACCAACTCTCACCCTCTTACATGTGAGCCAAGTCCACATCACATTCCCATTGTAAAAGTCTCTTCAGACTAGGAGCACTTCAATTAATGTAAGATTTCATATGTGCATAAGCATCGCTCGAAGAAGTACGAGCAAGATTACTCTATCTCTTTCGCAGGTTCTTGACTTGTAAACTCGAGAGATGATCGTGCAACATTTTCGTCCATCGGCTTCGACCTTGATGGTCCCCCTCGATGAGCCGCTGACCAAGACTTCATCAGTTTCGACAAAGACCTCTCACATTGGTAAAGTTGTACCACTTGCGAGAATACTCGAACCCCTGTTGACATGATAACGGTGAGATAGTGTGGTCCTTATGAATCCCGCATCAATGGGTCAGGATAGCCTTTTCCATGAGAGTGAGCAAAAGTCCTTTCGCATCGAAAGTCCCTCATCCGGCATGCTCAAGACATCTACATTCTAAATGAAGGTTGTCTTTCAAAATCTTCCCGGTGGAAATCAGATGATGCAAAATTGATAAAATTATCATGCATGAACCTCATTTGAACTCCTGAATTTACATCATATACAATCATGTGTGCATATTGTGCAAATAGCAAGCATACTCTGAGATCGTAGATATTGCCACGAAAGCATATCTCTATCCCCATTTGTCTTAAAGTACCTACCATTGTCCAAGTACTCTCTTATTGACACTCAACCTATTTGAGTCGTCCCTTGAGTTTGGGTGCTTATTGCTGTCTAGGTATCCCCATTGTCTTTGAGTACCGACCACCGTTCGGATACTCCCTTTCCCGACACTCGACCGTCCGAGTTGTCCCCTGTGAGTATTGATACTTGTGGACTGATCAAGTATCCCTTTATCTTTGAATACCTCCGTTGTTTAGGTATCCCCATTGTCTTTGAGTGAGGCCATCGTTCGGACACTCTATTTACTTGACACTCAACCTATTCGAGTTGACCTAAAGTATTGATACTTGTGACTAACCAAGTATCCATTTATCGTTGAATACCTACTTGCTATCTAGGCATCCCTATTGTCTTTGAGTACGGCCACCGTTCGAATACTCTTTTTCCCGACACTCGACCGTTTGAGTTGTCCCAGTATTGATACTTGTGGACTCGATCAAGTACCCTTTTATCTTTAAATACCTATTGTTGTCTAAATATCCCCATATCGTCAAGTACCCACCATTATCCAGGTACTCCATTTTCATGACACTCAACTTGCTCGAGTTGTCCCGAAATAATAGCAGCTGTTCAAGCATTCCACTGCTTTATGTGCCCGCACCTACCCAGGTATGCTTTCTTAAACTTGGACCAGCTAAGTGGTCCCAGATCATGTCATTAAATACTTGTGTTCATCCAAGTATTCCAGTATACTTGCGGTTACCCAAGTGTTTCAGTCCTTTTGAGTGCCTGCGGCCATCTAGGTAAGCCTTGTGTTACATTCAAGTTTATATTACCAGGAGGTGAGAGACCTTCATGAATACCCAAGGTACGTCCTCGATATTCCCATTACCGGGAGGTGAGAGACCTTCACGAATATCTCGGGTATGCCCTCGATATTCCCCAATTACCGGGGAGGTGAGAGACCTTCATGAATATTCGGGCACATCCTCGATATTCCCCATACAGAGGTGAGAGACCTTCATAAATATCTCAAGTCACGCCCCTCGATATTCCCAATTACCGGGGAGGTGAGAGACCTTCATGAATATCTCAGGTACGTCCTCGATATTCCCAATTACCAGGAGGTGAGAGACCTTCACGAATATGCGGGGCACGCCTCGATATTCCCAATTACCGAGAGGTAAGAGACCTTCACGAATATCCAGGATACGCCTCGATATTCCCATTTACCAGGAGGTAAGAGACCTTCACGAATATGCGGGGCACGCCCTCGATATTCCCAACTACCAGGAGGTGAGAGACCTTCACGAATATCCTGTGTACGCCCTTGATATTCCCATTTACCAGAGGTGAGAGACCTTCATGAATATGCGGGGCATGCCCTCAATATTCCCAATTACCAGGAGGTGAGAGACCTTCACGAATATCTCAGGTACGCCCTCGATATTCCCATTTACCAGGAGGTGAGAGACCTTCATGAATATGCGAGGCACGCCCTCGATATTCCCAATTACCAGGAGGTGAGAGACCTTCACGAATATCTCAAGTACGCCCTCGATATTCCCTTTTACCAAGAGGTGAGAGACCTTCATGAATATGCGGGGGCACGCCCTCGATATTCTCATTACCAGGAGGTGAGAGACCTTCACGAATATGCGAGGCACGTCCTCAATATTCCCAATTACCAGGAGGTGAGAGACCTTCATGAATATCCAAGGTACGTCCTCAATATTCCAACTACCGTGAGGTGAGAGACCTTCACGAATATCCTGTACGCTTGATATTTCCCAATTGCCTTGAGGTGGGACACCTTCACAAATATCCAAGGTATGTTCTCAATATTTCCAATTATCAAGTACCCCTTCGATACTTGTGAATGACCAAGTATCCCCAAGAATTCATACTTGTGATCATCCAAGTACCCCTTCAATGCCTATGGTCAGCCAAATACCCATTTTGACCCCGCAAAGGCTCAAATACCCTTCGGTTGGTACTTATGAAGATCCGTACTCTTTTGATATGCTTGTGAATGTCCGTGTATCTTCTAGAATCGATGCCCGAGAAAGGCCGGCGCATCCTCCCTAGAAAAGTCAGTACCGGCAAGTTGTCTTTGACAAGGTCGACACCCCCACAAAACAGATGCCGAGAAAGGTCGGTGCATCTCCGAGAAAGGTCGGGTACCAACCGGTGTCCTTGATTAAAATGCACCCCCAACAAATGAGATGCCCCGAGAAAGGTCGGGCGCATCGCGGCGACCGAAGAAGGGTTCGAGTCCTAGACAAATCATCGATCGTTTTAACAGCGTACCGAAGAATGATTCGGGTCCTGGAGAAGCAATTTCCCGTCACAGCGATCGAAGAATGGTTCGGGTCCGAGACAAACCACTAATTGCTCCAACAGGCGACCGAAGAATGGTTCGGGTCCTAGACAAATCATCGATTGTTTTAACAGGCAAGAATTATTCGGGTCTGGAGAAGCAATTTCCGGCGACCGAAGAATGGTTCGGGTCCGAGACAAACCACTAATTGCTCCAACATGCGACCGAAGAATGGTTCGGGTCCGGAGGAGCAATTTCCCGTCAAGGTTCGGTCCGACAAAAGAATGGTTCAAGAAACCTTGGAAAAGCAACCTCTTCATATCACGGGTAAGATGACGCCTTGATACTTGCCAAACTCGGGGTTCACACCCTATCTTACTCACTCCCGGTAAGTAACTATAGGTATCTTCTTATCTCGTCTTAGTATTTGTAATGTTATATTGCCCTTTTTTGCATAGAATAATAGGTTCCAAATAGAATATAATCTACTACGCATGCACGAGATAAAATTTAGGCATCGTTTCTCTTTAAAATGCAACCTCTGCGAACTCACCTTCAAAGAGGGGAATCGTTGACGCCTAAAATTTCATTTTTATTAATTAGGTTTTACTTTTGTTTTTATTTATTTTATTTTATTTTTTATCCTTTTTTGGATGAATAAATAACAAAGAAAAAAATGGAAAAGAAACAAAAAGAAAACAAAAAAGCAGCAGCCCCCTCTTCTCAGGCCTCCACGGCCTAGGCGTAAGGCCTAGCCCCCGGTCGTCTTCTTCCTCGGCGCCTCTGCAATTCACGCGTCGAAGGTGCGACACACGAGGGAAATGAACAGCCGAGCGCACGTGGAGCGGCTGGCACCGGACGGTGATGGGACGTAGAGCATGGGGTAGTTGGTGTCGGATGGGAGGACGCCGGTTCGCCCGGCGAAGGCCGTGGTGACCAACGGTCAAACTCCGTCAATCGGCCACCCCTCGGCCTATAAATAGGCCGTCGATCCCAGCAGCAACGGACACACAACAAAGGTAGAGAGGAGAGATCCAAGGGAGAGAAAGGCTAACCGAAGCTCGAGGTCCCCGAGAGACTTCGGGGGAGCTGAGTGCCTGGGTCGGCCCGTGGCGTTGTGAGCTCGGAGGGGTCCCCGAGAGACTTCGGGCGAGCTCGAAGGGCGAGCCCGAGGGAGAGAGAGCCTGCCAAATCTGACCCTAACCTAGGCCTTGCCGTCACGTCATTGTTCGCGCGCCTCCACGTCTCGCAAACCGCCCTCCCTGCCATTGCCGTCCTCGTTCGAGAAGGTAAAAAGGCGCCATCGTCATTCATGTTTGCAGTTTTCGTTGACCTAGTCGTCACCGCCGTCGCTGTTGTCGCCTTCGGCGTCACCACCGCCGTCGCCGCGATTCGCAAACACCCCGGTTCCCCCTTTTGGCCGACTGCCGTGGATTCGCAAACCCTAGGGTTTGCGATTTTCAGGCGTCAAACGGATCGGTGGGTTTCACGGAGTTGGGTCTCGGGCCGGGTTGTCGGAGCCGGGCCGGGCGTCCCTTGGCCGGCCATGACGTACCACAATGTTTTTCTAAATTATAATTAAAAAAAGTCGGGCCCGTTTGCGTTTTGCCCGGTCGGACTCAATCGGCGGATCCGACACGAGTCGGTTTTATTTTGTTTTTATTATTTTAATATAAACTAATATTCTAATAAATAATTTATTTAAAAAAATCAAAAATGTTTTAATTTCAGAAAATCGAAAAATATTTAAAAATGTTGAAAAATATTTTATTTTCTAAAAAAATCGAGAGAAATCAAAAATAATTTATTTTCCAAAAATATTTTGAAAAAATATTAATAAAAATTTTATTTTCCAAAAAAAAAAAAATATCAAAAATATTCCATATTTTCCAAAAAATGCCAAAAATTCAACAAAAAAGCCAAAATTCATGAAAAAAAGCCAAAAAATTCATAAAAGCCAAAAATACTTGTATTTTTCAAAAAATACGAAAAATCCCTTTTTATGTCCAAAAATTAGAAAAGACTCAAAAATATTTTTCCTCCCAAAATGCATGGAAAATCCCACGAACATCCAAAAAACCTCAAGGTTTAAACAAAGATTAGGTACCCGAAAGGGCATTAGTGATTAACTAGTGTAATCAAGTCCCCAATCCTAATTTCTCTGGTTTGCGCAAGAGTGAGTATTTCTCCCAATACTTCACTTGGGTTTCTAATCAACCCACCCCAAATCAATTAGTGGCGACTCCATTTTAAAAATTGATTTGGGTTAAAAACTTGAACCATTAAGTCGTGAATTGGTGGACTTGGGAGAGTCCGGGCGACAATTTCAGCCGAGCCATTAGCCTCCTTAGGCCACATGCACGATCGCGGGCGCCGGAAAAAAGAGGTCGCGACGACAATTAAATTTTAATTAAGCTAGTTGAATGGAAATGAAAAAAGTGTGATGATGGCCCTTCATTTGGTTGTGCTAACCTTCTCAAGTCGAGAAGGATATGAACTCAATAGTGGAAGATACACTTAGAATAGTGAACCCTATTGTTCACAAGATGGTGAAACGATCTTGTCAAATGACTGTTGACACCTAAATTTTCCCATTTTCATTTAGGATTTAATTGTGTGGAATTAGGAATTAGTCATTTTAAAACAAAAAAAAAAAAAAAAAACAAAAATAGGAAAAAAACAAGAGAAAAGAGAAAAAGAAAAAAAAAAAAAAAAAAAAAACGCCTAGGAGTCGGGGTCGGAGCCGAGATCTGGCTTTGGCCCGGCCCGTCGCCCACCTCTCTTTCCCCGAGTGGCCACGCCATCTCCCTTTGGTCTAGCCACATCCCCACTCTGTCTTCTTCCTGGTGTCTTCACGTGCGGAGCCTGCACCAAAAAAAAGGAAAAGCAGCAAATGTCGAGAAAAAGAAAAAAGAAGAAAGCGACAATGTAACAAAAGCGGAGAGAAGAGAGACGAGAGAGAGCGGGGTTCGAAGAGGAGACGGCGGGAGGAAATAGGGGGAGAGAGTTCCAGCAGAGAGCGAGAGTGAAAAAGGAGTTGGGGGCCGCCACCACTGTCACCGAGGAGCGCCTCTATCGCGCCGTTGCGCCGTTGTCCCAGTAATCCATATTCGAAGAAGCAGAGGGAGGAGGGCGGTGGCCCGCTCGACGCTGCCCGCTGCCCTCCTCACCGCCTCACCTCGGCACTAACCGAGCCACCTAAGCTACAGCCCGTGCTGTCGCCCGCCCACCTCACTTGCAATCCAAGCTACCACAAGAATGCATATACCGGCTCCGTCGGCGACGCGCAGCGACCATCACCGGCACACTGCGGCCGCACCCACCACCGCGCCAACAATGGCTTGAGAGAGAGAGCTGGTAGAGCAGCCCATAAATAGAGAGAGAGAGAGAGAGAGAGAGAGAGAGAGAGAGAGAAAGAAGAGAGAGAGAGGCGAAGCCGTCCCGCGGCCGCTCAAGCATTCGCCGTGCGCCAGCTTTGCGGCGGAGCCGCTCATACACAAGCACCCGCGCCACCACCGCTACGCCCGGCTCGCGCAGCCTGAAGCTTCGAATGACCCTCGTATGAGCACCCTCCGCGACGCTGTAATCCGAGCCGCCATGTGAGCTCGAAGCCTGGCAGCAGCCCCTTGCCCAGCCCGCGACGCCACTGCCGCTGCCATCGTCTCGCCACTCGATACTAAGAATTCCCGGGCCACCGCACCTTGACCGCCTTTGCTTGGCGCCGTGACCCGACTTCTGCAGCACCGCGTCGCTGCTCCTCGCCGAAACCTAGGGTTTCAAGCATAAAACTGCCTTGTGCGAGCCGGGCTGTCGAGTCACCGAGTAGGGTTTTTGGTGTATTGAGCCGGGCATACTTGGGTCGTGGTTTGGGTTATTTTTGCATGTGGGCTTATGGGTCTTTAGGTTTGTGGGCTTTTAGGCTTGTGGGCCTATTTGTTTTAAAAGAGGGGTGACCTTTTGGGCTTGTGGGCCTGTTTGTTTTAAAAGAGAGGGTGTCTT